>NC_056683.1:5096812-5398895 GCF_018350215.1 Panthera leo | reverse complement strand
TGATAACATTAAATTAATAGAATAGTTCTTCAAAACTCTGTGGAATTTCATATCCGGAGGTCTAATATGGGCTGTGTGTGCCCTTTGGCACTGAATTTCTCACATTTATCCTGAGAGAATAATTCAGAAGTAGGAAAAAACTATGCAACTTAAAGATGTTCAGTAGAATATTACAGAGCAAATAGAAATTATCCAAAAATAACTGTAATGGATTGCATCAATAAAAGTATATATTAACTATCAAAAATGATGACAAACACCATGTAAATGTGAAAAATATAAGAGAAACAATATAAGTAAAATACAGTGAATAACATAAGGTATGCATAAAATGTATGTAAGATATGTATAAAATTTGTGTAAGATGTATTCTGTGATTACAACGCTATGCATAAGCAGATAAAAGACAGACATATGTATGGAGAAAAAGTGGAAGAGAATTTACAAAAATGAAATCCAATTGTTTCAGTGACAGTCCCAGGGAAAATACGGTTTTCACTAAATTGTTTTTTACTTATTCTAAATTAGTATTTTGATCATTTTTAAGCTGCAATTTTAAAAATTAATTTTAGCAAGGTGGTACCTGTGCATAAATAAACAAAATCCAAAAACAAACCAAAGTGAGCATACTGGCAGTTTAGTATATGGTAAAATTGGGATCTCAAATCACCGGGGCAGAGACAGATTTTCAATAAATGATGTTGAGAACTGGGTAACCCTGGTGTCTTGGGAGAAAGATAAAATTACATCTACACCGCACACCGTAGACAGGACATCGCCTTAGTCAAGTGCCCAAAACAAGTATCGCTAACGAGAAGGCCTATCACCGTCATGTACTCTAAATGTACAAAACAAGAGAGTTAGTTGTCCCATGAAAATAAAAGCTTTCCTCCCAGCTCTTCTCAGAGGATTTACTTTAGAAAACCTGCACTTGCAAGTACTTTCTCCTGTCTTTGAAACGTACGCGAAACGTTTCTAAAGATTAGGTACCCTTTAGTCCACTTCATGTCCCAAGTCCTTCTCAGGTACCAAGGATGTCAACATCAAGCCACACAGCACCACTATTTCCCGGTTTCAGGCAGGTGGACAGGAGCCTAAATTCTCTGGGCACTTTGCTCCAAGTTGCAAAACTACCTCCTATTATAAAGATAGCTTGGTTTTCTTCTGAGTAAAGCCAACGAGCTCACACGGATTGGTCACCCCAATTACCAGGTGAATTTAGGATGAACCATGTGTGACAAACTGTGCTCTCAAGACCTCTGCTTAAAGACCAGTTATTTTTGATCTTCAAAATGCGTGTGAGGGCCTGCATCTGCCTGGGTATATGAAAGAGTCAGATTTCCTTCTGTCTTTGCAATCTCTGGCCTGTGATACACATAGTATCCTGGTTTAATGCATATTCAATAATATTAGTGCTTTCTTTCTCTACTACCTTTGTGGAGAGGATTTCTGGATTAAAAAGAGATTTGGGATTTTTTTTGTGGGTTTTTTTTAATATTTATTTTTGAGAGAGAGAGAGAGAGAGAGAGAGAGCAGGGGTGGGGCAGAGAGAGAAGGAGACAGAGAATCTCAAGCAGGCTCCGCACTGTCAGTGCTGAGCCAGACGCAAGGCTTGAACCCACGAACCATGAGATCATGACCCGAGCTGAAATCAAGAGCTGGGTGCTCAACCGACTGAGTCACCCAGGTGATGGGTGCCCCAGAAATGTTTGCTTTTAAATATATTTCTCCAGCAGTACCCACTGATACGATGCACTGAGCGGGCACAACCTCAACTCAATCACAAGAAAACATCAGGCAAATCCAAACGGAAGGACATTCTACAAGATAACTGACCTTCAAAGTGGTCAAGGTCATGAAAAATGGAGGAACAGTATCAGGTTAGTAGAAAGTAAAGAGACATAATAACAACTAAATGCAGTGGAGGCTCCTGGGTTGGATCTTGGACCAGAAAAAAAAAAAAAGACATCAGCGTCAAAACTGACAAAATTTACATAAAATTTGTAAAAGAGGAGACTGTATCCATTTTAAATTCCTGCTATCAATAACTATACTATGGTCGTGTAAGGTGTTAACAAAGGAAGCCAGATGCAGTAAAGCATATAAAAGATTCTCTGTATTATTTGGCAACTTTTGGTCTAAAACGACTTCAAAATAGAAAGTTAAACAAATGTAGTGTTTAATACTCCTTATCATAACTAAAAATCTAATATATAGTAGGCCTCCCCTACCCTGTCTGCACCTCCCCTGCTGGGTCCTCCCCCAATCATCAGCCACCACTCTGCATTTAAAATGTAACAGAAAGTAAAAATAAATACCTTTTGAGAAAACCAACAATAGCCTCCATTTGTACTCAGACTAAGTTTAAGCATCTGTCATGTGATTACATTTGGTTTTCGGCCTAGTTTCAGAGAAAGCTGACCCTCTTATCACTTTGTTAAGCCAAGAGACAAGTTGAAAAGAAGAAAAAAAAATAGCTAAGCTATATCTGACATGAAATTACTTATTTCTGGCACTCCTAAATCAGGGAAGAAAGTACAGTTATTCCCCAAAGATCAGTCAGGTCATGGGTTTGGTCACCAATATGCAAAGCAGCTTACAAACAATGGTTTGTCTGAACCAGTGAACCTAGCTTAATTGGAAATATATTTGCATTCCCTTAGGGTAGAGCTAGGTCAAAAGAACCTCACTGTTGTATCAAAACTGCACCACCCAGGAGGTCAAAGCACGTGATGTCCATGAAGGTACAGTGAGGATTTTTTTCTTAATAAAAAGCATTTAAAAAATCTCAAGAAGTCACAGTTCAAAATGATCACTGGCCCAGTGATGCCCCCTTTTACGTAATTAGCCCACCGTGAGCTTACCTCCTGCCCACCTGAATGAGATACCTTCACCTAAGAACAGAAGATTAATGACAGGGCAACCCTTTTAAGGAAAACACAGGAAGAAATAAACTCTGTATTTGGCCCATTAAAGACCTAAGATTTGTTTAAAAAAAAAAAAAAAAAAAAAGTTGATGATACTTTGTTACTTTGTGTCTCACTCATGAATTATCGTCACTTCCCACTTTTTCATACTTCTGTCCCTTCTCCATCTGGATTGCCTGGGTGAAGGTGGCTCATTGAAGAGCCTGGGCACTTTGGCATCTAAAATATTTCTGACGGAATCAAAGAAGACAACAGACAGAAGAGTTTCACAGCAAATACAACTGAGGGAGGCCAAGTTCTTCTCACTCCCAGTCTGCCGATCCCAGGGAAAGCCTAGGAACCAGGGGGTCCCTGGAGTGAACCTCACCTCGTGGGATAATCCCAAACCAGCATCTCCAGAGCTGCCTGGTTCACACCAAACACCCCACCAAACACCACTTCCTCCCAAACCGCCCCCTTTTCTTCCCAGATAACAGCTCTCGCAGCCCACCATCTTTGATTACTCCAGGAACAGCTTTTGCATTACTGCAAACAGGCGGCTCAGGAGGTCCTCCCGGGGACAGGAAAAGCAGTGTGGCATGTAGGGTCCTCTGCTTCTATTGCACCCTCTGGAGAAACTCTGGAAGTCTTGATGCCTTAACCAACTAGCCATCTTGGAAGGGTAATTAACTTGGACCTTCCCACCCACCTGCGAAGACAGGGGGACATTGTGCCCTCCACGCTGAGGGCTAATTAACCGTCCCTCACATGTCACACCAGAGGCCATTTCTGCAAGGCTGTCGTACAAAGAGCAAATTAAAGATTTCAGTCACGTCAGCACGGCATCCTTGTCCGGGAGTTTTCAACAAATGTGTTCCACAAAATCGTCTACAATCCCAAGCAGGTGGTGTGGATTTTTATTAGTTTTAAAAATAAATCAGTGGGGGCGCCTGGGTGGCTCAGTCAGTTGAGTGTCCGACTGATTTCTGCTCAGGTCATGATCCTAGGGTCATGGGATCAAGCTCCACACTGAGCTCTGTGCTGAGTGTGGAGCCTGCTTGAGATCCTCTCTCTGCCCCTACCCCCACTCATGCACACTCTCTCTTTCTCTCTAAAAAATTAATTAATTAAAAATAAAAATAAATTACTGGGGAACATTTTTCTGTCTCTCTCCTCTGTCATCACTTTCTCAGACCACAATAGGGTATATTCCTTAGCATAGCAGCAAGGTTTTCAAAAAACAAATGCATACCTTTAAGGGTCAGATGAGTCCCATTTATTTCACCATTGTCTCTGATTTTTAAGTAAAAGTGAGAGGACCAAAAGCTGTTTTCAGTCACACAACCTCACCATTCTTACCACCACATATTTACTGCCATTATTTCTGGCCTCCTTCTCCCACTCCCATTGTTGAATCCCAGACCAGAAACCAGTATAATTTTTCTTTAATACCATCCTATGTGGGAACCTCATATGAGAGTTAAAATTATTGATCAGGTTTCACAGGAAATTCCAAATAAAGGAAGGAAGGGAGGGAGGGAGGGAAGAAGGAAGGAAGGGAAGAAAGGAAGCAAGGAAGAAGGAAGAAAAAGGAAGGATGAAGGTAGGGAGGAAGAAAGGGAGGAAAGGAGGAGGAAGGGAGGGGGAAGGAAGGAGGAAGAAAGGGAGGAAGGAAAAAAAGAAAAGAAAATTTCTGCTCTGACCAAATGAAGTGATTGAAGAAGCATATGTACCTATACATAATTTGCAATTTTGTTAGTAAGCACACCTACACAAAACCTCCAATTCTCTCTATTGATGGAAAAAAAGAAGGGACACAGATAATCAAAACACTGGCTAATCCAAGAGTCATTTAAAATTAAAACTAATTAGGGGTTCCTGGGTGGCTCAGTCAGTTAAGCGGCCGACTTCGGCTCAGGTCACGATCTCGCGGTCCGTGAGTTCGAGCCCCGCGTCGGGCTCTGTGCTGACAGCTCAGAGCCTGGACCCTGTTTCAGATTCTGTGTCTCCCTCTCTCTGACCCTCCCCTGTTCATGCTCTGTCTCTCTCTGTCTCAAAAATAAATAAACGTTAAAAAAAATTTTTTTTTTTAAATAATAAAAAAAAATTAAAAAAATAAAATAAAACTCATTAAAATCAGCATTTACGATATATTTACTATCTCCCTTTTCAGCTCAAGCTAATGTTTAAACGAGTCTTCCTTTTTAGAACATATCAACCACCAAAAGAAAATCCCCTCAAATGCTTCCATGATAGTAGAAAATCAGTCCAAATTTTAAAGGGTACTATGAACGATCCATAAAAAAAAAAAAAATTGCACAAAGATTATTAAGAGTTGGTGGATGTGGGCTGCCGGGGTGGCTCAGCCGGTGAAGCATCTGACTCTTGGTTTTGGCTTGGGTCATGATCTTGTGGTGGTGGGATCAAGCCTTGCATCAGGCTCTGCCCTCACAGCACAGAGACTGCTTGGGATTCTCTCCGCCCACCCCCACTCTGCCTCTCCCCTGCTCATGCTGTCTCTCAAAATTAATAAACCTAAAAAAAATTTTTTTTCAAGAAAACATAAAGAAGCCATAGTTTATCTAGCATGTGATAAGCAAAACAATACCCACTAGCGGCCATAATCAATAAAAACTAAGAATGAAAAACAAAAACAAACCACAAGAAGGTATGAAGAACTCCCACTTCCAGCCTCATTTAACCCGCAGCATCCTGCACTGTGGTTATAGTGTTTGTTGACTGCTGTCTCCCCAGACCTCACGCCGTGAGCCCAGGGATGCTCTATCACACCCGGTGCATCCAGTGCCCGGTGCCCTGCCAGCCACAGCAGCAAACACCTGCGGAGCCGTCCACGGAGCCATCCACGGGCCACGAACAAGCCAGCCAGGCCTCCTGGACTAGCAGAGCTCACAAGTAACCGGGCACGATGTGTAGCCTAGGTTAGGAAAGGTAAGGTTTATACCGCATCACTAATTCACAGTTGAGGAAATCGAGGACACGAGGCAACCCAGGCCAGGACCTTGGACTACTAATCCTGAGATCCTTCGACGTGACACAAGCATTTTGTTTTCGTTTCTACTGACGCTGTCTTTATTGACCCACTAACTCGAGACCAGTCTCTGCTAACATCTTCAGTCTTCAGCGTGTAATGGGTCTGAATCTCACATATATGTAATTAGCTTCCACCGCCGCAATCCACTTGTAATCCAGCTTCTAATGTTATAAACTTGCAATAAAGAAATGGGGTGTTTCTAGTAAACAAAATGAATACTCTTTAAATACAGATTTTTTGAAAGCCTAGTCTCTATGCTAACGGGTCTTTCCCCTTGAATTTATTAGTCTTGCTTATTAATATGTACCTAGTTCGATTTACACTTTTTTTTTATATTTATTTATTTTTGAGAGAGAGAGAGAGAGAACAAACATAAGAGGGGGAGGGCTAGAGGGAGAGGGGAACAGAGGATCTGAAGTGGGCTCCATGCTGACAGCAGAGAGCCAGATGTGGGGCTTGAACTCATGAACCTTGAGATCATGACCCGAGCTGAAGTCTGGATGCTTAACCAACTAAGCCACCCAGGTGCCCCTCGATTTACACTTTAATGACCACCATCGGTTGCTCTCCAACAGATGGCTAAAATGCCACGCACAAGAAAATGACATCTAGATGAATGTTCTTCCCTTTCAAGGAAGACGATGTAGACTACTTTTCTGATCAAAGGATAAATTCCCTGACGATGAACAAAAATGGTGTGCGTGTGTCAAAAGATGTCTAATACGCGGGATTTGTTCAAGAACCACAGAGGAACACTTTCTCTGTATATACAGAAGCTCTCCTGCTCGGGTCACAGGGTAATTCTAAATCCCCTGCCTATTGGCACGGAGTTGTCGGCAACTGAGGATTTTAAAGTGGATTCCCCTGTGTAGATTTACCTTTGCAGTTAGCTGATCTCCGGGTAAGGGAGGGCTTAGATTCCTGTAAAGCACGCCATAAGGGATGCAAAACTGGCTGTGCTCTGGACATCCAAATAAATATGCAATGCTTGCAAATTCGACGAACTGAGGCCACAACTTCTATCTGAACATCTCTGGGCACAGGGGGAGTATAGAGTCTGAACGTCCCAGGAATCGTGAATCGCTGCTTTGAGGACAGGTTATAGCCAGGGGGCATTTCTATCAAGGGAATAGAATACCCTTGATCTAGAATACCCTAGAATACCCCAAAGGTCTGTTGAACACACAGGTGACCGTGGCAGCCATGATTCTGTGTCCTCGCTCCTGGATTCTTAGCTCATCCTCAGTATGTCTACTGAACTACTAGTTTTTTAAGACCGAGCCCCTGTCCAAAGTGTCCTCTCTCTGATCCCCTTGCTATACAATCTTAATCACATTCCCCTCGGAACACTCATCAACTTTGGCTTACCTGTGATGCACTTACCACAGGTATGACTGTCACTTGTACGCATGTCTATTATTCTTGCTTAAAAAAGGATAATCCCTGGATAATAGGGACCACATATTTTTCATTTTTCACCCAGTTCAGCAGCTAGCACATGGCAGATGTCCACTTAATGTTTCTTAATAACTGAGCGCCAAGACAGATAAAACTTTTGTCCAGTTTCCAACGAGGAAACTACTTTAGAGCCTACAATTGGGATTAAAACCCAGGCCTGTCTGGTTCCAAAATTCACGTTCTTTCCTCCATGCCATCTCTCCAGGATAAACAATGCTAACCTGAGACATTCAGATAAAAACATACGGCCATTCCCTTACTGATGGAAGCATACAAATTAAGTCTGGAGACATAATTCAGGGTAGATATGCTTTGTTACCCAGAACGTACGTAGATGGGGAGTAAGCCGGGAGACGTGCAAAATTTAAAAATGACATAACTGAGGGAGAAAGCTTGTTCTCCTTTTCTCCTTCGAGAAAGCTCGAAGAATCCTTATTCCCTTCACCCAAAGATAGATTTCTTGGAAAGTCTTTACCAACTTTGTTCTCCTGAGCATAAAGCACCATATTAAGAAAAAATCAGTGAAACCTTTTATCAACTTAGGTTTGTGGAAACACTCGTTGGACACAATGACCGCTGCATTTCTGCTTCCTTTCAACTCCTCATCTTTGCCCTGCAATCACAAAACGAAAAAGGTGGCGACTTGGAACCACGGAGACGCTGGCTGGAGGCAGCTTGGGCAGCACTCTGCAGCAGCCGCCTAACTCCCAAACAGAACGCGAGATGAAGGAGGGAGTCCTTCCAGTGGCCCCCAGGTTGGAAGCAATCTATTCCCATGCTTGACCTAGGTTTTTACAAGCGGTCCAGCTCAGATGGCGCTTTAATTACATTCAGGACAAATAATGCAAGGCACCAAGGCCACGACACAAAATCAGCCCCGGGTGAAACACTGAATCTTCCCCACACTAATCTGCTGTCCACCAGCGTCTCTATTCATAACGCCAAATTGAAGACATGAATGAATAAAATGAAGAGGGGTTCCTTGTACTCAAATTTCCACGCTCTGTTCCTTTCCACTTAATTGTAGTGCTCACCTAATCTGAAATACCGAAGGGGGGGAGAAAAGCGCATTTATTAAAGAAAGCAAAGCCTCACCCGCTTCTCCTGGATATGGAGAAAAAACAGTTGCATTAACCTTCCAATGAAAAAGAACGACACTTCAACCAGTCTCAGTCCCTGATCAAGTCTTCAGCAAACATATTACCAGGGACGGTGGAATTCATTATTTTTTTTAAAAGAAGTTCCACTACACATGCTTCAGAATTACTGTACCCCAATTAGCAAGAATCATAAGCTAGAAGCTGGTTTTGTTTGCGAGGACAGGGGAGTCAATTCCTGGCTGATCCCTCCCGGTATTGCTTTCAGCACTCAGAATAGCTGTGTTTGGCTGGCTTGTTGTTGCAATTAGGTTTCCAGGTTACCGGCAACCAAACAACCCTGGGCTGAATATAACTTCTGGACGTGCTTTTTAAGACTCCAAAACCTGCCATATGCATCAACAGGTAACTATTGCCTTTAATCAGGATGGACAACTGAGCATATATAAATTGGTAATATTTTAAATCCAACACTTTTTATTGGATATCATGACAATTTTCTGAACATGGGTGCAGATTTAGGGACATACAGAGGACCGTCGGGTCAGCATGGGATTATCAAGGGTTACCTAATCGCCATTCACTCATTCATTCATTCAAGTGATTTCATTCATTCACTTTGGCCAATCCTAATTTGTTTTTATGTTACCTAAAATTTTTACTCATGGTGTTTCACTTCTTTTTCTATTCTATTCATTAACTCATGTCAACTTCAAAGACCACTTGCTGGAATGACATGGAGTACTTTTGGCCAAAATTAACATGTAAATAAAACTGTTATTAAGAAATAAAACTCAGCTGGGGGGGAGGGGAGTCAACAATGCTTGTACTTGGCCAAAAGAATTGCATTTAATCAAGACATCATGGCATATAGATATTTTTAACTTTAAAAATAAGGCACAGGACACACTGCAAAGAGATGAAGTGAGAAGGTGCCTGAAGTTTTTGTGTTTTTTTAAATCATGTTTAATAAGCACAGTAAAGGTTAGAAGAGAAACATGCAAACAGCTTAAAGATCAATGAATAAAGTAAGGGAGAAAATGAAGAAAAGTTGGGAGAGATTAAGATAAATTTGGATGGAGATATCCAAAATGCTGAATATACATGAACAAAGGAGAGAAAAAAAATACTTGGAAAAAAAGTAAATGTGGTCTGATAAAAAAGTAATTAAGCAAAAAAATTATTAAATAATTATGTTTAGAATTATCCTTTCTCTTTTTTTTAATGTTTATTTATTTATCTGACACAGAGAACGTACAGGAGAGGGGCAGAGAAAGATAGAGAGAGAGAGAGAGAGAGAGAGAGAGAGAGAATCCCAAGCAGGCTCCGCACCATCAGCACAGAGAATGACGTGGGGTTCGAACCCATGAACCTTGAGATCGTGACCTGAGCCGCCATCAAGAGTCGTACACTTAACCGACTGAGCCATCCAGGCACCCCAACATTTCTTTATTTCTTAGATGTAAATACATCTATTTGGACAGAATAAAAATATTTAGATATATTAAGTTATCTAAATGCTTTCAAATATTTTTGCCATAATCATACGAAGTCACTCTTTTGGATGAAATGTTCAAATTTAGCAGATTAAATTCTACATATTAATAATATGTTTCTACTCAGTTGTAGTGACAAATTGTATTTCAGGAGATCAAATTAAATGGTTCCTTCATGTTCTCTGCCCTGTACTGGCAATACTCTACAGGAAAAAGTTCCCAGGACAGTGTGGTGCTTCTTTGGGAACCAGAAAACCAACAATGAGAACGTGTTTATGGAATGGAATAAACCATACATATAGTGTAGCTAGTTCTGGAAGCAATTAAGTGAAAAAATCAATTCTTCAGTATGCTAAAAGAGAGACAGACAGACAGAGAGAGAGAGAGAGAGAGGAGAGCCTGTGGGCTAATTCACAAAGTTATCACCAAATCTATTGACCCCTGAAGGTAGGCCATTAATCACACCTAAATGTTGTAAGCAAAAGAAATTTTCAGTGTGGCAGACTATCTTTTCCAAAAATGGCCACAAAAATATATTTGGCCCACTTCTTTTGCTAGAATCTTGCCACTCTCCACCAAGAGATAAAGTCTATTTCCCCTCCCGGAAATCCCAGACAGGGCCTTGGACCAACTGGAAGATAAGAATGTAATGGAAGTGACTCTGAGTCTTTCTCCCTCTCTCCCTGTCCCCTCCTCCTCCACCTCTTCCTCTTCTTCTCTCTCCCTTTCTCTCTTCGTCTCCTTCTCCTCCCCATCTGTCTCTCTTCCTCTCCCTCTTTCCCTCTCTCCCCCCTTCTCTGTCCTCTCTCCCTGTCCCCTCCTCCTCCACCTGTTCCTCCTCTTCTCTCTCCCTCTCCTCCCCATCTCTCCCCCTCCCTCTTTCCCTCTCTCCTTCTTTGTCCTTTCTCTCTCTGTCCCTTCCTCCTCCACCTCTTCTCCCTCCCTCTCTCCCTTTCTCTCTTCCTCTCCCTTTCCCTCTCTCCCCCTTCTCTCTCTGTCCTCCTCTCCCTCATCTTCTTGTTCATCTTCATCATCACCTTCTTCTTCCTGTTCACTGTGGCCATCGCCTCCTCCTCTTCCTTCCTCATCTTCGTCTTCCTCCTCTTCATCATCTTTATCACTTTCTTCTCCATCATCTTCATCGTCGCCGTCATCACCTTCTCCTTCCTCTTCTTCTCCTTTTTCTTCTGTCTCCCCACCTCACTGCCTCCCTCCTGCTCTCTCCACACTTGCCCCTGGAACCCCACCGCCATACCGTAAAGATGTTCTGTCTAGCCCACACGGAGAGACCGCACGAGACCGGGCAGGTGAGGGGGGAATGAACGCCCAGCAGATGACCAACAGCAGCCACCACTCACGTGCCTGAACAAGCCTTCAAAGGACTCCAGGGTGCAAGGGTCCAGTCTTCAGCCTGGACTCAGCCAGTCTTCAGCCTCTCGGACATCGTGAGGCCGAGAAAAGTATCTCTGCCGTGCCCTCCCTCCCTGAGTTCCCAACACACAGGACCCATAAGCAAACTACATCATTGTTTTCCATGACTAAGTTTTGACGTTGAAGAACAATTCCAAGATTCAGTCGCACAAAGAAGTTAACCGTGTGTTATGTGCTGATGTATTTCCTTTTTCACCTACCATTTGTCAAGCCCTTACTCTGTGGTCACCGCCATCAGGAGCGAGAAGTAGCACGCCGCACGCGTAGAGGGTTTGTAGTTGACAGAGCATTCACGTTTACGTTGTCCCCTTCTGGCCACAGCCTGTAGACACAGCCAATGTGATTTCTTATTCTGCTTACCAGCTACTCAACTCACAGGGCCTTTACTGACCTTCTTAGGAGAAGGTACAATAATTTCCATGTTGCAAATGAAGAAAGCAAGGCCCACAGAGACCAAGTGCGTTACACTTTGAGACCTTGGGCGAGGCAAATGCAATTTGTGTCCCGCACGTGATGCCCTCCCTACTCCCTTCCTCGGATCCTGAAGGTCGCTCTGTCTGCCTGGTTACCTGGCAGCTGTCACTCAAAACATCTGGTCAGAAACGGCTAAAGAAACCAAATGGCCCTCTGACAGTAAACGTGGTGACAATTAAAAATTCACACATGGTTCTTGGTTCAATGTCTCCTCCTCTACCTCTTCACACCCTGTAGTAAATTTCCACGTGAAAGTCTCTTAGACTTCCTGTGGGAGCTGTTAGTACACATGCCAAAGCCACTTCGAGGGCTGTATTGGAAACATTCAGCATAAATATCCTGTCCTATAGGGAATATTAGCAAAGGTCAAAAAAAAAAGAAACAGTCAATTGAGAATAGAACTAAAATAATTCTAGGTTTTGTGACTAATGGTAACTGGTTAAGGAATATTAAGGATAAAGGGGTGCCTGGGTGGCTTTATTTCGGCTCAGGTCACAATCTCACGGTTTGTGAGTTCGAGCCCCGCGTTGGGCTCTGTGCTGACATCTCAGAGCCTGGAGCCTGCTTCGGATTCTGTGTCTCCCTCTCTCTGCCCCTCCCCTGCCCATGCTCTGTCTCTCTCCCTCTGCCCCTCCTCCCCTCCCAAAATAAATAAATAAACATTTTTTTGAAAAAAGGATATTAAGGATATTAAAAGGAAATTGTGCCCCTCTTCTGGATTCACTTCCAAACTTGAGGCTTATTTGTGTGTCTTCTCTTTCCTATCATCGTTAAATCAAAGTATAAAAAATAAATAAGGCCCTTCGCCCTCTCAATGCTCCTTCAAAACCAACAGGGGGCACAGTTCATGCCCCGTCACCGTGAGCTCTGCAGGCCCAGGTCTTGGTCACCAGTGTCTTCCTCTGCAAAATGGAAATACTGACAACCCTACTGCATAAGGATTAAATTCTCTCTCTCTCTCTCTTTCTCTCCACTCCCTCCCCCACCCCCTGCCCAGTGTGGGTCTCTGGTTTTATTCAACTTCCAACACTTGGGTTGGCTTGATATCCAAACAGTTAAGACTTCAAATACTTCTGACGGTCACGGTTATCAAACAACAAACAAAGCGTTCTCCCTGTCGCCACAAAGGGGACTCTATCGGCCCAGTGATTGTAGAACCATCTATCCCGCTGCCGGGGCCAGAAATCCCACAGTCACTCCACTGATCTCCCCTCATTATTCCCACACCCAACCAGCCACTAGGTCCTGCCTCTCAAGTCTGGTCCCTCCACCGTCCCCTCAGCCTCGCGCCCCATGAGCCCCACGTTCCTCCCCACTAAGTGGTCTCCGGGCTCCAGCCTTGCTGTGACAGCAGAAGTCACCATGCCAGCTCCCTGCTGAACCCTTTCTGGAACTTCCAACGGTTTTAGGAGAGTGTCAAAACTCCTTCAAAAATACCTTTTCTTGGGGTGCCTGGATGGCTCAGTCGGTTAAGCATCTGACTTGGGCTCAGGTCATGATCTCACTGTCAGAGTCTGGAGCCTGCTTCAGATTCTGTCTCTCCCTCTCTCTCTCTCTCTCGCTCTCTCTCTGCTCCTCCCCCACTCATGTTCTATCTCTCTCTCTCTCCCTCTCGAAAGTAAATATTAAAAAAAAAAAATTTTTTTAATAAAATAAATACTGGGGAGCCTGGGTGGCTCAGTCGGTTGAGCTTCTGACTTCGGCTCAGGTCATGACCTCACAGTCTGTGAGTTCAAGCCCCGCATCAGGCTCTGTGCTGACAGCTCGGAGCCTGGAGCCTGCTTCAGATTCTGTGTGTGTCTCTCTCTCTGACCCTCCCCCATCCATCCTCTGTCTCTGTCTCAAAAACAAAATAAAACATTAAAAAATTTTTTTAATAAAATACAAACGAAAAATTTTTTAACATTTATTTATTTTTGAGACAGAGAGAGAGCATAAGCAGGGGAGGGGCAGGGAGAGAGAGAGAGCAAGCGAGAATCCCAAGCAGGCTCTGTGCTACGAACCCACGAACCGTGAGATCATGACCTGAGCCAAAATCAAGAGTCAGTCGCTTCAGCAACTGAGCCACTCAGGCACCCCACCTTTAAAATCCCTTTATGGCTGGGTCCTCTGGTCTGTCACACATCTCCACTCGGGCGCCTTCCCATTCTTCAGCCAAACACAATTTGTGTGAGTTTCTGAACATGCCCCATGTTGTCTCATCTGCAGATGCTCACCCACGCTGTTCCGTGTGTGGGGACCTCTTCCTCCCCTGCTGGCCTGCCTGACACCCCCTCATCCCTTTGGGGCTCAACTTACACGCCATTTCTTCCAGGAGGCTTTCCAGGATTGCCCTGGCTCTGGGAGCTGCCCCTCCAGGCCCCGGTACCACCCACGCCACAGGCTTCATTAAACGGCTTGTCTGCCTCCGCTAAACAGTGAGCTTCGTGAAGGCCGTGCCCTTGCCTGGCTTTCTTGCTGCTGTAAATCCAATTAGCATGATGCCTGGTGCACAAATAGGTGCTCAAAACTTTTTTTTATGAAAAAAAATTGTGGTATTAATTTTTTACTACCAAGAAGAGCCATAAACTTGTGATTCGTGTCATTCCCTTAAGCTCCAAACCCTCCTACGTGAAAGATGGCCTAAAATAATGGCTCAGACACAGAGCAATTCATCTCCAGACTGCCCTACCCCAAGCCATCTGCTTTAATTCTGCAGAACGGCTTTGGTGGAGCGCACAAAGACCGCCATTAGCATTCCTAATTCCACCTGTATACTCAGAGTCGTCTCACGGTGTCTGGGACACACAAGTGAAACCGACACTGCCACAGATTAAAATGCACACATCGAGCCCAAACTGTCTTTCTATGAATGAATGCATTTATGAGAAGCACTGGGCATGTGCTGTTGATACCAAATTTGACGCCCACGATTCCACTACCTTTGTACCAGAAGGCAGAGCAAAGAGAATTCCCAGAGGGGGAACCACAATCTGAACATGGTTATATGGAAACGAGGGAATTAGAGAAGTGGGGAGGGGAGGAGAGTTTAGAAATAAATTACAGGGTCACCTGGGTGGCTCAGTGGGTTGAGCATCCGACTCTTGTTTTGGCTCAGGTCATGCTCCCAGGCTTGTGGGATCGAGTGCCGCATCAGACTCTGTGCCGAGCGTGGAGCCTGCCTGGGATTCTCTCTCTCCCCCCCCCCCCCCCACCCCGCTCTGCCCCTCCTCTCTCTCAAAATAAGTAAACAAGCTTTAATTTAAAAAAAGAAAGAAAAGAAACTACAGTCATGAGTAAAAATGCTGAAAGTTTCCAGTGACAAATGACATCGCCTTCTCTTCACTATATACATAACTATGTACACCCATTTACATAGACTAATAGGTGAGAAGAGCCAGAGTTAATCAATACTATTGATAAAATAATTGACCCAGGAATAGCACAAGGGAATAGCAACCTGACCAGGAGAAGCACCAGCCAGCAGAAAGGTAATTTAATTCAATTTCCACATACTCTTTGAGTAAATTAAGTATCAGCCAATTGAGCATTCATGAGAAACACGATATCCAGCTCCAAAAGCCATACTAAGGGAATCCCTCTGCGGGAGGCAGGTGCAGAGCCTGGCCAGCTCAGTCAGAGGAGTATGAGGACTCTTGATCTCAGGGGTTGTGAGTTCCAGGCCCATGTCCAGCGTAGGGATTACTTGAAAATAACTTTTTTTAAAAAAAGAATCTCTTTTTATGGTAATACAGTAATACAGATAATAATTTATCAGTAATAGAAACAGTAATACAGATAAGAAACATATCATTTTAAACTGATATTTACAATCACTCTTTTAATCCAGTTTTTAAAAGCAGCTGTGGGAGAGCCCATACTAGCTAATGCAAAACTTGTAGCACTGGAAATTGAGTTATCTGTTTCTAGAAAAACAGGCTGTGAATATGGAGTTTTTACCAATTAACATACACTCTACAAAGTACAAGTTGGGTGATTATCAGGTGACTTGTTTCACAGAAATTTCTAAAAGTCAGCAGCACAGTTACATTAGGACGCATAATTGGAGGGGCCCCTGGGTGGCCCAGTCGATTCAGCAGCCGATTTCAGCTCAGGTCATGATCTCACAGTTGGTGGGTTCAGGCCCCACGTCGGGCTCTGTGCTGACAGCTAGGAGCCTGGAGCCTGCTTCCGAGTCTGTGTCTCCCTCGCTCTCTGCCCCTTCCCTGCTCATGCTCGGTCTCTCTCTTCTCTCAAAAATAAATAAATGTTAAAAAAATAAGTCTGAAAAAGATGGCCATGGAAGTCCATAAATCTCTGAAACTCAATAATACTTACTGCTACAAGATGAGGAAAAAAATACAAAGCGGCATGGACTGCCATAAGAAATTTCCTGGACAGAATGCTCTGGGTTAAACATTAGACACTGCAAATATACCAAGTAATTTAGTTTTCACTCTCCCACCATCCCTTACCACTGAGAGCTTTGCCCCCAGCTAGCAGGTGGGCTGAAATAAACCTTGTTCCAACAAACCAAACATCCAAACTATGTAATCATGGGATGACATCTGAGCTTGATGTGGCTGGCTGCTTATAAAGGAGTCTTTCACAATGATAAACGGGAATTTTCATTGTTGACTAAGCCAGACACTTGCATACTTCCTGCTGAAATCAACCAAATGCAAATAAACAGCCCTATCTTTAACAAAAAAAAAAAAAACAAAAAAAAAACAAAACAAAACACTTCTATCCACTCATTGTGAAGTACACTGAAATCTGTTCCTTTGTATAAAAGGATAAGACTAGCATATTAGCCTGTTACCTACCTACTAGACAGAGACCTCGAAAGTTGTTTTTTCAGTACTGCAATACAGGTAAGCCACGTTACATGTAGGTTCTCACTCGCGTCTCAATCAGCACTGCACTCGAGAAGGCAGGGTGATGAGGTTCAGTCTGGGGCCAGGGACTTAGCAGAACCAAAAGACCCATGGGTCCAAGCACAAACCCCTAGCTTCACTAGCATGGCATTCTTCCCATTCTATTCCACCAGCAAAAGTCCAAGGATTTATTGCTACTCTACACAACTCTGGATCTTTGAAACAAAGGTTTTACAAATAGCGCATGTAAAATGGGAACAGTAAACACAGAAAATTTGTTCTAAATTAAAGCAGAATAAAATTTTAAATTAGACCTACACCGATGAAGCTTCAATATCATAACCAAAAATCAATGTTATGATCACAGATGATGTTACATGCCTGTTTCTTAGTACCGATTCCTCTGGATTTCACTTCTATTATTCTTCTAACGTATCACCCTCTTGGCTTTTCTTTTAGGGACTTAAATAGTATGTGGGAAAAATCTGAAACATCGATCTGTATAGTGAGTGGAAAAAATCTGAAACATCGATCTGGATGGTTGCTGCATTGGTCGAGGATGTTAGGCTACCTTCAGTTCTAAATACAAAAGCCACACTCCAAATCAGGAATATTCTCCAAAACCTTTACTTTCACGATGTTGCTTCAAATTTTGTTGTTTTCAAAAATTCTGACTGGAAGTGCCAGTGCCATCACAGCACTGCACGCTTATGTACAACGAAGAACTCCCTGAAATGAGAGATCCTGGCACACGGCACCAGCATAGGTCGCTGCCAGTCACTCGCGCAGCTCTCTCCCACATACCGCCTGCTCCGTGGAGGGGGTGTGACAGCCCAAGCACTTGGTCTTCCCAGGCTTCCCAGGAAGCCTCCCACGAAGCCCTGGATTCAAGGGCATTTTGAAACTCAAGTCAACCTCAATCCAGCTCCGCCATCTTGGTTATGCAACTGAAATATGCAAGTGGGAAGAACTGGGTTCATAATTAGAAATGGACAGAAAGGAGACATGACTTTCAATAAGTGGTTAGTAGTCTTCACCAATGTTGTGGTTTGTTGGGTTTTTTTTAAGTTTTCTTTCAATCAATCTGACCCAAACTCTTCAACCCTCACGTTATAATTTTGGCTCTCCCTTTTGGTTAACCAGCTGTGATGGAGAAGAGCTAGTCACTATATTCTTTGTAGGTACCGAAGCCAATTATTGACTAGGTCTGAGTAAATCGTTTTATCCACTCGGAGTAACAACCTCTGGTATTGTTTCAATTTTTTTATTCTTTCTGGTGTAGCTTAGCTCTTGACTCTTTCTAGAGTCTTCCTACAACATTACCTTGTTGTACTTTATGATTGGCACCTGGCAAACGTCTTTTTATGTCCATATGGCTGGAATCTAGCCCACTGCCTGGCTCTTGATAAATAGTCTTGAGAGAATGTGAAATCGTGCATGAGCAGTAATCAATAAAAGGCTGGGCATGATTCATTTGTCTACCTTGGCTATCTTTGGCTATTTATTTGGTCATCATTTCCCTATGATTCCTGCCTTATGGAAATCATCATGCTTTCATCCTGAATAGTCCCTTTGACCTTTCCAGACAACTCCAAAAGCTCCTCTTGGTAAGTGTACAACTGAAAGCTTGGCACGCTTTGGCAGAACTTGAAAATCTCATCCTGTATGTGTCTGAGTCCCATGCGGTGTAAGAACAAGAAGTTTTTCTCTGTTCAATAGGTTTTGCTGTTTAGTGGGGACTTACATGAAATGTCTTATTGAGAATAGTTTGATACCTCATCCAAATGGTATTTTTAAACATACACACTTGGTTAAGAATTTATTTTATGAGATACTTTTTCTGTTTTCCTCTCAAAAGGTTGATAATTATTTTCTAAATGTTCATTATATTCTTGTGTTTGCTTACAATAGCTTATTACTAGAAATTTTAAAATGATACATGTTCTAATTCACATGTCTTATGCTTTCACATTCAATTTCCTAAAATCATGTCTAAATGCCAACTGAAGAAGGGGTGCCTGGGTAGGCGGTTAAGCGTCGACTCTTAGTTTCAGCTCAGGTCATGATCTCAGGGTTCATGGGATGGAGCCCCACGCTGGGCTCTGTGCTGACAGTGAGGAGCCTGCTTGGGGTTCTCTCTCCCCCTCTCTCTGCCCCTCCCCCAACTGCATGAGCATTCTCTCTCTCTTTCTCTCTCTCCCCCTCTCAAAATAAATACATAAACTTAAAAAAAAATTAAATACCAGATAGACAGAATGCAAAATACTTGGAACAAATGTCATGATTCATGCTAATAGACCAACTAACCAACTAATAGACCAACCCTTCAGCTTTTGATCAGAGCTGATTAGGGTTATTAACAGACAGTTTTCATTAGACCAATATTTTCCAGATTGATGTACACACATGTCTCTCTTGTTCAAACACACACAGCTCAATACTGAGAAAAAGGTAACACAAGAAAGTGTGAAAGAAAAATGAAATATAGCCAGTTGTGCTTTAATAGAAAACTGTGTCTTCACAGAGCCTTGGCAAGGTCATAGTCACCATGACCATGATGGGAACTAGCTATCCTTGGAAAAAAATGCCTCTTACTTAGCAGTTGCCTCAGAGAAGTGGGGGAAGGGGGGAAATAAAAGACTGGGGAGGGGCTTCAATTACTGTGGAAAGAACTCACTGAAGTGGGCTTTATCTTCTTTGATTCCTCATTAGATCAGCAAACCTGTCTACCATAATCTGGAAATCTTTCCCCAAGTTAAAGAAATATTTAGGACTTTAACTATTTAGTCATTCCCCCTTTGAACCCAGAATTCCCAGGCTAACGATTAGTGAGTTAAACCACAGAGCCCCATGCCTTCCCCACAGTATGGTTAATAATTACACCCAATTTAATGTCTAGAATCCCATTTCCAACCAAGAGCCTTTAAGTAGCAAATTTCATAGTATGTTTCATTAGAGAGTATGCATTAATGATTAAGCTGAGATATGAAGTTTTAAAGGTTATATTCAAAACCTTAAAGACGTGCACCAGAGTAGCTGACCTGAAGTGCGGACAACCCCCCGTTATCGCAAACTTGTCAGAGGAGCTAAAGCTTTGATGTTCCAGAAAACTCTCTCCCTACCTCTCCTCCTCTCCAAGGTGCTCCTGCAAGGGTTCCTCCCCACTAGGAAGACACAAGGTTTACTCAAATTCTGCATAATTGAACAGTCTAAAGATGAGGGACACATACTCAGCAGGATTCAACCTGATGGCTTATCCAACAAGGAGGCTCCCATCTCTCTGGAAAGGCATTCACTGGGATCTTCTCTCAGATTTGAATTTGCAGATTTCTTTTTAAGGCACCACCTCTCAGAACTACAGACGGCACACTCATTCCTGGATAGATCATATAGAATGAGGCCAGAGTGACCTCTGCCTGTCACTGCACATGTTCTGGCACCTCCACTAGCAGATGAGAAAGAACAGATAAAAAAAGGAGAAAACCAAACCGATCCTTGATTTTTTAAAAAATATAAATGTGAGGGGGGCGCCTGGGTGGCTCAGTTGGTTGAGCGTCCGACTTCAGCCCAGGTCATGATCTCGCGGTCCGTGGGTTCCAGCCCCCCGTCAGGCTCTGGGCTGATGGCTCCGAGCCTGGAGCCTGTTTCAGATTCTGTGTCTCCCTCTCTCTCTGACCCTCCCCTGTTCATGCTCTGTCTCTCTCTGTCTCAAAAATAAATAAACATAAAATTAAAAAAATATATATATATAAATGTAAGGGGGTAAAAATGATCTGAGGACTCTGAGAACACACATGAGCAGTATTCAAGAAAATAAAATAAAGCTCCAAGTTCTTCTGTATTAGGCATCGATAGAAACTTTCACTGGGGGTTGAGAAGAGCCCACAGAGGGAGACTCCCACAGAGGAAGCCAACAAGGAAGGTCAAAGACCAGAGCCTGAACTGGAACATGAGACCAATGTACCTTTAAGAATGAGGAAGTTTGGGGGTGCCTGGGTGGTTCAGTCGGTTACCACTGGGTGGTTCGGTTCGGCTCAAGTCACGATGTCACGGGTCGTGGGTTCGAGCCCTGTGTCTAGCTTTGTGCTGACTGCTCAGAGCCTGGAGCCTGCTTCCTTCAGATTCTGTGTCTCCCTCTCTCTCTGCCCCTCCCCCACTCATGCTCTTTCTCTGTCTCTCAAAAATAAATTTAAAACGTTCAAAAATTTTTAAAAAAAAAAAGGACAAGGAAGTCTGATATTCAGTTCAAAAACTGTTTAGCCCTCCAAACAAGCCCCCCCCCCCTCACTTAGGAAATGTACAAGTTCTTCAACAAAGATCAGTCTACGGAGTTAAGGTCAACCACAGCAAGCAAGAGAAGCTAAAGAGCGTCCAGTCCATGAGGACAGGGGCCCTGCGGCTTGGCTCGTGGGTCAGGGGCACACCGCCTGGCACACAGCGGGCACACAATCAACCCTGGCTACTTGAGTAACGTTCATTTACTATGGCTCCAAATTACGCTCCAGAGACAATAAATGTGTCTTAGGACACAAACAAAGGTTTACCTGCAACTAACTTTATCCCTGAAACAAAATCGAAATAGACGGTGGCCGGGAAGACCTCTTAGTCATTAGCAACATCCCACTCACGTGCGACGTGAGGCACGCAGGAGGCACGCAGGAGGCACGCAGGAGGCACGAGACGCCTCCCTTAACTGTTGATAAGGAGTATGCGGGACTGTAGGGAATTACAACCATTACCAGCCCATTTCTGCCGGGTTCGGCGCAGAACCCGCAGACCTCCCGGAGACTCACAACCGAAGGTGCAGCTCTGACACACACACACGCACACACGCACACGCACACGCACGCACGCACGCGCGCGCTGCCGAGCCTAAGCAGCTAGAACAGGAACCCACCTGCGGTCCCACGAAACCGCATTCATTGACTTAGTGCAGCAAGGGGCGGCCCTTGGAGAAAGCGCAGGGAGGCTGAGACGGGGGAGGGGAGCATCTTAGGTAAGGTTTGGGTCCTCCTCGGAGGAGTCCGAGGAGGTGTCTCAGGGAAGCAGATTCAGTTCTGGATGGATCGCGGTCTGGAGGTGAGATGAGGAGAAGGGAGAATAACGCGGGGGTGGTGATGAGGCGAAGGCGGTTCAGCGATTCGAGATCCCCAGGAAAATACGGGCACCGCAAAGCAGGTCTGGAAGGTCAGCGGTAAAAGGGCGGGAATCACTGAAAGAGGGGCCCTTTTGGCATCTTACGGCTGGCGCACAGCACAACTGTGGGAGAAGCCACATCGTGCGCTCACTTTGCGGCCGGCTTGCCGTGGGTCCGCTCTCTTCTATCCCCGGTTGACTTCCACTCGTTCAGTGGGAGACACGCTGTGCCTCTTACACAGACGGGAGCATTAAATAATCTCCCTTAATCAAGTTGTAGGAAGAGACGTTCTCAAAACCTTAAGAGAAGCAGGTGGAAAAGAAACGACCCTGACCCATAACCCTAAACCTAGCACCTGCAACTCGACAGTCCTCCCAGCAAACCTCTAGCCCAGCACCCGGGCCCTGGGTAACAATGGTGGGTTTGCTCCCCAGTCCTCTCCCCTGGACCCCAAATCCCCCAAAAGAAAGAGCAGGGAAGTCTTCACTTCTGCCTGGACACCCCCCCCCAACCGGCCCCCAGCATAGCACCTGTGTTCTGTAGCCATTTGTCTGCTAGTCCCCTCCTATATAACGTACACCAAGGCCTCCCACACAGTAACAGAGTGACATTAAGAATGTCACAATCTAGGGGCCCCTGGGTGGCGCAGTCGGTTAAGCGTCCGACTTCAGCCAGGTCACGATCTCGCGGTCTGTGAGTTCGAGCCCCGCGTCAGGCTCTGGGCTGATGGCTCGGAGCCTGGAGCCTGTTTCCGATTCTGTGTCTCCCTCTCTCTCTGCCCCTCCCCCGTTCATGCTCTGTCTCTCTCTGTCCCAAAAATAAATAAAAAACGTTGAAAAAAAAAATTTTTTTTAAAAATAAAAAATAAAATAAAAAAAAAAAAGAATGTCACAATCTAAAGGATGCCACTACATGGGTGAAATACAGCACAGGACGACTGGAAAGATCTACAACACTACGTCAAAGAAGGAAGCTTCCACTTGAAGGGCTCACGAATGGCTTTGTCACAACAGGATGGGGTCAAAAGCACTTAAACAGCTCAACACACGACACGAACAGGACTGAATCCCTAACAAATGAAATCGCTTATCAGGTGGTACTAGAGATGTTTCTATATCCGTCTTTTCGGTAAGACTGTTATTCCTCAGGGTGAGGGGTTACCCAGGTCTTCTTGAGTTTTGCACCCCACCCCACCCCCCAGCGCTCTGCCCACCATGCTGCTCGGTATTGGCATCCAGTCCCGTGAAAGCAAAGCAGTTATTGGAAAAGTAAGAAAAAGCTCATTCGGGTGAAGCAAAAAGGCAAGAGCACAGTGCAGGCTGGTAAGGAAGAGACAAAAGGTGTCCCAGATGCAGACCAGAGGCTTCTAGCACTGGAGGACAGAGGACTCCTCTGCTTAGGTGACAGAGGAAAGAGAGACACTGGTGAGTTGACTTGGAACATGGACACATCACAAGAGATCTGCACCTGGGCTGAGAGGAGGGGAGAAGGAAGCAAGGAGAAGATGGGGAATGTAAATAAGAGATATGCTACCAAGGTCCTCAGTGGCTGAGGACTGGGGGCAAGAGTACAAGCAGAGTCCAGGAGCTTTCGTTACCCGGATATTGGTAAAAACAAGACCTGCATGTAGGGAGGCATTAGAAGTCTGTTCTGAGCCCACAGTGCTATCTCACCTTGGAGCAGGTGCAAACCACCACATAGCCACCTTGTCATTTTCTAATTCCTATCTCCTTTTTCTTTTTCCCCTTTCTTCCTGTTTCACCCCCACTTCCTCCTGCTGCCCTAAGTGTTGGCCGAATAAGACCATGGACTTCTTCGGGGTTAGCAGAAGAGGTCCATTAGAGGTCTGCCTCTCTCCGTCCCAGTGATATGACCACCAAGAACAGGCCTGGCTGTCCTGTCAGTGTCTCTTCAAAGATGAGCCTCGTGGAACAGAAAAGCAATGACAGAAACCACAAAAGGACTTCCAATGTCAAAGTGACCTGTACCTTCTTGTTACCGTGACCTGCGGTCGGAAAGTGGATACCATGGTGTCTGAATTCTGAACTGTCTAAAGAGCACCCAGGTCATATCATGGACGTGGGTGAGGACGCTCTGGGAGAAGGGAAGGAGTGCCACTAACTCCCAGCGCCCGCTGCCTGGGCTTCCTGCCACGTGTGCAAATGGGACCACGGTGGCTAGGACACAGTGCTACACATCCAACTGAACTACAAGGGTCTTCCTAGAGTACCACGTACCGGGAATTCCTAGAACCAAGGTTTTAAGCAATTGTGATAACTGAATCATGTGCATTAGTGTCAAGGCCTTTATTACGTACCCAGCCCAGACAACTCTAACAGTATGACATGACCTCAGACTTGAGGGAGATGCCCCCAATTCCGATAAGCAATTTGACTCACCCTTCATACTGGGACATCTTTGAATGAGCATTGAAACGTCTCCCCTTTGAAACTGTTCTCTACCCTCCGGTACTAGGTATTCATATTCTGGACCGACTTCAAGGATTCAGTGAACCCCTCCCTGTGGTTGGGAATAAGATAGGCTATCTTCCTCCAAAGAACAGGGGTCACCAATAGACTTTAACATAGTGGGCAAGCTTTTCTCCAAAGACACGAACGTTGAATGGAATCACCCCCTTAGAGCAAGAAAACAGCATCTACAATTTTTGTGAAAGGCCAGTGTCTATCAAGTCTGTTGTCAAATTCTGAACATAGATCATCCTCTAACTTTCCAACTTGTTGAATTCTAAAAGTTTGACTGTATATTGGCTGTGGAAAAGAGAGAGGTACTTCCCCACAGTAAGAACTACACACGTAATAGTTAGGCTCTCAGAACAACTCACAAGAGCTTGCGTGTTACCTCAAAACAACAGTAAGAACACTGTAGAACCAACTGTTGAAGCGATACCTTTACAGGAAAGTACATTCACGGTTCCCTTTGGGGAGGGGGGGCCAGGAACAGAAAACTCTCCCTTTCTGGCAATGAAAGTAGGGACTCCCCTTGCTCAAAGCAGGCGTTGAGGGTGGTCATGGTGTGGACTTTGGGGAGGAAGGTCTCTGTGTTGAAGATGAGGCTGGGAATGCACAATACAGTGGATGAAGACATACTCATCCAGACCAGGAAGGTGGGCGGGGGAGGACGGAAGTGGGGCAGAGGGCCCAGGGGAACAAGTGGAAGGGGAGGACTTGGGTAGTCCACGAGCACAGACACGCTGTTTCTCGCCACCTCTCCCAACTCCTCTGCAAACCCAAATTTCTGCTCCTTCTTCCTCTTTATTCCCTCTGGAAGTCTTTGTGGGTTATTAGCACAGCACGGTCTATGCAGCAAGAAGAAAGAAGCGGAGGGAGTCACCAGTTAGAAACAGAATGAAAGAGATACAGTCTCCTGGCTGAAGGGAAGGGGCGAGTTTCCTCACAGGGAAGATGTGCATTGCTAGATCAGAGTCTGGTCTGTGTGGCTGGGGCACAGACCTTGCTAAAGAGAAAACAGCGGCCACTGCTCCGAAGTGCAAGAACAATTAGAAGTTAATGAGAATCCTGGTGAATGCTTCCCTTATTAAGGACAATCGTTTTTTAAAAAGTATATTAGAAAGATTCATTGCACACCTGTTGCACTTTGCCAGGCACAACGTCTTCATCGGAGACCCAGAATCCAGAGCAAATAGATGCTCGTTTTTAAAGAATTCACACATCTCACATTCTAGCCCAGAAATTCAGCCTCGGTCACCAATTTCAAGCAAGGCAGCCTACTTTGAACGGTCGTGGATCCTTCAAACAAAATTACACCCAGAACCAATTCACTAATGCACTTTGTATTTGCTACAGATACTAAACTCTAGCGGTCATTCATTAGCTAGAACATAAGCAAAACCTGAAAAATTTATACCTTTGTCTATAAACGATTAGAATGTCATCCAAATTCTAAGACCCAGAAATATGGCACCTGTTATTAACTTGAACCTTCAAAATGTGATTTAGGTTACCTCTGTGTTAACAACTTCCATAGGTCTTTTCTTGGTTTCTCCTATGTCCAAGTAACTGGGGGAGAAAAAGAAAAACAATAAGGGTTTCTTTTATTGCTTTTGAGTCAGTTATATAATTTTCTTACTAAAAATTATTAAAAAGCAAAGCAAGCCATAGGAAATACTTATGCCTAAAGCAAAAAATCAGTGGCTACTAATTAAAAGCAATTGTGGTGGTAGGAACTGTTTTCAGTATCAACAACCAGAGCGGATATATGTCCTCTGGTCTCAACTTCAATGAAACTGAAGGCTTGGAAATACATACTTCTTAGGGGGGACATTTTCCCCCAATAATATTTGGCCCCTGACTATATATGTGGTGTTTCTAATTCTTATGTCAATTTTGACATAAAGAGTGGTCTGCCTGTGATGGTGCTTAATGGTTCCATTAAACACAGCCTTTAGGTCAAAACAAAGAAAGTACTGCTATAGCACGGCATTAGACCATCTGTGAAAGCCTGGGGAATCTTCTCCCCTTTGAAAGCACCTTCATGATACAGAAATGCTCAGCCATGTGGGATGGTTTAGGTATTGGTTCGGCTAAAATGCACATCGCTGGACTAGTTAACCTCTGGAGACCCCTATTACTCCATTGCTACTTGCTATAGATATTAACTAGTGATCATTCTACACACTGTATACTTTGGTCAATGTCAAGCCCTAAGTCCACCACTGTGATCTGGTCCCCACTGTGATTCATACAGAGCAGGTGCTAAATAAATGTTTCAGTATAAAAAAGTATAAATCTAGCATTTAATTTATAACCATAAATACAAAGACAGATACCTCAATTACTGTGATCGCTGAGTTGCAAAAAAAAAAGTTTATATTAGGATTAATTATAGCTATGTTTTATTATTTTGCTTCCATTTTGGGATAGGATGCTTCAGTTAATCAATACCACTGGAAATTACATTTTTCTTACATGAATAGTGTTTACATAGGGCAGTGCAGAACTCCCTTTGCTTAGCAATAACATGGCTCTTTTGCAAATAGGCAGGGAGGGACTGCTTTCTGACATAATAGCAAAACATGTTAACTGTCATGTGAAGAAAAGTGATCCTGGATCCACAAGATTAATGAAGCAGAGTCAACTTCCAAAAACGCATAGGAAAACTTTGGGGAAAATAACTACCTTTACAATCCTGTGCTATACAATAAAAGTTTAATAACTACCTCGAGTTTAATTATGGTTTCAACAATATTAGGGAAAATCTGAGTAAAAGAAATTCAAGAAGGAAGATGATCATTTTCATTTGAGTACTATTTTTCCACCAATGCTAAATTCTCCAACATCATTTAGGGTCTAAATGACACAAATTACCCTCAATATCTTCTGGCCTGTCTTTTGTTCTGCCAGTTGCCCCAACCGTTAGGTAAACTTGCAACTGCTAAGCTTCAAATATATTCATTACTTAAATCTTCTTGGCTTCTAATCATGATAACCATAGATACTACTCCTTTAACTGAAATGAATCCACTATTCATCCGTCAGCATGGAAAACTAGCAACGGAACCTGTCATGACAAACTCAGTGTTTTTGTATGTCAACTAAAAGCAAAAACAACCATGCAGATCTCTTACCTATACATAATGACTCTGAAGTGACCTTTCTATTTGGTTTGGAACTGGACCTCTTTTTATCTTTTGAGTGGGCAGGGCCAAGTAAACCAAAAACACAGGGAGTTACAAAAGTGAGTCTGCAACTTTGAGCTGTTAATAGATTCTGAAATATACTTCCATTCCCATGACATTGCTTTTTACAGGAATTATTTAATAAAAGAAAAATCAACAAAGTACGTGATGGAAGGAACTGGACGTACAGATGGTTTGCATTTTCTATGACATTTTGGTGTTCACAAAGCACATTGACGGCCACACCATTCGCTTTTCTAACAACCCTGGGAGGTAGGAACGGTTTACGCTCCTCGTCCGCATCAGGAAGAGGCACCAGCTGAGTCCCGTGGCTCAAGGATACACAGCTAACGATCAGCTCAGTCTCAGGTCTGATTTTGAGACTCAAGATCTAAGTGTCTTGCGCATCGTTTCACTTAGTTCTTTTCTATGAAGTTAGACAAAGGGTGCTAAAGGAGTAAAGGAGCTTTCCAAGAAGGGAAAACGAAATCCAAATGTATCCCTCACCTCGCATAAAAGGAATGTCCAGCAGAAGAAAAGGCAGAACATTCAGAACTCAGTTTAAGCAAATTTAGGAAAAGAAAAATGGTATCTGACGACACTAGTGATATTTGGGAAAATATTTCTATACAGTTAAAACCAGAATTCACAAGCACACACTTTACGCTGAAGATAGTTTTTGCTATCCTGAGGCCCAAGCTCAATTTCAATTAAAATATATTAAAAGCTATGAAATATAAAGTTTCCACACAATCCAGGAATCCCACTCCTAGGTATATAAACAAGAAAAGTGGAAACTTGCACACGATTGTTTCTGGCAGCATCATTTCATAATAGCCCAAATATCTATCACCTGATTAATGGAGAAACAAAATGTGGCACAGCATACCATGGAATATTCTTCAACAATAAAAAGAATGAAGTTCTGATACCCACTACAATATGCATGAGTCTGGGAAACATTCAGGCCAAGTGAAAGAAGCCAGGAACACAAAGGGCCACATATTGTGTGATTCCATTGATATGAAATATCCAGAACAGACAAATCCATAGAGGGCAGAGCATAGATTAGCAGATGCCAGACGGATGGGGTTTTGGGCTGATGGTGGGAGGGGGTCGGAACTGACAGCCAAGAAAGAATTCTTGAAGATGTCTTTGGTGCAAAAAGGTGATTTTATTAAAGCACAGGGACAGGACCCGTGGGCAGGAAGGGCTGCACTGGGGTTGTGACGGGTAACCGATTATTATATGCCCTCAGGTTGGGAGGGGGTTAGGGATAGAGTAAGTCTCTAAGATATTTTGGACGCAAGGTTTCCAGAACTTTGAGGGTCTAGCTGTTGTTAGGAAAATGCCATTTACTACTGTTTAGTAAAACCTCAAGTCATGAGGCCCTTCAGATGTATATGAGGGGCCATAAGCTTGAAGTATGATTGTCAGCATATATTTTATGGCAGAGTTGAGATAAAGGACGTTTCCAAAGGAATTTTATATGTTAAAGTAGACTTACAGGATCCTGGGGGGTTGGGGGGCGGGGGTCAGGATACTGTTAAGCCAAGATTCCCTATTGCCCCCAGCAAAGTGTCATCATCCAGGCAGATGAGCTCCTAGAAGGAGGTTACTCTGTTAGTTTCAAGGACTTGTCAATGGGCTGTAGGCAGTAAGGGAATTTAATTTCTCATTTGCCTTAGTTTCCTCCACCACCAAGGCAAACACTTAAACCCCTTTCCTTTGTTCTTGAGTAGCCAGGAGTGTCTGAGGAATATCACACATACTCCACCTGGGGGTGGGGGAGGAAGGGGCAGGACTGTCAGTCTGTCCTTTGCCCTCAGCTTGCCCAAAGTTCCCTCATCAAGAGGATGGGGAGAAAGGGAAATTGGGATGGGGTTTCATTTTGGACTGATGGAAATGTTTTAATATTAGCCTGTAGTGATATTGCAAAACTCCATGAACCTAACAGAAACGATTAAAACAGGTGAACTTTATGCTATGTGAAATATATTTCAATTAACCCAGTAAAAACAAAACAAAACAAAAAACTATGCACTATTAAAAATCTACCTGCCCTGCAATACCCACCTCCGCCAGGAATAATCTCCCTCAACTGTGAACTTCCACAGGACTTTATTTTTTTTCTAAGCGCAGTTACTCCTGTGTGCATGTAGTCTCTCTCCTGTTAGATCGTAAACTCTTAAAGGCAAGCAGTCACATCTTACCATCCTTCTCTTCACAGACCTAAGCAGTTTGCTCACTCACTGAACACCTACTATGAGCGAGCGACCTCTCTGCCAGGACCTGGGAATAAGCACCAACAGTGACCCCCGTGCTTGAAGGTCTTAGACCTCAAGTACCTAGAGACAGACCTGTAGACAAACACAGTAAGCCAATAAGCTTTTCCAAACATAAGGCTAATAGCATAAACGTGCAGGCTGTGCGGGCTGGAGAGGGTCACAACCGTGGGGGCGTGGTCAGCTCTACTCGGAATGCAAGTCTGGAAGAATTTAAACAGTAGGGGGGTGAAATGCAGAAAACAATTTTCTCCTCTGGTGGCACAATATCCAATACTTCTCAATAATCTTTAAGAAATCTTTAAACTCAAAAAGACAGGTTCCAAGAAAAAGGAAAAAAGAGGAAAGGATAAACAGAACGGAAAGTGCTAAATGACCAGTCTGGTCACTGAATACTTTTCTAAGATTCCTGTTCCTCCTGCTACCCAAGTGAAATTCCTTCTCCGGTCACACTTTCAACCCCCCACCCCACCTGCAGCAGGGGCTCCGCGCACTCACAGCCCCTGGACACGCCGAGGGTGGGCGAGGCGGGGCTCACTGCTTCCCCCAAGCCAACCCCACACTTTCATGCAACGGACAGTGGTGGGCGGCGGTGGGGACAGACAGACTCACTTGAGTTTCTTGAAGGCTTCCTGGCCTCCGGCCACGTAGTTGCCCCCGCTCTGGATCTGGTCTAGCTTCCGGATGCGGTGCCCGGTGCGCGGGGTGTAGATGTTCCTGACGGCTCCAAAGGGCGCCTGAACGCCGCCCGTCACCTCCTTCAGAAAGACGTCGAAGCTGGACACCTTCTTCTCATGGATGACGACGCGGCGGCCGGCGAAGAAGGGGTCCCCGTTGCGGTACACCAGCACGCTCTTCACGACCGGCTGGGACAGGTGGCTGGACCTGGCGCCGGTGCCGCTCATCTTCCCCGCGGGACGCCGCCCGGCTGGCTCCTCCCGGGAGGCGCCTCTGCTGCCCGGCGGCCTCACAGCACGCACCCCGTGGGGGTCGCTTCCTGAAACCTACGCGAAACAGACAAGCCCGCGGTTAAAAAAAAAAAAAAAAAAAAAAAGGAGCAGCTGCAGGGCGCCTGGCGTGCACCCAGCCGAGACCCTGCGGGCTGCGGACTCGCGGGCCACGTCCAGGTATTTCACCAAAGTCTGGACAGCCAATCAGCGCTCGCCGTGCACGCACCACACCTGCTTCGCAGGCCACCGGCCGAGCCCAGGTGCAGCCGCCGCCGGACAGGAGCGCGCGAGGGGCTTTACGCAGGCAAGCGGAGGGGGCGCCGGGCCGAGAGGTGGGCACGCGCGCTCACACGCACACACGGATTAGAAAGATGCCCAAGCTCCATTTCTAGTATCATATTCGTGTTACTCTTTCCAAAAGGCTTTTCTCTCCTTGCTTCCTCACTTCTGTCTCCTGCTTGCTCCCCCAAGTGAAAGCAATTAAGTTCTGCCTGGAATTGCCCAGATTTTTATTTGCTGAAAAGTAATAGCCTAACGTGCACTGAGAGACAGAGAGAGAGAGAGAGAGAGAGAGAGAGAGAGAGAAAGAAAACTTGAGGGCTATGGGGGAGGCTCGAGCTTCCGGGACCCCTCGCCCCCTCCCGCGACCCTCCGCGCCGCCGCCGGCCAAGGTCCCGTGGGCACCGTTTGAACACTGTGGGGAGCGGCGCGCAACCGAGTCCCAGGACGGGAGGCGGTGGGTGGGGTGGGGCCGCCCGCAGCTGGGGTACCTGGCGACACTGGAGGGCCGGCTGGGGGAGGGGCGGCTCGGGCGGGCCCGGAGGGGGCGCAGCGCGGCGGCTCCGCCCGCACAGCGCTCAATCCCGCGGTGGTGCGGCGCTCCCGCTGTTCCTCCGCTGCCGTTGTCTCCGCGGGCCTCCCTCGCCCCCGGGGCGGGGGGATGGACTTGTTACTTCTCGCCGTTTCCATAGCAACTGCAGCCACGCGCGGAGCCGAGTCCGCGAACGAGTCCGTGCGCGCGCCCGAGCCCCTTGGGCTTTGCCCGCAGGCTCCGGGGAGAGAGTGGAGAAGTGAGGGTTGGGGGCGGGGGTGGAGGGAAAGTCTGGGTTATCGGGCGGTCATTCTCCGAATGGACGCCTACTGTGTGCCAGGCGCTATGCTGGAAGCTGGCGATACGGCGGTAAAGAGGACAATCTGAGATGTTTTGCGCGCCTACCACCGCCTAACTTTAGAAGGCTAAATGGCCGAACAGCTGTGTGTGCCCCAGACCCCACATCCTTGCATCAATGCCTGGGTGCGACAGGGGAGGGGAGCTTTAAGAATTCTAGGAAAGAGGTGTTGTCCAGTGCAGTCTGGGACATATGTCTTGTGGGACCAAGAAAATTCTCTTTAAAAAGTTGAACCCTTTCAGCTCATTCCTGCCAGGATTCCCTTTATTCCTCCTGAGACCTTGCTGCTACCTGTCATGTGCAAATTTCATCACCCGCTGTTCCTCTTGCATCAAATATGAGTAAAAGTAATACTGATAATAACTACCATTAATTGAATGTTTTTGCATGTAGCAGGCATTGTGTTAGGGACTTTAAGTAAACTGCCTGATGTTCACAATAGCCTTCAGAGGTAAGTATGATTCTTTCCTCAGATGAGGAAATGGAGAGGTAGAGAGGCCAAAGAAGCTTACCTCAGGTCACACACAAAAATTCAACCCTGGTTCTCTGGAATTCCAGAACTACTTTGACCACCGTGTCATAGTAATCTAAAAAGTGAACGTGTAAAACATTGCAGTCCAGGGAGCAGAAACATTTTTATTAAAATTTCCTAATACATTAATTCCTTGGAAGTGAACAGGTTTTTTTCTTTTTAATTTTTTTTTTTTTTTTTTTTTTTAAGGAAGAAAGAGAGTGTGAACAGGGGAGAGGCAGAGGGTGAGAGAGAGAATCCCAAACAGGCTCCGTGCTCAGCTTGGAGCTTGTTGGGGGACTGGATCCCATGACCCTGGGATCATGACCTGAGCCAAAATCAAGAATCAGAGGTTCAACCAACTGAGCCACCCAGGCGTCCTGAAACTTAACAGTTTTCAAAAGAAGACCAAAGACAAGGGAATAATGCAGAGAAAAAAAAGAGAAAGGAATTCTGTGAACCAGTTATAAACAATGTACAGGTTGCAGGAATGAGCAGGGAAAATATCTGTGCAAATATGCTACCAAGCGAGAAGTAAGACAGAATACCTGTTTTGAGGGATGGAAGGCAGTAAACCGAGCAACCCTTGGACCACTTAGTATCTAATTACTGGCTATTGGGGAGGGGAAGGCCTTGACTCATAGCTTTTGCCAATTTTTGTGGTTAAAATACTGCAAATGTGGCTGGTTTCCAGCTACCAATTTGTGGTCACTGAAGGCAAGAGATGCACGGTTGCATGCCATTATTTGGTATTTCCACCATATCATTACAGTAGACATGGAACTTCATAGATAATAGTAAAATCTAGGTGGTGATGAATTTTGAGCATCTATTACCTTTGTTTTTAATATAACTTATTTAACTGTACATTTCTACAATTTAATTTTTTTAGTGGCTATGTTTGAGATTTTTGAAAATTTAACAACTGCCTCTCACAAGGCAGTAGAAGGCAGCTCTCAGCAGCCGTGTTCCTGAACAGCTACCCCACGCTATCAAAAGGCAGTCTAGACTCAACACGTTGACATGATCGCATGTTTTCACCAACACCACCTCTTTTCCTATATTCTCTGTCTCCATAAATGGACCCTCATCTACCCATCTGAACATGCACATTTCTCTTCCTCACAGAACACATTTAACTGCAGAGACACAACAACATAGCCACCTATTCAGTCTCTCTGCTCCTTCTGTTTGTTGAATTCGTTTGGGAGCTGTCCCCTCTTATGCAGAAACCCAAAACTGAGCCAAGGGAGGATTTCAGAAGCCACAAAGGTTACAGAAACCCTGATCACAAAGGGCTGAGGTGGAATGGGAAGCCACTTCAGGTGGATGCTGGGGAATGTTCGAGCGGTCACACACAGGAGAGTTTTGTAGAAACAAAACTATGCTTCTTCCTAAGTGTGAGATATCAGGAGTGAGAGATGGCAAGAGATTCTCAAAGAAGTTTTACTGTGCATCAGAAACATTGCCATAAAGGTATTTGGCATTTCTTCAAGAGCCTGAATAAATTTTCTGAGATGCTTCTGATTCTGTCTTACTGTGGAAATAATAATTATTTCAAGGTAGGGGCGCCTGGTTGGCTCAGTTGGTTGAGTGTCTGATTCTTGATTTTGGCTCAGGTCATAATCCCACAGTCATGGGATTGAGCCCCAGGTCCAGTTCCTCACTGACTGTGGAACCTACTTGGGATTCTCTCTCTCTCCCTGTCTCTCTCCCTCTGTTTCTCTCTCTGCCCCGCCTCCACTCATGTGCACACAGATAGGTGCACATGCTCTCTCTCACTCTAAAATAAAAATTTAAGGGGGAGCCTGGGTGGCTCAGTAAACTTAGCGTCCGACTTTGACTGAGGTCATGATCTCATGGTTCGTGGGCTCGAGCCCCACATCGGGCTCTGTGCTGACAGCTCAGAGCCTGGAGCCTGCCTCAGATTCTGTGTCTCCCTCTCTCTCTGCCCTTCCCCCATTCACACTCTGTGTGTGTGTGTGTCTCTCTCTCTCAAAAATAAACATTAAAAAATTTTTAAATAAAATTTAAAAAATAATAAATTATTATTTCAATGTAATACTGTGCTGAAACCAGACCACATTGCACCCCGAGTTTTATAAGGGTTCTTCAGGGGTACCTGGGTGTCTCAGTCGGTTAAGTGTCCAACTTCAGCTCAGGTCATGATCTCGAGGGCTGTGAGTTCAAGCCCCAGGTCGGGATCTATGCTGACAGCTCAGGGGCTGGAGCCTGCTTCAGAATCTGTGTCTCCCTCTCTCTCTGCCCCTCCCCCCCCCCTCTCTCTCTCTCAAAAATAAATAAACATTTAAAAAAATTTATATAATGTTTCTTTAGTCACCAAGTTCTATCCATTCTCCCTCTCAAATATTTCTTGATGAGTCAATCCATTCGTACATCTCCAAATCCATTTCCACTTTCTGAATTCAGGGCACCATCATCACCTAAAATGTCACCTTGTCTCCACCTGTTTTTCCCTACTATCCATTCTCCACAGAAGAGCCTGGAAGACTGTTGGAAAACACACATCTAATCATGTCACTTTGCAGCTGAAAACTTATTGGATGTCCCCCGTTTTTTGTACGATAACATCCAACATCATCAACAGTGATCACAACAGCCTGGCTTTGCTGGCTTATAATGCTCGAATCCCATTCTCTTCTCGCTCGATTCTCCCTGCGGCTTCCCAAAGTCAAGCCTTATCCTTCCACATCCTTGAATATTCCTTTGCACATACTTTACAGCTCATTATCCCCCACTGCCTTTTTGGCTCCTTGCAACCAAGTCCCAATTAAATGTTATTTCCCCAGGAAAGATTTACTACCTCAGTTCCCAGATCAGAATAGCTCTGCACATATTTTATATTTTCCTCCACAGTTCTTACTGATTGTAATGATAAACCTTTGTATAATTACATGTTTAATTTTTGTCTTTGTATAATTAGATGTTTAGTCTTTCTATAATTATATGTGTAGACATATAAATACCCTGAAGGAAAAGACTTGTGTCCATTTTATCCATCCATATATCCCCAGTGCCTAGCACAGAGGCTGATATATATGTAATATATACATTATAGTAAGTACTAAATAATTTTCAGTTTATAAATTAAGCTGGAGCACCATTTTTTAAGCGTCTGAGTCGGGTTGAATGCCTGAGTTAAATGCCACTTCCGGATCCGGGCAGGAGGTCCGGCCCCTCAGAGCCACCAGGCAAGAGCATCCGGTGTCAATTGGGTGGACCCACCCGGAAACCCCGCGTGGAGTCGCAGGAAGAGGCGGGGCCAGCCAGGAAACTTACAAGAGGGCCCAGGCTTCGCGCCTCCCGGAGCTCTGCGGGGGCTCCCTGGCACTTGCTCTTCTTGAGCTCCGGGACCTAGCACAGTAGACGACGTAGCTGCTGCCGAGGCCCAGGGGGACCAGTGGACGCCCTTCCAGTCCCAGGCAGGCTCTGAGGTTACCACGTTCACCACCGGGGTTTCTACTCGGCTCTGATGGTTTCCTGTGCAGGAACTGTGTTTTCCGTCAAGACGTGGCTGGCTGACTCCATCTTCCACCTTAACACCCTAGGTGTGCTGGTGCTGTAACCCTCCAGTCCGAGAGGGACCCCGCAGAGCAACCCTCTGCACTCTCTGCCGGCTTTGCAGGCCACGTTTGACGCCAAGATGCCCACCTTCCAGCTTTTCTCTGTCCTGGCCAACATTCCCTTCACGTCTAGCTCCCGCTGACCTCCCACCGTGTTTCCCCTCAAAGTCTCTCTTCTGCTGCTTAAGCCCCGACCGAGCCGTAGTTCCAGAAATGGAGTGGATGAGCCAAGTCCTGCTGACGGTGGACATAGTTAACTCTGGGGACTTGATGGAAATCACCATCTTCGGACAGCCCCCGTGTACAGAATCGGGTGAAGAGCATGTTCCTGAGCCTGGCAAACTGGCACCGGAAACATCGTGCCCGAGGTGAGGGTCTCTGAAAACCTGCAGGTGGAGGGAGCCACCCACGAACCACCGTACCTGCCTCTCTTCCAGCCTTTATTACCTTAGCAAAAGTGTTCTGCATACATGCAGTGCGCTGGGCATCCCTTAGCGAGAGGAGTCTAAATAGGACCTTGGGAAAGTAAACAGATCTGACACATTCAGGCCCGTCACTGCCCACGCAGCCTCAGCTTGGCGTCACGGCGGCGTCACCGCTATGTCCGGGTCTCAGCTTCAGAGTCTCCACCTGAGAAGTGAGGCTGCGAGCACCTCCCCTCCTCCACCACGCCCCTCACTCAATGAGGAGTAGTTTGGAACAGTGAGCATTTTTCCTTATCCATCTGAGAAGATGAAACAACTTGAGGAGTGCTTGAAAGCTGATGTATCAGGTCCCTGGATTCCTAAACATTTTTTTGCACAAGTATTTTCAAGAGCATTGTAAGAAAGTCCTGCTTCTGCTGCTCAAGTTCAAGAGAAGCAAGTATGCATTACTCTCTGCATTCTTTTCTTTCTTTTTTTCCTGTGTCTTGAGGGGTAGTGCCTTGATTATTATGATGCAAAAGTAAGTTTGTGGTGCCTGGATGGCTCAGTCAGTTGGGCATCCAACTTTGGCTCAGGTGATGATCTTGAGGTTCCTGAGTTCAAGCACCACCTTGGCTCTGTACTAACAACTCAGTCCGGAGCCTGCTTGGGATTCTTTGTCTCCCTCTCGCTCTGCCCCTCCCCCACTCATACTCTGTCTCTCTCTTCTCTCTCTCAGAAATAAACACTTAAAAAATTTTAAGTGAGTTGGTAGTGCCATTCTAGTAAAGAAATAAATTTCCTCTTTGTCCGATGGTACAAATACTTTTGCTCACTTAAAATTAAATATAGGGAGAAAGAGAGAAAGGGAGAAAGGGAGGATGGATGGACACAGCCAGATGGGGAGAAATGCATCTGCACAGGATGCCAGACTCTTACCCACCACTGAGTTTTGACAGTCTGTCAAGGCAATAGAGATATTTATGACATGTGGAACATATTCTGCTAGTTTTCCTTTGAAGAACGTCCTCACCGTTACAACTGGTGTTCTCATCTCAATCTCAGAACGAACACCTTCAGCTTCTTGAGACTGTTTCTTGGACATGCATTTGAATAAAGGTGGCTGCTTCTGATAAGCCCTGCATTCCTCTTGTCCCATTAACTCAGCTGATGTCAGTAATGACCAAACTCTTCTTCCTGTCTGTGTACTGAGTTGCCTACCGCAGGTGGCTGTATCTAAAGTACCCAAAAGTGTAAGAAGGACTGTCCTTATCTCCTATTCACAGCCAAATCATGTAGATTCTCTTAACATGCCCTAAGCCTTCCCCTTCTCATTTTACCCCCTCACCCTACCGAGGTTTAGAGCTTAGTAAGAATGCTTGCTCTATACATCACTATGTATTTAAGGAGTTATGAGTAATAAAAAGTAATCATTTCCTACTTTAGTTGATTTGGTGCCATTTAGAGTATAAGATGAGTAATCACAATCTCCTGAAACAATAAACTTGAACCTTCATTTTTTATGTAGCTTCCTGTCATAATGCAAACCCCAAAGAAACCTATAGCAATTTGTCTTTAAATTCTACATAAACCAGGGGCACCTGGGTGGCTCAGTAGGTTAAGCATCCAACTTCAGCTCAGGTCATGATCTCATGGCTGGTGGGTTCGAGCCTCGCATCAGGCTCTGTGCTGACAGCTCAGAGCCTGGAGCCTGCTTCGGATTCTGTGTCTCCCTCTGCCCCTTCCCCACTCACACTCTGTCTCTCTGTTTCTTAAAAAATAAATAAACATTAAAAAATTTTAATTCTATATAAACCAAATGTCACATTTTTCTAAGTTACTATTTTCTTCTTCTGAAAAACATACAATTTCATGGCAAGAGATTTAATATCAGTGAAAAGCTTCAGTTAATTAGGGTATGATCTGCAAGCCCCACAGTAAAATGGCAAGTTTAGAGGCAGAGAGAAGTTGAGAGAATTCACACAGAGGGTTTCTATTTTCTCTGAACTGCAGAAGGAAATATTATCTTGCCGGAATCTTCTGGCACTTAGCATCATGGTAAAGTCAGGTATTTAATAAATATCTGTTAAATGAATTAATCTAAGAGTTAAGGGTGATGCAGACATAAGAAAGAGCCAAGGTATCTTGAGGAGAGCCAAACAGCTACTATGATAAACCCAATGTTGTGTTAGGTGCTACTGTGAAATGTATTTGTTCATATATGATTTCTGCCTTTATGGATCCCTTAAAAAGGATATTTATAGAATCCCATTTCCAACATGAGCTAAATATCCTGAATCACTCTCCTTGTAAAACAATTACAAAATGCTGGATTTAAAAATATTTAAGGCTTTCAAAATGCATTGTCAATTTAGCAAGAATGAAAATCATTCAGAAAAGCCAAAAGCTGAGTGAAAACAGAAAGCTGGGGAGGTAATCAAGCACTGAAATCAGCTTCAACCCTAAGAACACCTGCCCATGCCCTGGTGACCTGAGACTCATGTTCTTTTTCTATTTTTAAAAATTTATTTATTTTGAGAGAAAGGGGTGGGGGGTGGCAGAGAGAAAGGGAGAGAAAATTCCAAGCAGGCTCCACACCAGTGCAGAGCCTGACTCGGGACTTGAACCCCGAAATCATGACCTGAGCCGAAATCAAGAGTCAGACCCCTAACTGACTGAGCCATCCAGGCGTCCCAGTCAAAGGCCACATTGAGACTATTTGCCATGTCTGATCAAAGTTCCAGAAGGAGAAATAGATACAATGGAACAGAGGCATTATTTGAAATGTTTTCCAGAATGGCTGAAAGATATAAATCCTCATATTCAGGAAGTCAAATGAATCCCAGGTAGGATAAATTCAAAGAATCACCATCTAGGTACATTGAAGTGATTCTGCCATAGAAAATATACAAAATATGATCCTAAAAGCGGTTTGTGGAAAAATACAAATTACCACAAATGAAACACATTAATGGCTGACTTCTCAAAAGCAACAATAGAAATAAGAAGACGGTGAACTAAGATCTTCAATGTGTTGAGGAAATAATTCTAAATATGAGATTTCTACCCCAGCAAAATTATCTTTCTCAAGAATGAGTGCAAATTAAGAGCATTTTCCACCAGTAGGAATTCTCTGAAGAAAATTTCAAAGAACTTAACTCAAGCATAAAAGAAATGATCTTGAATAAAAGTCCAAAAGGCAAGTAGGACTGATGAACAAAGACAAAGACATCATTAACTATGTGGTCAACATTTTTAACAATTACATAACACAGTAAGAACAAGGTCTGATGTATGGTGTTTACGACACAATTTGAACTAACATACTGGAAAATAATTGCATATAAATGGAGAGGGGAGTGGCGGCGAAAGTTTAAGTATTATAAGAACTTTCACACCCACGAGGATGGTTGTGAGAATTTAAAGCACATAAAAATGAGTGTTGGGGGGCGCCTGGGCGGCTCAGTCGGTTAAGCGTCCGACTTCGGCTCAGGTCATGATCTCGCGGTCCGTGGGTTCGAGCCCCACGTCGGGCTCTGTGCTGACAGCTCAGAGCCTGGAGCCTGTTTCAGATTCTGTGTCTCCCTCTTTCTGACCCTCCCCTGTTCATGCTTTCTCTCTCTCTGTCTCAAAAATAAATAAATGTTAAAAAAATTTTAAAGAAAATGAGTGTTAATGAGTATGTGGAGGAATTAGAACACTCATACATTTCTGGGGGGAATGTAAAATGGTGTAGCCTCTTTGGAAAAGAGTCTGGCAGTTACTCAAAAGTTAGACATAGTGTACCATATGACCCAGCAATTTCATTTCTAGGCATATACCCAAGAGAATTGAAAACATATGTTGGCACAAAAGTGTGTATACAAATGTTCACAGAAACAGCGTTTATAACAGCCCCAAAGTGAAAACAACACCATCAGCTGACGGGCGGGGATACCACATTTGGATTTACATGGGAACTGGAAGCTGACAAGTGAGATGCTAATCTTCACACTGTCCCATGCCCCGTGTTCCAGCCTTTGTTATTGGGACCAAATTTACTTCCCTTCCTACCTTTACTCTACGGTGTGTGTTTTTCTCTGGTGATGCCTCAGTTTCTCATAAGAACACATTCCTAGCAGGTCCACCTGACAGTCTAGCAGACGTGTTCAGATGCACGTGAATCCCCGTAGTGGACATAGCTGAGACCTGAGCTAGGGCGCCTTCCTTCCACCACCGCCCGCCCCCCCCCCCCCCCGCCGCCGCCGCCTCCCTCCCTTCCTTTCTCTCTCCTCCTCCCCCTTTCTGCGTCACTCCTTTTACACACACATACATATAACATTCATTTGCTCAACTATTTGGCAAGCACTGTTCTAAGCACTTGGAGCGGTGACAAAATAGACAATGTGTCACCCTTCTGGACATTTTAGAGAATGGCATGGCAAGTGCTATGAACAGGAAAAGGGTTGTGACAGACAGTGACTACGGGATACTTTACGTGGATTAAGGAAGGCCTTCCTTTCTTTCTTTTTATTTAAATTCCAGTTAGTTAACATGTAGCGTTAAATTAGTTTCACGTGTACAGTTGGGTTTTTTTGGATTCCATACATCATCTGGTGCTCACTCCTTAGTCCCCATCTAGTTGTGTTTTCTGTTTTGTTTTTGTTTTTTGTTTGTTTTTTAGAGAGCGTGAGCAGGGAAGGGGGGCAGAGGGACAGAGAGAGAGAATCTTAAGCAGGCTCTACTCAGTGCAGAGTCTGAATGGGGCTCGATCCCACAATCCTGGTATCACGACCTGAGCCAAAATCAAGATCTGGATGCTCAACTGACTGAGCCACCATTTTTAACTTTTTGAGGAATTTCCATACTGCTTTCCAAAGTGGCTATACCAGTTCATAAAGAATGTGTAAAACTCAACACCCCTCCAAAAAACCGAATAATCCAGGTAAAAAATGGATAGAAGACATGCATAGGCGTTTTTTTAAAGAAGACATCCAGATGGCTAACAGATACATGAAAAGATGCTCACCATCACTCATCATCAGGGAAGTACAAATCAAAACTACAATGAGATACCACCTCACACCTGTCACAAGGGCTAAACTTAAGAACACAGGGAATAGCAGTGGTTGGCAAAGACGTGGAGAAAGGGGAACCCCTTAAAACTGGTGATGGGAACGCAAACTCGTGCAGCCACTGAAGATATTTTTTTTTAAGTTTATTTATTTATTTTGAGAGAGAGTGCGCATGTGAGTGGGGAAGGGGCAGAGAGAGAGAGAGAGAGAGAGAGAGGGAGAATCCCAAGCAGCCTCCGCATGGTCAGTGTAGAGCCTGACTTGGGGCTCAAACTCACGAACCATGAGATCATGACCTGAGCAGAAATAAAGAGCCACTTAACCGACTGAGCCTCCCAGGTGCCCCTAAGGAAGGTCTTTCTGATGAGGTGAACATTCAGCTTGGTTAAATGACAAGAGATACTCAGCTGTGCAAAAACCTGGCGTGTAAGCATTCCATACAAAGAAAACAGCCGTGTATATGTAATGTATTATATGCCGTAATCTGAGAGCTTCCCTCACCCCTAAAGATGGAAGAAGTGGGATTTTACACAGAACCCACCCCTGGTTGGCTTGTTCCACTCACCCAGGTGGGATGCTGGAATCCACCTTGAGCGGCACCCCAAATGAGAGACCCCGACTCACAGGGCCCTCAGCTGTGGGGACCCTCCACCAGATCCCTCTTGGGGCACAGCCATATTTCCAACCTACTGCACGCTCTCATGGGGCCTCTGGGCATATGGTTTTCAGGGTTTCTAACCTCATTCCACAGGGAGGGGAACTTCAGGGAAATCCCAGCCTAGGTGCAGAATCACAGCAAGGAAAAGCCAGCCGGAAGCCCTCTTCCCTTGCTTTTAGGGAATTCCAGACTCTGCATATCTAAGCTCTGGAAGACGAAGAGTGGAAATTTCTCCAATCCCTGGAGGACATTCTGATAGAGCAGGAGCATAAAACCTGGATTCCCCAAGAGGAGTAAGGGACTCAGGGCTCTTGTGCCCCTACGAGGGTCAGAGGGGACAGTGGTCAGCACCGGCTGGGCCTCCTCTCAGGCAGCCTCACTGATTGTTCCTGGCTTTCAGGGCCCTCCCTGACGGGGCTTAGCCATCTCTGCAGTGATGTCTTTTGAGTGAGTATGGGAGAGAGGACTATTTGCCTTCTGGATTCTTCCTGGGCTCATTCCTCCAGATTGTCTTTGCTCATTTTCTTTTCCTCATGAGGATTCCTTCCATTTCCTCTCCCATCTCCTCAGGGTATCATATCCAATCAGTTCTTCAAGACCCATCTCAAAACTCACCTCAGCTGGGTGGCCCTCCCTGAGTGCTGTTACTTCATTAATGTCTTCTTGGCTGAATGCCAACAAACACCTAGACTCTTATTCATACCCTCTTGTTATTTCCCCTCTCTTCCTCACTTCCTCCCTCCCCACTTTCTTCTTTTCCTTCCTTCCTTCCTTCTTAATAATAAACTTTTTGAAAAAAGTTATTACTAAATTTGGAATGTGTAATGATAATATTTCAAACATATGTGAGGGGTATAAAACATTAACAATAGGGGCACTTGGGTGGCTCAGTCAGTTGAGTGTCAGACTCTTGATCTCGGCTCAGGTCATGATCTCAGGGTTCGTGGGATCAAGCCCCAAGTCCAGCTCTGTGCTAACAGCATGGAGCCTGCTTGGGATTCTGTCTCTCTCTCTCTCTCTCTCTTCCTCTCTCTGCCCCTCCCCCACTTGTTTTCTCTTTCTGTCTCCCAAAATATATAAGCTTAAAGAACATTACCAATAATGCAAAGATATGTATGCCCCCCACCACATACCAGCTCAAGAACAAAATATTACCAGGGGTGCCTGGTGGCTCAGTAGTTTTAATGTCCCGCTCTTTATCTTGGCTCAGGTCATGATCTAATGGTTCGTGAGTTCTAGCCCCGCATTGGGCTCTGTGCTTACAGCAGGGAGCCTGCTTGGGATTTTCTCTTCCCTCTCTCTGCTCCTCCCCCACTCGTGCACACACATGCACTGCTCACGCTCGCTTGCTCTCTCTCTAAATAAACTTTTTAAAAGATGTTTAAAAAGAACAAAATATTACCATTTCCCATGATATCTCAGTGTGCTCCTGCCCACCCTACCCCAATGGGTAACTGTGGGGAAATAAGTTCAAGAATTCCTTATACTTACATAAATGGGTTAAAAAAAAGCTTAGGGGGAAAGCTGCCACCACAGGGGGAAAGCTGCCACCACAGGGCGAAAGTGCCCAAGGTTAGTTAGTGAGATATTATAATGGGATCACGAGTAACTTGTTATATCACCTGCAGGCAACGACTTGCCATCTGGTGCCAATATGCTTTAATCACAAGCTCCACTTGTCCCCCAGAGCCTTTGTTTCTTGCACACACAAGTTAATGATTACCATCTGATTGTTTTCTTCACATTCATCACGTGTGTAAGATCTTAAGAACTCAATAGAGACAAAAAGTCTGTTTGGGGGCTCTTGCCTCCTCCCAGACATTAGCCTCTCTCATTTTCAATTCTGTGTCCGCTCTCTTGCTGGACAAGAGAGAACTCCAGACTCATAGTCTGCTACAGGTAACCACTATCCCGAACGTTGTGTCTATCATTCTCCCTTACTTTTCTTTGTAGTTTCACCACTTTCTATCTCTAACCAGTGAATTATTTAGTTCTGCATGCTTTTGAATTTTACACCAGTAGAATTTTACTATAGGTACTTGTTTTGTGCATTATTTTTTGGACTCTGCATTTTGTTTGTGAACGTCCTTCCATGTTGGTGCATGCTGCTGAGTTCATTTTCACTGCTGTATGGTGTCCTTGGGATGACTGCATCATTATTTGTTTATCCATTCTGTTGTTCTTCCACATTAGGATTGTCTGTATTCTTAATTATGAGCTATACCTCTATAAGCATTCTTGTAGATGTCTCCTGATGCATCTGTGTGGGAGTTTCTCCAAGATATGTACAAAGTATTAGAAATGCCAGTTCTAAGAGTACACACATATCCAACTTTATAGAAATGCCAAATGACTTCCAAAGTGGTTGTCCTAGTTTAAAGTCTCACCAGTGGTGGATGAGAACTCCTGGGGCTCCACATCCTTCATGACCTCAGTCTGTCATCTCTTAATTTTTGCCGATGTGGGGGCAAAATCTTGGAGGGTTTAGTTAGAATTTCTTTGATTTCTATGAAGTTAAATATTCTTTCACATGTATTTATCGGTCACTTAAGTTTCCTCTTTTGTTAAGAGCCTGTTCAAACCTTTTGCCCATTTTAAAAATGGAGCTGTGAGGTATTTTTTTCTCCTTACCTTTCTGGATATTGAATAGCTCCTCAGATATTCTCAATATATGCAGTCCTGTATTGGTTATATATTTTACCAATATCACCTCCTTGTTTGTGGAGTTTTTGTTTTCTATTTATGGCTTTCTTGAAACTGAAGTTCTTAATTTTAATTAAATTAGATGTGTAAATATTTTCCTTTGAGCTTTGTGCTTTCTGTGTATTATTTAAGCAATTCTTTCTATCTTGGGATCAGGATGATATTCTCTTACATTACCTTGTAAAAGCTTTACAGTTTTGCGTATGGCATTTAGGGTTAATTCACCATGAATTGAGTTTTGTGTGTTGTGAGAGAGGGATCAAATTTCATTTTGTTCACATGGACAAAAAGTTGTTGCCATAATTTATTATATAGTGTCCAATATAATATGCTGCTACCTCTATAATATGTTGCTACCTCTATCATATGCCAACTGTCCAAATATAATGTGGATCTGCATCTGCTTTCTCCTCTGTTCCATTGGTCCAATTAGCTAGGCTTGCAGTAAAACTATGCCATCTTAAGGATTATGGCTTATAAGAAGTCCTGATATTTTTGTGAGGCATGTCCTAACACATTTTTCTTTTTTTTTTTTTTAAGGATATTTTTGGTATTTTACTCCCCCATAACAAAAAGAGATAGGTTAAATAAATTAAATTGGAAACGAAAAAGGAGAGGATAATTGAAGTTGCTCCAGATATTGAAAAGAAAATCAGAGCATGTATATACAACATTATACCAATACATTTGAAAACCAATACAATAAAAAATTCTACAGGGGCGTCTGGGTGGCTCAGTCGGTTGGGCGTCTGATTCTTTATTTCAGCTCAGGTCAAGATCCCAGGGCAATGGGATTGAGCCCCTTGTCGGACTCCAGGCTGAACATGGAGCTGCTTGAGATTCTCTCTCTCCCTCTCCATCTGCCCCTCCACACTCTCTTGCACGCATTCGCTTTCTCTCTAAAAAAAAAACTAAAATAAAAAATAAGGGGCACATGGGTGGCTTAGTTGGTTGAGCATCCAAGTCTTGATTTTTGGCTCGGGTCATGATATCCCAGTTCATGGGATCAAGCCCCTCATCGGGCTCTGCACTGACAGCGCAGAGCCTGGTTGGGATTGTCTCTCACTCCCTCTCTCTCTCTGCCCCTTCCTGCTCATGCACTCTCTCTCTCTCTCTCTCAAAATAAATATAAGTAAATGATAAGATAAGATAAAATTTCTCAAAATGTATAACTCAGTCTGACTCAGCAACTGATTTTTTTAGAGAATTTTGTTTTCTAGTTATTGCTGACAATGTATATAAATGCAATAGATCTTTTCATTGCGTCCAGAAACTGAAGCTTTCCTGGATTTTGCCAGATAACATTTAGATTGGAATTTTTACATTAATGTAATTTGCTTTTTGTTGTTGTCCTTGGCCTATATATGTTTTGATATATAAAGGTCATGCTACCTTCTGAAAGATTTGGTATTAGATCAAAATTATAGCTCTTTGACTACTTGGTAAAACTCGCCAGTGAAATTGCCAGTGAACTCATTTGGGTCCTGTTAGTTGTTTTTGTTTTAATCAGATTTGGGAAGTTATGTATTTTAGTACTATGTCCATTTCACTCTTCTTCAAGTTCACTGGCATTAAGCCGTCCATTGCAACCTCTCATCTGCTAAAGGTCTGCAGGGTCTGTGGCAGGTCCCATCTTGTCCATTTCCACCATTGTTCCTTTTGGCTGCATTCTTCTACTCTTCGTTAATTTCACCAGGGTTTTGTCAATTTTATTAGTCTTTTCAGAAAAAAACAACTTTGGCTTTATTGATCATCTCCATGTTATGCTTTATTACTTTGTCACTTATTTCCGGTTCTTTGAAAAACATCCCCTTTCCTGTTATTTCCTTGAGTTTACTTTGCTTTCCACCCCCCCCCCAACTGCCTAAGATAAAAGTTTATTATTTATTATTTTTTAGCTTTTCCATATCTATCCATTATCAGAAGTTGGCCGGAAAACCCAAAATAAATATTTCACTACAAATTCTATAAAGCATTGAGTACAAACAGTCCTTTTATGTCATGTGTAAAATAAAATGTGGAGAGAAGGGGAAGAAGAGAGGCATTCTGGTGCAGGAAGCAGTGTCACCTTGGCAGTGTCTCCCTGGGCCCTGAGGACTCTAACATGGCATCCGTGGCGGTGGCACCTGGCCAAACACAATGTCACTGCAGAGGCAATGGTGCACAGGTTCTGGCGCCCGCCTCCTCAAGCAGCAGATGCCTCAGGAAACAGCACCAGAAGGAGTGAGAGCAGAAAATGAGGGACATTCAGGAACCATGCTGATGAAAGGGCTCATTCCCTGGGAACTCCTAGAAGTAACTAGAGGGAACCTTCGGGACGGGGGAAGGTTATGGGATGCACAGGTACTTTTCATAGGAATCAAGAGCCTGAAAAGATGTGCCTTATTAATTTTGACCAATTTTACCCCCTGGCCTGATATGGTCTGGGAAAATCTAGGGCTTTGAGCCATGAGAGCAAGGGAGCAGGGTATATGCAAAAAAATGGATAGAATCTAGTAATGTTGAAAAAGACAAGTTAGTAACTATTTTAAATATCAGTGTGGCATTTTTTCATTTTATTTTTAGTTTTTTTAAATTTACATCCAAATTTGTTAGCGTATAGTGCAACAATGATTTCGGGAGTAGATTCCTTAATGCCCCTTACCCATTTAGCCCATCCCCCCTCCCACAACCCCTCAGGTAACCCTCAGTTTGTTCTCCATATTTATGAGTCTCTTCTGTTCTGTCTCCCCTGTTTTTATATTATTTTTGTTTCCCTTCCCTTATGTTCATCTGTTTTGTCTCAAAGTCCTCATAGGAGTAAAGTCATATGATATTTGTCTTTCTCTGACTAATTTCACTTAGCGTAATATCCTCCAGTTCCATCCACATAGTTGCAAATGTCAAGATTTCACTCTTTTTGATTGCTGAGTAATACTCCATTGTTTATATCTATACCACATCTTCTTTATCCATTCGTCCATCAATGGACATTTGGGCTCTTTCCATCCTTTGGCTATTGTCGATAGTGCTGCTATATAAACATGGGGGTGCATGTGTCCCTTCGAAACAGCACACCTGTATCCCTTGGCTAAGTGCCTAGTAGTGCAATTGCTAGGTCGTAGGGTAGTTCTATTTTTAGTTTTTTGAGGAACCTCCATACTGTTTTCCAGAGTGGCTGCACCAGTTTGCATTCCCAATTATCAGTGTGGTTTTAAGATAAGAAAACAACTCTGCATTAGAGTTTCGTCCAAAGATGCTGAGATTTACATTACTGTTTCTTCACAAACAGGCCATTCCGCAGACCCCCGCTCTAAAGGGTAGAGTTAATGAGATTCTTTAACCAGTAAAGCCACTTGTAAACTACAGAAATTCTCAGAGGGATTCATCAATGCCCCATGCCTTCTGGAGGCATTTAACTAGCCACCTGGAGAATTTCCATCCCTAGACAATTATTTCACAATAAGGAAGAAAAAAAATTGCCTGAGGTTTTCAACTACAGTTAAATTCATTGGAGTCAACATGTCAGACAGTCAGTGTAGCTGCCCCGGGTCTGTTAGGCACAAAACTTTGCTCTTGAGGGATTGCTCATTTCCCACACTAGATAGCATATAGATGGGATCAAAAATTGTATATTCCAGATGATAGAGAATCTGACCTCCAAAATCAACTCACTCAATAGTTACTAGTAATGATAGAATTTTATTACAAGAAAGAGATGAAGAAAATTGCTGAGATATTTATATTTTATTTTATTATTTATTTTTTATTTGTTAATGTTTATTTTTGAGAGAGAGAGAGAGCACGTGACAGAGCATGAGCAGGGGAGGAACAGAGAGAGAGAGAGGGGGACATAGAATCCCAAGCAGGCTCCAGGTTCTGAGCTGTCAGCACAGACCCCAACTCAGGGCTTGAACCCACAAACCGTGAGATCATGGCCTGAGCTGAAGTCAGAGGCTTAACCCACTGAGCCACCCAGGCACCCCAGATATTTTATATTTTATAATGCACACACACTGCAATGCATTCATCAAATGACTTAGGTCAGGTTACTTCGTAAGCATAAGGTATACTTTACAGTCCCTGTGTGCAATCGAGTTCAAGCTGCCCTTGGTGAGATATTGCCTGAAATCACACCCTCACCTGGCTTCGTAATTACCAATCACCCTGAAAGCATTTCCGTACTAAGTCACTGTACACAAACCTATGACCTTACCCATTCTGAGTCTCTAACTTCCAGTCCTGGATCTTAACTGCCTACTGCATGCATGCATGCATTCATTCATTAGCAAATTCTCAGAATCTACTCTGGACAAAGCACTACAGTGTGGCTCATTTACACAGTGTGGCTAATATTGGGCCCTTCCTCCCCCATCGGCACCTTCTGTTTCTCTCTCCTATACGTCACAATACTCAACTATGTAGCCTGGAATGAAGGGAGGAAGGGAAAAAGAGAGAAAGAAAAAGAAGGGAAGAATGGTTTGCTTCCAGCTGGATTCAAGCAGATCCTGGCGTCATGAGGGTGCACGCACCCTTCAGCACCCCCAATCCTCTCCCCGGTGGTGAAGCTCCCCAGTCAGGACCAGGGGTGGTCAATTTCCCTTCAGTCACCAGATAGTTTCTTTTTTCAATGTTTACTTATTTTTGAGAGAGGGAGAGAGGATCCCAAGAGGGCTCTGTGTGGACAGCAGAAAGACCAGAGAGACCCATGCAGGGCTGGAACTCATGAACCCTGAGTTCATGACCTGAGCCAAAGTCGAAAGCTTAACCCACTAAGCCACTCAGGCACCCCTGCCAGGTAGTTTCTAATCCAGCTTTGGAGACAGGGACCATGGGAACGAGCCCCAAGTGAAAAACATTACGCACCCGGGGCGTTGCCTGTTGGCTGTTATTAAACCACCTCTCCTACAAGGGCCTCTGGGTGGCTGCACTTCGGTTCAGGTCATGATCTCACAGTCCACAAGTTCAAGCCCCATGTAGGGCTCTGTGCTAACAGCTCAGAGCCTGGGGCCTGCTTCGGATTCTGTGTCTCCCTCTCTGTCTCTGCCCCTCCCCCACTCATGCTCTGTCTTCCTCTCAGAAATAAATAAACATAAAAAAAATATTTTTTAACCACTTCTGCTACAGAGCACAATCAGGATGCAGCCAGGATGAGCCCCATGTAGGAGCTGGACATAAACCAGAGGACCTCAGCTCCAAAACTCACCAATGGGCTGCCTGAGTTGCCACTAATATCCACCGATCAGGACGAGGCCCTTCCAACCAATCAAGATGAGGCATTTTTCTTTCCCTTTCTCTCCTTAGGATACTGGGCCCAGGGGGAACCTGGGTTTTGTCTGTTTAAGCAGGGTCCCCACTCTGTTCCAGGAGACTACATTAAGTATCCTCTGTCAGTGCTGTGTCTCTTTTCGGCTCCAGCCGTAGCCTCTGTAAAGCCTTCTTGTGCCTTTGTTTTTGGGGGACTCATCTCATCGCTGTCATTGTAGGGCCAAAAACGCAATTCCGGTAATGTTTTTGAAGGATTTCCCTGGTGTACCATCTCAGAAACTAGGAGACGCCCAGCATTTAATAACTGCCGTATGTCCCACAAGTACCGTGTGAGATACTTCATCTCAAAAACCAGCGGTCACGGGACTAGAGAGTGCCTGAATTCTGGCTCTCCACAGTGAGCGTGGCACTTACCCTCTCTATGCCCACAGTCTTCTCATCTGTAAAATAGAAGCAAGGATATTACCTATTCCATAGGTTATAGCCAGGATGAGACAAGACACTCCATGTAGAACATTTAGTACAGCTAATTATGAATGCTATGCTTCTTGGGTTTTGAAAAAAACCTTCATATTCTAAACCACCCTTTTTGTGTATGATCACAAGTACAATAAATCACAGGATCGTAATGTTGAGAGGTTAACACGTTTAGCCTATAATATAGATAAAAGACTATATATCTATCTTTTTAAAAACAGCATAACCTCAGAGTGAAGTGTAAAGCTGCCAAGAAGGAGCCAGTCCTGTCTGAGGAGCATGTATGTGTCTGTGGGGTCAGCCGGCCAGGCTGCAGGGTCACCCGCAGACTGGGTGGCTTAACAGACATGTATCATGGCTGAGTTCTGGAGGCTAGAAGTCCTAGATCAAGGTGTCAGCGGGGTGGTTTCTTCTGAAACCTCTCTTGTGGCTTGTAGATGGCTGTTTTCTCTCTCTGTCTTCACGTCGTCTTCCTTCCGTGTAGGCCTGTGTGCTAATCTCCTCTTCGTGTAAGGACACCAATCTTTGGATTAGGACCCACCCTAAGAACCACACTTTGACTACCTCGTTAAAGACCTAGCATCAAGTGCAGTCACGTTCTGGGACAATAGGGCCTTGGGACTTCAATACATGAATTTTGAGGGGTACACAATGCAGCTCGTAATTCATTATTTGTAATGAATTATTTGCCGATTCTAACCAATCACCACCCCCTTTATTTTACACGCTTTTGTCCTAAAGAGCATCTAGCCCTTACACCGATTTGCTTCCTTTCTGGAAAAGTGGATAGGCCTGCAGGTCTGAAGTTGAGTTTAAAACTAGTGGCAAATGAAAAACACAAATCATCGAGTGTTTCAAAAAGCCTTTAAATGATAGTTGAGTTGCATGAGGTACCAGAGAAGGATGTGGCAGGAGTCAGGACTACAGCGATCTTCAGCTGATTCCCTCTGGTGTGTTTCTGTGTATCTGTTGGCATGATGGTTCACAGCCCTCTCTGGAGCTCTCTGGATGGGATCTGAAACCAGCTGTAGGGGGGAAGGCAAGGAGACATGGAAGAAAGAGGCAGGCCACTTCAGTTTGGTAGGTGGCAGTTGTAATAAACAAAGGGAGTTTTCATGTCAGGTTTGTCTCATCGGGAGCAAGATGAATGGATCCCTGCATCCGCCTGCCAGATCTTAAAAGTTCATAAAGAGAGGGGCGCCTGGGTGGCTCAGTCGGTTAAGCGGCCGACTTCAGCTCAGGTCACGATATCGCGGTCCGTGGGTTCGAGCCCCACGTCGGGCTCTGGGCTGATGGCTCAGAGCCTGGAGCCTACTTCCGATTCTGTGTCTCCCTCTCTCTCTGCCCCTCCCCCGTTCATGCTCTGTCTCTCTCTGTCTCAAAAATAAATAAAACGTTAAAAAAAAAAAAAAAAAAAGTTCATAAAGAGGCCCCAAAAGGGTTCAGTCACGTATACCATGCAGGTGTTCTCAACACCACATCACCATCTCAAGGCTGTGTCCTTAGAGCAGCCTCTGGGGGCGGGAAAAGCAGGAGGACCCCACATCCCCAGGACGGGGGAGGAGGAGAGGAACCTCTAATACCCGAGTCCAGCTCGCAGGTCAATCGTGTCTTTTCAATGACCTTCTCCAACGTGGCAATATACATCATATGTATCATTGATTTCCTTTATTCTCATACCCTCTAGTTTCTGGAAACAGAAGGGTGAATCACTACATTATCTTACAGAATACCAGAACCCCTGGGAGAATGGATCAGTTATGACACGGAAGGTGTAGAACAAAGAGCCTGGCTTTTTATTTATTTTTTTCAGTTTATTTATTTTGAGAGAGACAGAGAAAGCGAGCAGGGGAGGGGCAGAGAGAGAAGGAAAGAAAGAATCCCAAGCGGGCTCCACACTGTCAGCACAGAGCCCAAATGTGGGGCTCAAACTCCTGGAGCCGTGAGATCATGACCTGAGCCGAAACCAAGAGTCAGATGTTTAACCCACTGAGCCACCCAAGTGCCTCAAGAGCTTGGCTTTTTATTTATTTTATTTTATTTTATTTATTTATTTATTTATTTATTTATTTATTTATTTATTTATTTTTAAGAGCTTGGCTTTTTAAATGATTTCTGCTTTGTGGCAAGAAGCTGCTAGGCGGATTTCACTTGCCTGCAGGACGTCTGGAAGGAGATGTAATATTGGAAATTTTCTCTGAGTAATTTCACCTATGGCACAATTTGCTCTGTCACCCGAGGAGTTTGTTGTAATACTCTGGTTCTTGGAACAGAAAAGCTGTTTAAACAAAGCAGTTTCTCCTCCGTGGTGATTTAACAATCTAGCAATGAGGAGGGGAAAAAAAAAAAAAAAACTTTCACAAAACTTGGCAACCTAAGCTCAAAATTCTTTCCGCATTTCAGGCAAGTATACATCCCCTTCACTTACAATTAAATCCCTTGGGTCACTCTCAACAGAAGCAAGACTTTGATTCCAAGTTAATAAAATTGTTACTCATTGTCTTCAGCTGGGGTCTGTGAACTGGCCAAAAAAAACCTTAGGAATGGTTTGACTCTGTCTCTCGGCTCTAAATTATTTATGTGCATAATCATTAAGTAAGTGGTGTAAATATCTTATTTACATAAGGCAGAAGTGGTGTTTACAGATACAAAACCAAAGCTTAATTAGCAGTCAGTGTCTCCCCCCACCAAGAATTCAAGGTGCTGGGGGAGGGGCTTACTGCTGCCTCTCCAAGTTATCATCAGGTTTCCTTAATGTGGAAATTAGAAGGATGCATATCTGAGGTTGCTGATTTCTTTGGTGGTGGTGGTGAACTGTGAGTTTCCTTTCACGATTCAGATTTGGAGCAAAGCAGTGAAACTGCATTTTAAGGCCTGTTCTCCAATATCCCAGGGACTTCTTTCATATTTTCCCACAATGGACAGACTTTTTCCACTGACCTTAATTCTATATAACCTCAGAACAAAAGTTTCTTTTTTTTTCTTTCTTCCTTTCTTTCCTTCCTTCTTTCTTTCTTTCTTCCTAACATTCTTTCACAAAGTTAAAAATCACTACCCTTTAGGGGCTCCTGGGTGGCTCAGTCGGTTAAGCGTCCGACTTCGGCTCAGGCCGTGATCTCACGATTCGTGAGTTCAAGCCCCACATCGGGCTGTGTGCTGATAGCTCCAAGCCTGAAGCCTGCTTCAGGCTCTGTGTCCCTCTCTCCCTCTCTGCCCCTCCCCTGCTCACGCTCTGTCTCTCTCACAAAAAAAAAAACTTTAAAAAGTAAAGTGTTTAGGGGCACCTGGGTGGCTCAGTCGGTTGAGCATCCGACTTTGGCTCAGGTCATGATCTCACGGTCTGTGGGTTCAAGCCCTGTGTCGGGCTGTGCGCTGACAGTTCAGAGCCTGGAGCCTGCTTGGGATTCTGTGTCTCCCTCTCTCTCTGCCCTCCCCTGCTCATGCTCTGTCTCTCTGTCAAAAATAAATAAACATTAAAAAAAATTTAATAAAAATAAAAAAAAAAATCACTACCCTTTAACACCAGCAAGATGACTTAGATGACTATGTCTCTGGCTCTATCATTAAAAGGCTACTTCTGGCAAAATCTTAGATGCCCAGTTTGGACTATCAATTGTTTAGTAAGCACTTTGGAAGGGTTTCCTTAGTTCACTGACAATTAGTGAGGTAAAATAGTACTACCACTCAGTACCTGGGAGGGTTTTGTTTTGTTTTAAGGCATAATGTCTTAAGCCCTGGTGGACTGTAATAACCAGAAGACTTTGATGAAAGAGAACTACCCCCTGCTGTGAACAGCCAGGAGCAAAGTTAACCATTACAAAATACCAATTTTGCAAGAAATTATGTCACTGATGCAGAAGTTACTGGTTAACTGCAGTCCAGTGTCTGAATTAGTGGAAAGAGCTGCCTTAGTGAACTATAATGTTCTGATGTCATTTAAAGTTTGGAAGTTCCAATTTAGAAAACTGGTATCGGTCAACAAGACATGACTAGCATAGCAAGTAGTATGATGGAAGCCAGATACCCTGGTACTTTCTCCTCACATATATTGATTTCTAACTTAATTATAAACTAACTCCAGAAGTTTCAATGATTGTGCAATATAACATTTTTCAGCCCATCAGATTTATGACCTATTTGATCATTTCCCAGTGACATTTTCAGATAGTGCAGAAAAACCATAAGGGGTGTAGATTTGAAAAGAACTTCTTAAAACATCTACGTGAACAAATGAGAAGGCTGTAGGTCCATTTAAGTTCACATGCAGTAAAACCTTACCTATTTAAAACCCAGCACACCCTGAACCCTGCCTGATTTTTCCCATGATTAACTCAGTTTTCATCTGAAAGAGACAAATGAAAAAAAAATTAGTATCACGAATTTACTCGAGGCAGAAGGAGAAAGAGAGGAAAGAAAAAACAGATCACCACATTACATTTATTGCAAGATGCATACGTTTTTTCATCGTCTCTGAAGTCAGGATGTGCCTTACAGTCAAGGTAGTCTTATACCTGTCCTTGACCAAGTGTGGTGTGTTGTGTGAGCAAGAAGGAATCAGGCCAAAAGGTTCACGTTGCCACCACCCAAGCTGAGAGATGTGCATGGTTAATACTTCATATGTGAAGCTTAGTTCCCTTTTTTACTCTTTTAATATTTATTTATTTTTGAGAGAGACAGAGAGAGAATAAATAAAATTTATTTATTTTTGAGAGAGACAGAGCACAAGCAGAGGAGGGGCAGAGAAAGGGAGACACAGAATCCGAAGCAGGCTCCAGGCTCCAAGCTGTCAGCACACAGCCTGACACGGGGCTCAAACCCACGAACCTCAAGATCATGACCTGAGCCTAAGTCAGACACCTAACCACTGAGCCACCCAGGCACTCCAATCATGGTATAATCTTTAAAAAATTCATTTAAGGGGCGAGCCTGGAGCCTGCTTCAGATTCTGTGTCTCCCTTTCTCTCTCTGCCCCTCCCCGGTTTGTGCTCTCTCCCTCTCTTTCCTTCCCTCTCTTTCTCTCTCTCTCTTTCCCTCTCAAAAATAAATAATAAACATTTTTAAAAATTAAGATTAAACTATGATTTAACATTGGAACAACAAGTCTTAGGAGTGTCGTAACGAATATTTTGCTTACATTTTCCCATTTATGTACACTGTTATACAATAGAAACCTATGTCTAAATAAAATCTGAAGAAGAGCTTTCAGTAAGTAAAACCTTAAAAAAAAAATCTATGAGAAAGTATTGTGTCCTCGTTTATTTGAAATTATCTTCCTCGTTTGTGTGAAATTATTTTCCTTCTTAGGGTTCTGTCAAACACTGGGGCGTCTTGTCATCACAGGTGTCTTAACTGGAAGAAGGAATGTCATCCAGTGGGGTCAGTCCTCACAAATCTCTCTGACAGCCTTGCCCCAACACCTCATCCTACCTGACAAGCCCGCGCCCCTCCTGCAGCCACCACTTCTCCACCCCCCAAATCAGAGAGCCCCCGAGAGCGTGGGAAGCAAAGCCGGCAGCCACTTTCTCGGGATCCTGCCATCATCGGCCAACCATGATTGTAAGATGTTATGGCAATCAGAAGTCAGTTTACCTGGTATAAAACCCAGTGCCAGCGTATCACTCAGTAAGCAATTGCATTTAGCGTCATGACCCAGGTCACCAAAGCTTCACTGACTGTCGCAGAAAAGAAGAACACGGTCAGACGCATTCCCAGTAAGAAGGGTTGAAACAAAAAGTGTCATCTAGCTAACTACCCATAACTAAATCTGAGCCTCATTCCCTGCACCCCCTCTTCAGCTTAAATGATGCCGTCCTGTATCGTAATTTGGATCATAGGAGACATTTCCTTAGGCATTTAGGACTATATTAAAAATGTATGGTTGCATCTCTATCGGTTTCAAAATGTCACTTCTATGTCTGGTAAACTGCAGGAGGGGTGGCCCCAGACATTTCCAACATTCCCGGAAGAGTGAAATTCCATTCTTCCCAGATTATCCTAGATGGTTCAGACCTTAACATGGGCTTCCCGTTGTGCTGGGAGGGGAAAGAGGAGACAGTGATCTATCCTATGACAAGCTGGGTGTTTAGAAGACAGGAATGGTAAGATTTAATAAAACTTAATACATTTTTGAAAAATGTATACATTTGACATACATTCATGTAAATTTAACAAATAGAACACACGTCACACAAGGTTTTGCTCTACTGAATTCTCTCTCTCCCAATCTGAACTACTTTAAAGTAAATCTTCATCAGATTCACCGTATCGTGTTCTTGGCTGTCCTCCACAGCCAGTTCAAGCGTATGATAGTATGAAGGGCATGGACGTGTATTTTTTTAAAGCCTAGAAGTGTAAAACTTATTAGGCCTACTATCTTCACAAGCGAAAACTTAAAACTTTTGATAGATGCTAAATCTTCATAAAAAGGAAAAAACTAATGATGAAACACACACACACACTGCCTCAGATTCGACACCTCCTCATCGTACCGGCAGATGGATACTACACCGATTAGCAGGGGTCTGCGCGTATGTGCTCTCTTCAAAGTACAAGAGGTCAGTTCGAACACTTTCAGTCTGAGAGATTCTTTAAAACGGTTGCGTGGGACAGCAATCTTTTGTGTAAATTCTACCTTGCCCTACTGCTTTCCAAAATTACAACTGCGAAATAAATGCAGTGGCAGGTGGGCACAAGCTTAGATCATAAGAACGGAGAGGTGTTTGGACTCCCGACGTGGATGGTGGTGATGGTTACATTTAGGTGCCGACTTGACGGGGACACAGAGTGCCCAGGTTGAACAGTATTTCTGGGTGTCTGTGAGGGTGTCGGCAGATGAAATTAGCACTTGAAGCAACAGACGCAGGAAATTGTTGTTGCCAGTGTGGTGGGCGTCATTGAATGGGTGGTGGGCTTGACTAGAAAAACCAAAGCAAACCAGCAGAGGAATTCACCACTTATTTCTCTTCGGCCTCCCTGCTTGACTTGGGATGTCTGCTCTCATCTTCCGCTCCCAGACTGGCCCTTCCACCATTGGGTCCCCTGCCCTCGGGCCTCAGACTCAGGCTGAATCACACCACAGGCTTTCCTGGGTCCGCAGTTTGCAGACAGCAGATTGGCAGACATTGGAACTTCTCAGACATTATCAAGTGGGCCAGTTCTTCCTGACAAATCTCCTTTCCTCCTGTTGGTTCAGCTCCTCTGGGAAATCCTGACTAATACACTAACTGTGCCTCTGATTCCTAGGTTAGGAATTCCCTGTATCACTTAACTCTGAAAGCGTGTATTAAAATAGTCAATAAATGAACAAGCAAGCACAGGAATAGTGCTCCCTCCTGTGGCCAAAGTTCTGAAAACTTTACAAACGTGGGAAAGCTATCTCTTGGAACCCCCAGGTGGATCACAGACCCAGACCCCAGAGATCCCAATTTGCCACTGCAGGTCCTGGGTATAGACAGGATCATGATTTTATTTTTTTAATTTTTAAAACATTTTGGTAATGTTTATTTATTTTTGAGGGAGACCGAGACAGAGCACGAGCGGGAGAGGAGCAGAGAGAGGGGGAGACACAGAATCCCAAGCAGGCTCCAGGCTCTGAGCTGTCAGCACAGAGCTGACACTGGGCAAACCGTGAGATGAGATCATGTCCTGAGCCAAAGTCAGACACCCAACCAACTGAGCCACCTAGGCGTCCCAACAGGATCATGATTTTAAAAGCTGGACTCGTGGTTTGTGGTAATGGATGCAAATAAATCAGGACACATGTTTAAGTCATAAAGAATAAAATTTAATTCAGTGCTACAATCCAGTAATGTTAGATTTGCACTTTTGAATGTCTACTATGTGTGAAGAAAATGTCAAAATTTAAAGAGGTCTAACTTGCAAAAGGAGAAACGGTCTTGGGGTTGGTGGATTCTTCTAATTCTTATAAAATACAGTGGTTCCCACTCAGAAGTGATTTTGCTGCCCAGGAAAAAGTGACCATGCCTGGAGACATCTTTGGCTTCACATCTCAGAGCCTGTGTGCTGCTAGGACCTAGTGGGTCAGGGCTGCTTCTAAATGTCCTACAATGCCCAGGACAGCGCTCCCCGCCAATAATGAATCACCTGATCCAAAATGTCCGTAGAGCTGAGGTTGAAAAACCTTGATACAAGAATGCTCTGTAATCCTTTCCATTCCTATGCAATATATAAACCTTCAGCTTGTACGCAGTACTTATTCAGTGCAAAACCAAGTACGTTTTGCTAAATTTCCAGCAATAAAGCCAGTAACTCAGAAAGGAAGATTCTTATGAATCATGAATCACGTCTGACTACATTATTTTGGATTATGTATTTTTTCTTGGAACATGATATGCTAACAATTTTCAGCCATTGTTTTTCAAAATAGAAAATGTATTTGGGTGTTTTGGTTGATACCCTCCATGAGATATAAATTTAGATATTCTTGTCCCTCAGAGAAATACTAGAAAGGTGAAATTGTTTAAATTAACTCTACATGGGGCTGAAATGTTTTCATTAGAAAAACATGCCTGCTAGCAACAGGTGCATCGAGAGCAGGAGAAAGGAGAGAGAAAGATCGACTTTAACATAGTCACCCCTCTGGCAACCATGGAAAAGCATTTCTTTTAGGACCAGGATCCCCAGCCTGGGATGCCCAAATCCTGAGGCTCTATGACAATAAGGAGAGTCTGAAAGCTACTTTCAACGTTTTAGAGATGACTTAATAATAATTGACCACTTATCTACTCGAAAACATATCAGACTCACTAAAAAGCAAAACAACACGTGCAGACACTTATTACATACAAGTTTATTTCATCTGATGTAATATTGTAGGAATTGCCAGATCTCTCTGGGAAGGAGGGAAGTAACACAAAGCATCCTTTGTGATTAAACAAGAAGTTGGAGACTACTGCCTTGAGGAAACCTGGCAGTTAGATGAGGCTGTCTGGGAAACTAAAGCAGTAACACAATGTTGCACGGACCTTGTCCTCCGGTTTACTGCTTGTGGTGCTTAGTGCATGCTTGGTATATAACAGAAAACGCAATACGTAGTTGGGGTTGAGGCAGAACTTTCAAAAGAGTGAACTCCACTTCAGAATGATGGCAGTGGCAGTAAGAAAGCCCCAGGGAAAACAGTGGAGGGACAGTGCGCCAGACTTCCAAACCCATCAGAGAGAGCCTTCCTCCCACCACCACCCCCACCCCCCCCCACCAAGGACCTACATTCATTTTTACTAAGGAGAAGCCTGGGTTGTTTTCTTAGGGAACTTAACGAAGACTCAAACTATGGTAACTTCTAGTCCCCTTTACCTTCACTACCTTCCCTACCTTCCCACTGTAGTCAAATACAGCAAGCTCTCAGAGTGACTCCACTATTTTATTGGGGGCTCCTACCACTTGGGCTAGTCCATGCTGGACCACAGGGCCCATCCCCTTAACCTCTTGGGGACCTCCTGCTCCAGGTTCCGGTATTGGTTGGTGTCCCCTGGAGAATGTGATCTGGACCCTTCCTCCTTTCACATCCTCCCCAGGCAACCTCCTACATGCCCACAGCTTCACTTATTTCTATATGCCCAAGCCCCACATTTCTCCGTCTAGCCCACCGCTTTATCCCCTACTCCAGACCAACGTTATCTAGATATGTACTCGGCAATCTCAAACCCAACAGGTCCAAAATAGAATTCCCACTCTTTCCGCTGAACTCTTCTTCGTCCGGGTTTCCCTTACTCAGTACCTAGCACTATCCACCACCATCTTGCTTCTCTCAGAATCGTGGGTTCATCGTTACTTTCTGCTATTGAATGAATGGGGTCTCCAAATGCATATCTTAAAGCCCAAACCCCCAGGACTTCAGAACATAACATATTTGGAGAGAGGGCCTTTAAAGAGGTAATAAAAACGAGATTATTAGGGTGGGTCCTGATCCAATCGAACAGGTGTCCTTACAAGAAGAGGAGATTAGGACACACAGAAACACCAGGGATGTATATGTGCAGAAAAAGGCACAGGGAAGGGCACCATCTACAAGCCAAGCAGAGAACCTACCAACACCTTGATCCTGGGCTTCTAGGGTCCAGAACTGTGAGAAAGAAATGTCTGTTGTTTAAGTCTCCAGTCTGTGGAATTTTGTTACGGCAGCCCCAGCAGGCTTATGTGCCTTCTCCCTCTTACCAATCACCTGGTCCTACCCGCTCTACTTCTATATATCTCTCCAGTCTTTTCTCCCCATGACCGTTCTCCCTGCCCTCACCCAGCGCCCCCTCAAGTCTTGTCTGGATGCCTACAGAAGCCTCCCAATGGTCTTCCGGCTCCTCCTCTTCCCCTGCCCCATACACTCCCGTCTCCAAAGATGTCTCCAGGGTGGTCATCTAAGAATGAAAATGGAATCCTTCCCCCTAGCTTAAAGCCCTTTGATACTTTCCCTATTTCTCACAGAATGAAATCCAAACTCCTTAACGTGTATAAAGCCCAGGACAATCTAGTTCCCACCTGCCCCTCTGGCCTCACCTAGACCCACTCGAGGGCCTCATCCACCATGCGTCGTCAGACACCTCTGGCAATTCTTCCAATGACCAAAAAAACCCCACTTGTTTTCCCCCGCATTTTTCCCCTTTTTGGAAATGTTTCTCAGTCCCTCCTTGTTGCTAATGTTTATGCATCCCAGTCTCAACCAAACTGTCATTTCCTGAGAAAGGGTTTCCCTGACCTCGCCTGTTGGTTCACCGCATCCAAGTGCCCTGAGACCCTGCAATGGTCACTGATAGTTCTTCTCACAAGGGAAATTAAACAGTTGTCTGCATTATCATGTTTCTCAGGTGAGCTCCCCAAGACTAAAATCAATCTCTTTATTTTGTATTCCCTGGACCAAGTACAGTGCCTGGACCATATTTGTTGTGAAGGGAGAAGAGTAACCAGAACATACATCTGAGGCTCCGAAGGAATTTACTTCTTACTAAAGGCCCACAATTCTTTGGCAGGAGGCTTTGATTTGAATTCTGAAGCCAAATATTAAAGAGCCACAAAAGGTCGAACTTAACAGTAAATTAAGCTGAAGGGAAACATAAAACTATAATATGTCTTGTTTGCTTTTGATCTGTAGCGTGTATTTCCCCTCAGTAAAATTATTTTGTACTGGAAATGACTGGAGGAGCTTGGCTGGAATAAGAGGTTTGAGGACACCACTAAAGACTTAAAGGAGGTATTACGGGGAGAGAAGGGGGGCAGGGACTGAGAGAGGGCAATGAAATAATCATCGGGTGGTAGTGAGGGCACAGATGGGGCCCCGAATTTTATGGGCCCCCATCAACTAGGATTTAAGCTACACGAAAGCAGGGTATGCATTTTCTGGGGCTGCCGTAACAAAGTACCAGAAAACGGGCGGCTTAAAACAACAGAACATTATTCTTTCACAGTTCTGGGGGCTAGAAGACCAAACTCATGGTATCAGCAAGACCTCGCTCCCACTGAAGGCTCTAGGGGAGAATCCATCCATGCTTCTTTTGGTTTCTGGCGGCTTCTGGTGCTCCTTGGCTTACAGCTGAATCACTCCAATCTCTACTCCCACCTTTACATGCTGGTCTGCTAGGTCTGAGCGTTCAAGCCTCCCTCTCCTTTCTCTGATAAAGACTACTAGTCACTGAATTGAGGGCACACCGTAAATCCGCGATGATCTCAACTTGAGATGCTTAACTAGTTGAACCTGCAAAGACTCCTACTTCCAAATAGGGTCACATTCTGAGGTTCCGAGCGAACATAAATTTGGGGGGGGCGGGCAGCATTCTACTCACTACAGACAGGTACTTTGTTTCCTTCACGCATTTACCCCAGAACCTAAAATAACACTTGGCACATTGTCATGCTCAGCAAGTACTTGTGAAATAAATAACTTCATTAATGAATAAAAGAAGTGCAAAGGATCGAGGGTGCTGAGGAACGTAGGTGTTTCCGCTGAAGTGCCAAGATAGGGTACCAGCACCAAGGTCAGTTACCAACTTCTGAAGGGAATTTATAGAGAAGCCACTACACAGGTGGACCTCTCACCCAGGTGGAAGATGTCAAAGGATCAGAAGACTGAAGACTGAGGCCAGACATGGTGTGGAAGATTTAGAAACACTTCCAGAGAAAGGGGTAAGGAGAGTGCTTACCACTCACTTCAAGTCTATTGAGAGGGACATCTTAAGATCACTCTGAGAGCTTGAAGATGTCACAGGCTTGTACCTAAGCAAAGGATAGCAGCTCTATGCTGGGGAAGTAATTGTGCTCCCTTCTAATGGTGCATGAATCCTGGGGTGAACATGTGACAATGGGAAATCAGTCTGGGTTGCTTTTTAAAGGATCCTGCCCAAAAGAGCAGCAGGTTGGGAAAAGAGGAGCCTGGTCATTTGAGGCAAGAAGAGGCAGAATTTGCAAGTGATCAGGAGGGTCACTGTCTGCATCAAAGGACTGGCAACCAAATGGGCCTGGAGGGAAGAGGGGAAGGTCTTCCAGAGAACCCGTGGACATGCCCTCAATGGGGTCAGCTTCAATATCTGCCCTGCCTATAGAGAGCACGATGCTGCCTTTCAGTCAAAGACTCGTTCATTCTAACTTGGCTTCACTGCCCCAGCAGAGTCAGAAATGGCAGCCATGGAGTAAGAAAAGGAGTGGGAAGGGGTTGGGGGAGCTGTCCAAAATCTCTATCCACACCAAAAATTCTTGTTTGCCTCCAGACCCAACAAGGAGAGAGGTACCAAGTCCTTTCTTTGAATGAAGATTGCAGCTGTGATTAGTATAAGGGGTCTGATACTGCAAATTACTGAATTGAAATTGGTATATGGAGTGGACGTTTTCAATTACTGAATTGATAACAGAGTGAACATAGGGCCAAGGGACCAGAAGAGTCATGGGACCTACCCAAGTTTTCAAGAGGCTGGAGAAGGACTAGCCCCACTCAGCAGGATTGGAGGGACAAAAATAAAGTAGTTTCTAGGATTACACCCCTGAAAGCTACACATTCCAAGTACTAAGTCATAAAGGTTTCAGATGGTCAGTTACATAATCCAGGCTAGGTAGAGAAGGGAGGACAGCCAGCAAGGGTCTGATGGGAAAATATAACTGTGGGCATAAAGCCTCCAGAAGGCTAGTGTCAGAGAGTGTGTTACTGGTATGGCTTTCCTGACATGAAACATTTCTAGGTAAGAATACAATCCAGAGGTGGGGATGAGGTAACCGACATGCTTTGGAGCTCAAGAGGTGAGAAAAGAGATTAAAGAAACTTAAGGCAGGGTGCTTGGGTGGCTCAGTCAGTCAAGCGTCCAACTCTGAATTTCGGCTCAGGTCATGATCTCACGGTTCTCAAGTTTGAGCCCTGTGCTGACAGCGTGGAGCTTGCTTGGGCTTGTCTCTCTCTCCCTCTCCCTCTCTCTACCCCTCCCCTGCTTGCTCTCTCTCTCAAAGTAAATGAACTTAAAAAAAAAACAAACTTAAGGCTAAATTGTCATATAGGTGCAGAAGTCTTCTGGGATCTTGTCACGGCTTGGGCTGAATAGGAAGATGACTATTCAGACCCCAATCCCTCCCTCTACGGAAACTGCTCCTGTCAAGATCACCAGGAAACTCCAGTGTCACTTCCAACATAAGCAATTCCCATTTCTCATCTTACCTGTCAGTAGCATCTGACGTAATTGAGCACTTCCTCTTTCTTGAAACACTTTCTTCACTTTGCTTCAAGGATTCCACCCTCTGATTTTACTCCTCCTTCCTGGCCACCCCTTCTCATACTCTTCTGCTGGATCCACCTCTTTTTTCGACGATTAAATGCTGGAGGATCTAGGGCTCAATCATAGAAACTTTTCTCTTTGCTGTCTCGCTTCCTAAGAGATCATACCCAGTCTCATGGCTTTAAATACCTCTACACAGCTCCCAATGTATATGTTAGCACCAACATCTCCCCCAAACTCCAGACTGCTCACTTGATATCAGTGCTTAGATATTTGATTTAGCATGTCCAGAATCAAACACAATGCCATAACCTGATCTCCAACTTTCTCCGCTCTCAAATTCCCTCTCACTAGATGCCATCATGATTGCCCAGTTGTTTAGGCAAAAAAAAAAAAAAAAAAAGTAGTCAACTTCTATGCCTCTTTGCTTACATCCCATCTGCAAATCTTGTCAACTAGTCTTCAATATATAGGACCAAGCTCGCCCTGTCTCCCATCTCCATCTTGGCACAAACCATCATTGCCATCTCTCTGCCTCCACACTTGACTCTCTGTAATCTCTTCCCCACACAGAATCATCCATTTAAACATACCTCAGATCTTTACCTCGCTGCTCATTGAAGTCCCCCTATGGCGCCTACCCTTCTCAGGTTAAATCCCAAACCCTTGACATGAATGGCAAGGTGATGTGTCTGGCCATTTCCCAGAGCTTTTCTAAGGCTCTGCAAGGCCATCTTAAACAGAGCTGTCTCATTGAGCTGGGGGGGGGTCAAGTTTTTTTAAAAGAATTATCACACATTGTCTCAAAGAAAGGTCTCTGAAGGCGTGTTTTAGGAAGAACTGTTTCATCACTGAAGCGCTTAGTAAAATGAAAAATCTGTGAGGTACGTTCTTTCCAGATTTTAAGGCTTGATGTGATCCTTTGCTCTCAGTGCTGAAGTCAAACACCCCCTCTTCTGTGAAGTCTTCTGTCTGCTGGCTTCCTGATTCAGCTTCATTCCCAATACCCTACAGAAAAAACAAAAAGTTCTCCATTGTTCTGTGTTTATACAGAGTGATTGGGAATCTGTGAAGCTCGTGTCTGTCTTGTGTTACTACTCTGGAAGGCACAAGTCTACTAACTCACGCTTTAAAAATATGCATATATATATATATATATTATATATATATATATATATATATATATATATATATAATATATATATATATATACTGGGTGCCAGGGTGACTCAGTTCATTGAGCTTCTGATTCTTGCTACCGGCTCAGGTCCTGATCCCTCAGTGATGAGTTCAAGCCACTAGTGGGGCTCCTGGCTGGGCATGGGGGCTGCTTGGAATTCTCTCTCTCTCTCTCTCTCTCTCTCTCTCTCTCTCCCTCTGCTCCTCCCCTGCTTGTACACAGGCATGCTCCCTCAAAATAAACATTAAAAAATATATATATACACATATACTGTATTTAATCACTTCTAAAACCCACTTTTTAAATAAAGACTGAAATTGGGAGGCACCTGGGTGGCTCAGCTGGTTAAGCCTTGGACTTGATTTCAGCTCAGGTCATGATCTCATTGTTCATGGAATGGAGCCATGTGGGGCTCTGCACTGACAGTGTGGAGCCTGCTTGGGATTCATTCATATTCTCTCTCTCTCTCTCTCTCTCTCTCTCTCTCTCTCTCTCCCTCTGACCCTCTCCCACTGGCTAGCCTGTGCATGTGCACAGGCTCTCTCTCTCAAAATGAATAATAAAAAAAAAAAGACTGAAATTGGGATGAGCCTTAAAATGATAGAAAGCATAATTTCTCAGCACTTTTTCTTTCTTGCTGGTACATAAAATAATGCTACCTTGGAATTGATACTATCTTACAGTTGATTAAATACAGAGTGTAAATCTTGTGAGTTTATGTGCTTCCATCTTCACCAGCACAAGTTTAGTCCGTCATTCCATATGACAGTTGTTTCTGCTACAATACACTTAAATATGAATTGAGTTAGGAACGGGGTATAAGTTCCTCACTTCCAAACTGCCTATCTGATCCTCAGTACGAAGACGCTCCAGAAACGGCAAAGCATTATGGTCGTGTATTTCTTCACATCCAACCATCACCAATCACTAGCAACGACCCACCCTTTACGCTCCAGCCTGACCTCTGCAAGGTCGCAGAGGTTAAGCGCCGGCTCCGCAGCTGGGGTGGCGCAGGTAAGCGCGCCCCGCCCACCTACCCCCCACCCCCCGCGACTTGCCTCGTAAGGGACGCGAACTCTGATTGGCCAAGGGACTCAAGGAGCCTGCCCAAAGTCACCTTCCGAGCATGCGCGGGAGAGGAGGTGCAGGCGCGGCGCCACCCGCGCATGCGCCGTACGCAGCCGTCGCTCTTTAAAGCGCCCGCGCGGGGCCGCGTCTTGCCGGCCGACCCGCCAGCGTCCGGCATGAGGGGTTGGGGTGTTGCTGTCACCTCCTGCTCGCTCAAGCACCATGGATCGCCTGCGGAGCCTGAGCCGGCTCCTGCCCCGGCGCACGTTGTGCGCTCTGGCCCAGGGCCTGACGCCTGGGGCGCGCCCAGTTGCCGCCTGCGGCCGCGCGGCCCACATCCTCGGGCGGAGCCGGGCCGCGCCGCTGTGCGGGCCCCGCCGGCCCCCAGTGGCAGGTACGGCCCTCTCCGCGGCCCTGGACGCCGATCTTGCGTCGACTTCAGGGCCCTGACCCGACCGTCCGACCCTGCGCAGGCCTCAGCCCCGGGTCCGCCCAGCGCCGAGGTCCCCACGCCCCTCGCTGCAACCCTCCCTCTGCAGTGCTCCAGGAGGAAGAATGTTCTTGAGAATTTCTCCCTAATTCCTTATATGGTAGCTCTGAAGCCTGAAATAATTGTCTGTTACTTTCTTTTCCAGTCTTCTTTCCCTTCCTGATGGACACTGGTAACCCTTTTCCCATTGCTCAAGTGAGGAATGGGGACGCACCTATAAATAAGGCTGAAAACTTGGGAGACTTCGTAGTAAGAGTTGCTCCCGAGGAAGCTCTTAGTTTCCAGTGCAGTGTGACAGTCACAGGGGTCCGAGCAATGGCGAGGAGGAGGAATTGGAGCTGTTAATGTTTTCACCACGTGATACAGCATAATGATCACATTTCCCCAAGTGTGAGAATGTGGGTGAGAATACTCAGAAACGAGCGACGTTACAATGTATGGTTCCTCAAAAGTATTGCGCTGCCCTCTAGTTAAGTTTTCTCAGTTTTCTTCTCAAAAGCTTTCTGAAGTACAACTCGCCATCACCACGTCCTTCCCCACGCTCAACAGGGAGTCTGTATTCGGGTACATCGCATTTTCCCTCCTTTAATAATGCTCGGGATCCCAGTTTCAGCCCATCTGATGTTTTAGGACAAACGTTGAGATTCACAATCGCCAATTTGGAAACACTTTATCTAACTTGTGGTTGATTAGCAAATGCTGATTTATTATTGCTCTTTTACTTTTATTCACCTGACTCTTATAATTTGTATTTTGTAAAGGGGAAACAACAAGCCCCAGATGCTAACAATTACATGAGTCACTAAGTGTATGTAATGGGAAAGAATAAGATGGGAAAGGAGACTGTGTCTCCACATTCTGTGGAGTCCGTGTGATTACTTTGGAAGTGTAAAATAATTGGTAATTTTTTTTACACCTTCTTCCCATTCCTTTTTGGTATTTTGAATACAGCATCCTTTGTGTCATTAAATCGACATGGTTATTCTTCAGAACTCACTGCAACTCAGTCTAATTACATGTTTTAAATAGATTTATTTTCGAATAAGGATTTGTTTTCATTCCAATTCATTGGGTTATCTTCTGAGTATGGGATCTGCATTCCAGTCCAATGGGTTATCACATAAGTATTTACTGTGTAAAGTATATGTGTGGAAAAGTTAATACATGGAAGTAAAATCTATAGGTTTCATGACTTAGAGATCCAATAATCCTGATCCTAGAATGCTGAAACGGGTTTTACTTGCAATCTGTTTTCTAAGATACGTCTACCAATATAATTTTCATGAGAAGCCTTTTTAAATTCTGCAAAAAAAGATGGACATTTTCTTTTAATCTCAGAACAGTGTTATACGTTTGTGCATTCAACTCTGAGACAGCAGTAATCATTAGAAAAAAGGTGGTTGGAATCTGTAAATTATTCTAGTACCTCACCTAAGCCATTACTTTTAAAAATCATTCCATGCCAGATCTAATATAATCACCTACAAGTGTTAAAAGGGACATTCCTCTAGGAATTCCTCATTCCTCTAGGAAAAATGTTTCCAAAAAATAGTCTGAAGACTTCCGCATACTATAAGAGCTCTCTATCTTAGCCATACGTTGAAACCTGTTGTATGACCACAGAGAATTCCCTGATTTATTCTTCAGGTGAAATGCACCGGTTTAGAACTTCTGATGTCTCTCAAGCCACTTTAGCCAGCGTAGCCCCGGTGTTTACTGTGGTGAGTATGGATGGTACATTTGATAACTTACAGAAGGTACTTCCTGTACTTATTAAGTTAACTGGGGTGGACTGGTCAGCCAAGATAATACTTATTTTTTGTTTCATAGTGAATCATTATACTTGTAAGTCATGTCATCTTTGTGTTTTGTTTGGTGACCTGAGTGCCAGCTAGATTTGCTTAAGAGCAGCCTTGAAACTTCGGTGTTGAATGTGGAGGTCTTCTTTTGATAGTAGAACTGGTCACTCAAATCACAGCTCCTCACTGCCTCCTCAAGATTTCCCCGTGAATATGTTTAGAAGTCCTTGAAGGCTGTTCGCCATACAGGGGCTTGAACCCGTGCTATACAATATAATATATGCAGAAGCACGTGGAAACGAAAAGTGTAGTGTTTAAGAGTGTATGCTTTTTTAAAAAAAAATTTTTTTAACGTTTATTTTTGAGACAGAGACGGAGCATGAATGGGGGAGGGGCAGAGAGAGAGGGAGACACAGAATCTGAAGCAGGCTCCAGGCTCCGAGCTGTCAGCACAGAGCCCGACGCGGGGCTCGGACTCACGGACCGCGAGATCATGACCCGAGCGAGCTGAAGCCGGACGTTTAACCGACTGAGCCACCCAGGTGCCCCAAGAGTGTATGCTTTAAAGGTTCATGATCTCTGCGATGATCTGAAATGATTCAGGGGGGAAAATGAGTAAAATAATAAGAATAATGTGTATCACAGACACGTATCTAAGAAAGAGAAGTAGGCCATTGGGGCAAAATCGTAGCAAAAGAGGACTCTAGGTGAAAGTTGCACAGGATTTGGTTGTAAGATATTGTAGGTTTTTTTGTAGGGCTTTACCTTTTTCAAAACAACAGTTGAATTTAAAAAAAATAATGTGCCTGTTCTGAACGAGCATTCCTAAATTCAGAACTCAGCTCTACCTCTGTTAACTGGGCAGACTTGGACAAGGTGTGATAACATTTTTGTGCCTTAGTTTTCTCATTGGTATACACTGGGGGTAATAGTACCTGGTGAAGTTCAAATTAACTCTCAACTGTGTGTGAAACCCTTAAGATTCAGGAATAAGACACAGATGTCCACTCTTACCATTACTGTTTAATACAGCACCGGAACTCCTAGCCTCAGTAATCAGACAACAAAAAGAAATAAAAGGCATCCAAATCAGCAAGGAAGAAGTCAGGCTTTCGCTATTTGCAGACAACATGGTACTCTAGGTGGGAAACCTGAAAGACTCCACCCAAAAATTGCTAGAACTAATTAACACATAAATTTACTAAGTCACAGGATATAAAATCAAGGTGCAGAAGTCTGTTGCATCTCTATACACCAATAAGGAAGAGGCATAAAACCATTAAAATAGTGCCTCACATGGTAAGCGCTTGATATATATTAGCCATTATCATCATCATTATTCAGGTTTATGAACATAAGAACTTTTCTTTATAAACTGTACGAAGCAGGGGTGCCTGGGTGGCTCAGTCAGTTAAGCGTCTGACTGCAGCTCAGGTCATGATCTCATGGTCTGTGAGTTTGAGCCCCGCGTTGGGCTCTGTGCTGACAGCTCAGAGCCTGGAGCCTGCTTCAGATTCTGTCTCCCTCCCTCTCTGCCCCTCCCCCCATTCACAATCTCTCTCTCTCTCTCTCTCTCTCTCAAGAATAAACATTAAAAAAATTTTTTAAGAATAAATTCAGAAGTTAAATACTGAAAGAAGGTTCTTTGCAGGTGAAATCATTGTGTACCAAAAAAACTTAAGAAAATCAGTTGATACTATTTGAAAGGAAAGCTCACTAATCAGCTCATTTTCTAGGTTATGTTACTTTATAAGATAAACATTTTTTTATTTAAAAAAATTTTTTTTAACGTTTATTTATTTTTGAGACAGAGAGACAGAGCATGAACGGGGGAGGGTCAGAGAGAGGGAGACACAGAAACTGAAACAGGCTCCAGGCTCTGAGCTGTGAGCACAGAGCCCGACGCGGGGCTCGAACTCACGGACCGCGAGATCATGACTTGAGCCGAAGTTGGCCGCTTAACCGACTGAGCCACCCAGGTGCCCCGATAAACATTTTTTTAAATCATAGTTTGTATGATCTTTATCAAAATATTAAAGAAAAAATGGTGAATATTGACCTGCAAAAATATTCATATATCGTTAAGTTGGAAAAGGAGGCACGACTGCAAAGAAGTGTGTGTAACATGAATATATTGAAGAGGAAAAAGGCTGGGAGAACGTTTAGTAAAATATTGGCATGGCTTTCTCTAAAATTTGTCATTTGGGGTGATTAGTTTTATTTTACTTTATTTTCAAACTTTCTTCAGCTGGCATGTGTATTTGTGAAATTAAGGAAACCTAGTCTGTATTACACAAAATAGTTCCTTTTGATGTAAATTTGCCCTTTGATGGCTTATGGTACTCATATTTATGTTGATCTTACCTTGCTCATGAGAAACCAGCTAAAATATATACTGTGGGATGTTGTTCTTTTGCTGTTAACACAGCATGCATACGCTTCCATGGTAATAACCCAGCATTTGTTTCTTCAACTATATCTTAGGGTCTTTCTGGAAATGCATATTTAACAGTAATTAGTGCAGCCTAGTACATAGTGATTCATTAAATGTTATTTGACACATTCAAACTTGACAAGTATTCTGTACTTGTGGACAAGTATTGTAGAAAAATGTTCCCTCTGCTTTCTGGGAAATAGGTAGATTTTCTGCATTGTGTCCTCTCTTCAAACTAGCAGAAGAGGCCTTTTCAGTAAATCGTTACTGATTCCCCTACACTCACCAGAGACACTTGATAGCCTCCAGTAGATCCTTAGATTCACAAGATGAGCCACAGTTGGTCTCAGTCTACTCAGAAGGATGAAGGATAGGAAACACAGAAGGGCAGCGTCAGATGTGTCCTCTTCAAAAGAAGCCCTTGCAGCCATCCAGCAGCTTCTCTGGACCCCATGTGACAGCTCAGGTACAAGGAGTCGATGTTCTTAAAGGTGGGTATGAGTTACACCTTGGCTCAGAATCCCCACACCTTGTAGTGCCGGTGTCTCCTATAACCAGCTCCAGGGCCCATCCAGGGCTTCCGCAAGGAACGCGGCCAGTTACGAGAGCAACCATATGCTCCAGGAAAAGCAGAGCCCTGGCTTCCCACGAGGTTTCTAATTTGTCCACAGTCTTCCTGGTCCTGTGCGGTCTAGCAGGTATCAGGCGTTTTTACCAGAAGCAATGTTGCCTATGACACATTGATACTCCTTTATCAGATTTCCAGTGGAACCAAGACAGAAAGTTAATCCAAGGTCACATTTATCCTAGCAAATTAAAGAGATTCTTTTAAACCTTAACTCCTAACTGAATTTAACCTAAAGAAGCTGTTATGGTTTATCTGTGCATTTTTTTTTTTTTTTTGTATTTGGGAGGTATAATACCATATGGTATAATACTATAAATAGTCCACTCATTTGGGAGAAAATAATATTTTGTTTTTATTATCTTTCTTCAGACAAAATTTGACAAAGAGGGAAACGTTACTTCTTTTGGTGAGTATGTTTAATTTTCTTGTAAATTACTTTTCTTTTTTAATCAGTGAGTGAATGAATCTGATGGAAATTAAAAAATTGTAGTGTTTTGAGTAGGATTTTCTTTGCGTATGTGGGTATATTGAAAGAGATGTGTCTTCAGCATTTGTCCATCTGTCCTAATTGGAACTGGCAGTACCTGGACAATTCTCCCAGAACTGGTTTTTGTTTTTTTGTCAGGAGCCACTTCCTCTCTAACCGGATGTTAAAGGGATATTTTGAGAGCAGAGGCTGGTATGCAGCTGAAGTGCATTTAATTTCTCTTTAGTCTCCCTTTCACTGCCCTAGTCCACATACACATCTTCTGTTCCACATGTAAGACAGACTTACAGAATACTATTGACATTGCAGTGGCAATGGGTGACAGAAGACGGGAAGGACAGGGCACTAGACGGACTCTGCTGCTGATGGACAGTTACTTTTTAAAATGAAACTAAGCATCGCTTTACTGTCTGACCTCAGATGCAGGCCGCGGATCTCTCATGTGCTTCCAACCCCATGATCCTGTCCCTCCCATTGCTGAGATCCTGGTGGGATATTTTGGGTGTGTTTTGCTCATTATGTCCTTCAAATGACTGTTGTACTTCGAGCTCTGTCACAGGTGTGATTTGACGCTACAAGTACAGATGCTACTGTAACCATATCGTTTCTTGAGTTTCTCCATCCATCATGCTTTCTCTTAGGTAATAAGTTTAGTTTTCAGGTAGGAGAATCTAGTGAAAAACTGACTTTATTTTCTCATTTTCTGTTAGTCCAAGAACCAAGAAAGTTGAATTATCTCTTCACAGATTTAAAATACTGAAGATAGAAAACAGGAAATGTAGTTCTTTACAATATGTATGAAAAAAAAAACAAACAAAAAACAAAAAAAGATGGTCCATCTCTAGAGCTTGAAATCGATACCATAAGTCCTAATCATGTATGGCTGTGGTTATTTTGGTCCCCGGGGGCTTCTATGTACAAAGACATTTTATGAAGTATGGATAAGACCAAAAAAGAATTATTAGAGTTTGACCAAATTTACTTGAATTTGTTTTGAGGCTAAAATGGCCATTAAAAAGACTAATTTTGGCTTGTTTCTGGTAGTAGAAAGTGATCTTGGTGGTGGGAGGGGTGCTCTGATACAAAACTAACCTCCTCACTTTATTGGTTTGGCCCACTCTTTTTGTTAAAAATCTTTTATAGAAAAGAAGAAAACTGACTTATATCAAGAATTAGGTCTTCAAGCCAGAGATTTGAGGTTTCAGCATGTGATGAGCATCACAACAAGAAACAATAGAATTATCATGAGAATGGAGGTAAAGGGTTTTTATGCCATCGTCCTTTCCTGCTTCCTAGCTGTCTTGATCAGTATCTAGGTGAAAAGTACCTTTGTACTGACAATGGATGTGTGAGACGTAGGGTACTTGATAACATAACATGTCATTATGAGCGTAACTCTTCCGTGGGTTCTGTACATATGTTCAGCAGGCATGACTCTTGCTCTATTTTGTGTTGGAAGAGTTCTGACTGTAGTCTCTATTCTCGCTGTTGGAATTTGGTTTCTAGTTTCTGAAATGGTAGGAGAAAGAATCTTGATTATAATAGACATTTTCAGTTGTATACAGTTCTGTGTCATCATAGCATAACTTTAGCCACCAAGAACATATATTCTGGTACTTCAAATAGCCCAGGAATATCCCTTAAAATTTATAATCTTAACTTAAATTTTTAACAGAAAGCTTTCTAAAACAAAGTCTTCCCCTGTCTACTCAGAGTACACTAAATACAATGTAATTTTCCTTAGTGATTCAGAATAAATTTGAACCTATGTAATTTGGATGGGCTAATGTCTAGAGTTCAGAAATAGATGAGACATGGTTCTCAATGGTATTGGCCCTCCAGTAGACATGAGACTTGCTTTCTTTAAAAAGTCTTTGATGGCAGATTTCTGTCGTTTTAACTAGAATTTTTAAAAAAACTAATAATGGAAGCAGTCTTCAGAAAATATTCTTCACTTTTGTTATTGATAGCTAGAACCCTTTAAAAAAGTATCTTTGTCCACCAAAAAACAAGAACTGATATGTGAATTCAGTAAATCACAGGATACAAGATCAACAGACAGAAATCCATTGCATTTCTGTACACTAATAACAAAGTAGTAGAGAAATTAAACAGTCCCGTTTACAATTGTATCAGAAGTAGTAATAATAATACCAAAAATAATAAAATACCTAGAAATAAAACATTGATAAAAGAAATTCAAGATGACATGAAAACATGGAAAGATATTCCATGCTCGTGGATTAAATGTCCAGACCTCCAGAAGCAATCTGCAGATTTAATGCAATCCCTGTGAAAATACCAGGAACATTTTTATTGATTTTTTAAAAAATTTTTACTTTAATCACCAGTGCTCATCATGACAAGTGCAGTCCTTAATCCCCATGACCTGTTGTCCCCATCCCTCCACCCACCTACCCCTCTGGTGACCATCAGTTTGTTGTCTATAGTTAAGGAATCTTAGTTTCTTGGTTTGTCTCTTTTTTTTCCCCCTTTGCTCCTTTTTTCTTTCTTTCTTAAATTCCATATAGGAGTGAAATTACAGGGTATTTGTCTTTCTCTGACTTACTTCACTTAGCATTATACTCTTCAGCTCCATCCATATCTTTGCAGATGGCAAGATTTCATTAGTTTTTATGGCTGAATAATATATGTATATGTCTCATCTCTTTATCCACTCATCAATCAGATATTTGGGCTGCTTCCATATCTTGACTATTGTAAATAATCTGCTATAAACATAGCAGCACATGTATCTCTTCAAATCAGTATTTTTGTATTCTTTGGATGAATACCTAGTAGTGCAATTGCTGGATCATAGGGTAGTTCTATTTTTACCTTTTTGAGGGACCTCCGCACTGTTTGCCACCGTGGCTGCACCAGTTTGCATTTCCGCCAACAGTGCATGAGGTTCCTTTTTCTCCACATTCTCCTCCAGCATCTCTTGTTTTTTGTGTTGTTGATTTTAGCCATTCTGACAGGTGTGAGGTGGTATCTCCTTGTAGTTTCGATGTGTGTTTCCCTAATAATAAGTGATAATGAGCATCTTTTCATGTGCCTGTTGGCCATCTGTATGTCTTTGGAGAAACGTCTGCCCATGTGTTTTGCCCATTTTTCTTTGAACTATTTGTTTCTTGGGTATTGAGTTTTATAGGTTCTTTTAGACACTAACCCTTCGTTGGATATGTCACTTGCAAATATCTTCTCTCATTCCATAGGTTGCCTTTTGGTTTTGTTCATTGTTTCCTCTGCAGGAGCTTTTTATGTTGATGTAGTCCCATTAGTTTACTTTTGTTTTTGTTTCCTTACCTCAAGAGACATGTCTAGAAAAATGTTACTATAGCCAATGGCAAAAAAGATACTTACTGCCTGTGTTCTCTCCTAGGGGCTTTGTGGTTTCAGGTCTCATGTTTAGGTCTTTAATCCATTTTGAATTTGTTTTTGTGTATGGTGTAAGAAAGTGGTCCAGTTTCATTCTTTTGCATGTTGCTGTCTAGTTTTCCCAGCACCATTTGTTGAAGAGACTGTCTTTCCCATTGGATATTCTTTCCTGCTTTGTCAAACATTAATTAACTATATAACTGTGTGTTTATTTCTGGGCTTTCTGTTCTGTTCCGTTGGTCTGTGTGTCTGTTTTTGTGCCAGTACCCTACTGTTTTGACTATTGCAGCTTTGAAATACAACTTGAAATCCAGAATTGTGATGCCTCCCGTTTTGCTTTGCTTTTTCAAGATTGCTTTGGCTATTTCAGGGTCTTTTGTGGTTCTGCACAAATTTTAGGACTGTTTGTTCTAGCTCTGTGAAAAATGCTGTTGGTATTTTGATAGGGATTGCATTAAATGTACAGATTGTTTTGTGTAGTATAGACAGTTTAACAGTATTTATTCTTCCAGTTCATGAGCATGGAATGTCTTTCCATTTCTTTGTGTTGTCTTGAATTTCTTCTTTCATCAGTGTTTTATAGTTTCCAGTACAGGTCTTTCACCTCTTTGGTTACATTTATTCCAAGGTATCTTTTTTTTTTTAATTTTTTAATACTTATTTTGAGAGAGAGAGTGAGAGAGAGAGCAGGGGAGAGGGCAGAGAGAGGGGAGACATAGAATCCAAAGCAGGCTCTAGGCTCTGAGCTGTCAGCATAGAGCCCAGTGTGGGACTCAAACTCATAAGATCATGACCTGAGCTGAAGTTGGACCCTCAACTTACTGAGCCACCTAGGTGCCCCAGTATCTTATTATTTTTCATGCAATTGTAAATGGGATTTTTTTTCCCTAATTTCTGTCTCTGCTGCTTCATCATCAGTGTATAGAAATGGAACAGATTTCTTTACATTGATTTGTACCCTGCGACTTTACTGAATTCGTGTATCAGCTCTAGCAGTTTTGTGGTGGAGTCCTCAGGGTTTCCTATATGTAGTATCACATCATCTGCAAATAGTGGAAGTTTTACTTATTCCTTGCCAAATTGGATAATTTATTTCTTTTTGTTGTCTGATTGCTGTGGCTAGGACTTCCAGTACTATGTTGAATAAAAGTGGTGAGCAAGCACATTCTTGTTCCTGATCTTAGTGGAAAAGCTCTCAGTTTTTCACCATTGAGGATGACGTTCGCTGTGAGTTTTTCATATATGGCCTTTATTATGTTGAGGTATGTTCCCTCTAAACCTACTTTGTGGAGGATTTTTATCATGGATGTTGTACTTCGTCAAATGCTTTCTCTGCATCTGTTGAAATGATCGTATGGTTTTTATTCTTTCTCTTGTGGATGTGATGTATCATGTTGATTGATTTGCAAATATTGAATCCCCCTTGCATCCCAGGAATAATTTCCACTTGATCATAGTAAATGATTGTTTTGATTTATTGTTGAATTTGGTTTGCTGGTATTTTGTTGAGGATTTTCGCATCTGTGTTCACAGAGATACTACTGGCTTATGGTTCTCTCTGGTCTAATCTTTATTTCCTTTTTTCTGCTGGCTTTAGGCTTTGTTAGTCTTTATCTAGCTTCTTCAGGTGTAAGGTTAGGTTGTTTATTTGAGATTGTTCTTGCTTCTTCAGGCAGGCCTGTATTGCTGTATATTTCCCTCTTAGGACCATTTTTGCTGCATCCGAAAGATTTTGGACCATTGTGTATTCATTTTCACTTGTTTCCATGTACTTTATTTCTTCTTTTGTTTCCTGTTTGACCATTCATTGTTTAGTAGCATATTATTTAACCTCCATGTATTTGTGTTCTTTCCAGGTTTGTTCTTATGGTTGATTTCTAGTTTCATAGTGTTATGGTCAGAAAAGATGCATGGTATGAATTTGATCTTTTTCAATTTGTTGAAGCTTGTTTTTTTTGCCTAATATGTGATCTATTCTGGAGAATGTTCCATGTGCACTTGGAAAGAATGTGTATTGTGCTGTTTTAGGATGGAATGTTCTGAATATATCTGTTAAATCCATGCCGTCCAGTGTGTTATTCAAAGCCATGGTTTCCAGGTGCTGGGTGGCTCAGTCAATAAGCATCTGACTTCGGCTCAGGTTGTGATCTCATGGTTCATGAATTTGAGTCCCACATCAGGTAATCTCGAGCCCTGTTTCTTTCTCTCTCTCTCTCTCTCTCTCTCTCTCTCTCTCTCTCTCTCTTCATTCTCTCTCTCTCTGCCCCTTTTGGGATTCTCTCTCTTTGCCTCTCTCTCTTTTTCTCAAAAAAAAAAAAAAAAAGCCATTGTTTCCTTGTTGATTTTTTTTTTTTTTTTAATATATGAAATTTATTGTCAAATTAGCTTCCATACAACACCCAGTGCTCATCCCAAAAGATTCCCTCTTCAATGCCCATCACCTAACTTGTTGATTTTCTGATTGGATGATCTGTCCATTGATATAAGTAAGGTGTTAAAGTCCCCTATTGTTATTGTATTATTCTCACTTAGTTCCTTTATGTTTAACTATTTTATGTATTTGGTTGCTTCCATGTTGGGTGCGTTAATATTTATAATTGTTACATCTTCTTGTTGGATTGTCCCTTTTATAATTATATAGTGTCCCTCTTCGTCTCTTATTACAGTCTTCGTTTTTGTTTTTGTTTGTTTTTGAAAACTTTAAGTTTGTTTATTTTTGAGAGATAGGGACAGAGTGTGAGCAGGGGAGGGGCAGAGAGAGGAGATACAGAACTCAAAGCAGGCTCCAGGCTATAAGCTGTCAGCACAGAGCCTGATGCAGGGCTCAAACTCATGAACCACGAGATTGTGACCTGAGCCAAAGTCGGGCATTCAACAGAGTGAGCCACCCAGGTGCCCCAATTACATTCTTAAAATCTATTTTATGTGATCTAAATATTGCTATCCCAGCTTTCTTTTCACTTCCATGTGCTTGACAAATATTTCCACCCCCTCACTTTTGATCTGCATGTGTTTTTAGGGCTAAAATGCATCTCTTATGGACAGCATATAGATTGGTCTTTTTTTTTTTTAATCCATTTTGTTACTCTGTGTCTTTTGATTGGAGTGTGTAGTTCATTTACATTCAAAATAATGTATTTATGCCATTTATATGATTTGTGGTTGTTTCTGAAGATTTTCTCTGATCCTTTCTTTCTTTCATGGTTTGCTGGGTTTCTTTCGTGATATACTTGGAGTCTTTTCTCTTTATTTTTTTCATATCACTGGTTTTGATTTCTGGTTATCATTAGGTTTATATACAACGTCTTTTGCAGTCTGTATTAAGTTGATGGTCATTTAAGTTTGGACCCATTCTTTACTTCTCCCCTCCTGTCCCCACATTTTAGGTATACATGTCATATTTTACGTCCTTTTATTTTGTGAGTTCCTTGACTGATTTTTTTTTTCCAGAAATGTTCATTTTTACTGATTTTGTGTTTCTTACCTTCATACTATCATTTTTGGTCTTTCCTTTGCAGTCAAGGATTCCCCTTTAACATTTCTAGCAGGATTGGATTAGTGGCCATGAGTTCCTTTAGTTTTTGTTTGCCTGGGTAACTCTTTATCTCTACTTCAATTCTGAATGACAGCCTTGCTGAATAGAGTATTCTCTTTTTTAATTTTTTAAAAACATTTATTTGTTTTTGAGAGACAGAGTACAAGCGGGGGAGGGGAAGAGAGAGAGGGAGACACAGAATCTGAAGCAGGCTACAGGCTCTGAGAGTTAGCACAGAACCTAATGTAGAGCTCGAACTCACGAACTGTGAGATCATGACCTGAGCCAAAGTCAGACGCTCAACCAACTAAACCACCCAGGAGCCCCTGGATAGAGTATTCTTTCTTGGCAGCAGGTTTCTCCCATTTTGTACTTTGAATGTATCATGCCATCCTCTCTGTCTTGGAAAATTTCTGCTGAAAAAAATCTGTTGGTAGGCTTATGGAGTTTCCTTTGTAAGTAACTGTCTTCTATTGTCTTGCTGCTTTTAATATTATTTCTTTATCACTGTATTTTGCCATTTTAATTACGATAGGTCTTCGTGTGGATATGCTTATGTTGATTTTGTTGGGAGTTCTCTGTGCCTCTTGAATCTGGATATCTGTTTCCTTCCCCACATTAGGGAAGTTTTCAGCTATTTTTCTTCAGATAAATTCTCTACCTCCTTTTGTCTCTTCTTTTGGGACTCCCGTAATACGAATGTTATTATGTTTGATGGAGTCACTGAGTTCCCTAAGGCTGTTCTCCTGTTGCATAATTCTTTTTTCTCCCTTTGGTATAGCTTGGTTACATTATTCTGTCTTCTAGGTCATTAATTCATTCCTCTGCTTCTTCAGCCTGCTGTTTATTCCATCAAGCGAAATGTTTCTCATTTCATGTATTGAGCCCTTTATCTCTTTATGTTTCCTCGTCTCTTTGTCAAGGGTCTCACTGATGTTGTCCACTCTTAAGTCCATTGAGTATCCCTATGATCATTGTTTTAAATTCTCCATCAGGTTTGTTACCTATATCTGTTTTATTTAGATCTCTGGCTATGGCCTTGTCCTGTTCTTTTACTTGGGGCAAATTCCCTGTCTTCTCATTCTGTGTGAGTATCTCTACCTGTTTCTGTGTGTAGGAAAGTCAGCTACATCTCCTGTCCTTGAAGGGAATGTTCTTATGAAGAAGAGGTCCTGTGTAGTGTCTGCAGTGTAGTTTCCCTTGTTCCCCAGGGCCTGGCACTTCTGGTACTATCTCCAATCCATGCTCAACACCAAAAATACCAAATAACCCAATTAAAAAATAAGCAGAGACAGGAACAGACATTTTTCCAATGAAGACATACAGATGGCCAACAGACACATGAAAAGGTGTTGAACATCACTCATCATCAGGGAAATACAAATCAAAACCACAGTGAGATATTATCTCACAGCTATCTGAATGGCTAGAATCAAAAATGCAAGAAACAGCAGGTGTTGGTGAGACTGTGGAGAGAAAGGAACCTCGTGCACTATTGGTGGCAATGCAAACTGGTACAGCCATTGTGGAGAACAGTATGGAGATCCCTGAAACAGTTAAAAATAGAACTACCCTATGATTCAGCAATCACACCACTTGGTATTAACCCAAAGAAAACGAAAACACTAACTTGAAAAGATATATGCACCTCTATGTTTATAGCAGCATTATTTACAATAACCAAATTATGGAAGCAACCCAGCTGTTCATCAGTAGATAAATGGATAAAGGAAGTGAGGTATACACACACACAATGAAATACTAGCCATAAGAGAGTATTAAATCTTGCTATTTGTAACGACATGGTTAGAGCTAGAGAATGTAATGGTAAGTGAAAAAAGTCAGAAAGACAGGTGCCATATGTATTCACTCATGTGGAATTTAAGAAACAAAAATGAACAAAGTAAAAAAGACACAAACCAAAAAACCAGACTCTTAGCTACAGAGAACACACTGGTGGTCACCAGTGTGGTGGAGAGGGTGGGGGGATGGGTGAAAGAGGGGAAGGGCATTAAGAGTACACTTATCATGATGAACACTGAGTAACATATACAATTGCTGAGTCACTATATTGTACACCTGGAACTAACATAACACTGTGTTAAGTATACTGGAATTAAAATAACTCTTTCCCCTGATCATTTTTTAAAAAATTATCTCTTTGATGGAGAAGTGTGTGATAAAGCAAACTTAGCAGAATGCTAATTATACAGTCTAAATGATATGAATGTAGGTGTTCACTGTGATTTTTCAACTTTTCTGTATAAAAAATGTCATAAAATGTTAGGAAAAAAATGTGAAAAATCTCTAGTTTTTATGTCACTAATACAGTGGCCACAGGCTACCTGTCCATATGACTCTTCTCACTAAAAGGATGCCAGTCTTTAGAATAAATTTCTAATTTCATGGTGTTCTAAATTACAGCATTAAGATTATGTTTTGTCTTTATATTTTCACATAGCTTAATATGTTTTGGTAACATTTTAAAAAGGCATCTTTCCCATTTCAGCCAAACTAATCAGGATTAAGTCATTTATGAAAGTCCACCAAAACATGACTTTTAAGAAAACCTTTTCTTTGTTCCCTGTTATTCTCATGATTACCCGTAAGTCTTCATATGTAGTTTGATTCCAGTTCTGTTGAGGGTTAGAGGTATCAAGACTTACATATATTTTAGGCTTCCTTTCTTTAAAAAGTATATCTTAGGGTTTTTAAAAAAAAAACTAACAATGATTTGGTTTAGTCTTAATCCAAGTTTAAAAAAGTATTAAACCCTACTTCATGACTGTTACTCTTCTCCTGCAGCTCTATAACTTGCATATATGCATGTGTATGTGTTTGTGTATATATATATGATTTTTTTTTTTTTACAGTATTTGAAAGCTGTGATAACTCCAGAGTGTCTTCTGATACTAGATTATCGTAATTTAAATTTAGAGCAATGGCTATTCCGGGAACTCCCCTCACAGTTGGCTGGAGAAGGACAACTTGTCACATACCCTTTACCTTTTGAGTTCAGGGCTATAGAAGCACTCCTACAATATTGGGTAAGCCTATATTTTTATTTAGCTTCTTGAATTTGTTCTTGTTTATTAAAAAAATTTTTTTAACATTTATTTATTTTTGAGAGACAGAGACAGCACAAGTGGGGGGAGGGCCAGAAGGAGAGGGAGACACAGAATCCAAAACGGGCTCCAGGCTCTGAGCTGTCAGCACAGAGCCCGATATGGGGTTGAACCCACAAACTGTGAGATCATGACCTGAGCTGGAGTCGGATGCTTAACCGACTGAGTGTCCCTGTTCTTTGTCTCGTTTAAGACAAAGTTGGTATTGTCACAATGGCACTTTCCCTAACCACACCCTGCCTCCAAACAAAAACATCTCTAAGGGTCCTGTATAGAGAAAGAAGTTAATTCTTAAGCTATATGACCCAGTCAAATAGATCTAAGGTCCCGAGGTATAGTTTACAAAGTTTCTTTAAGAGTCCTATTAGGACATTCCCTTAAGCACATTTTAAGTTGGCTGTCCTTTGTGCAGAGTTGATAACTGTATTCGGGGGTGATAATTCAAAATATTTAACATCCTAAATATCATACAAGAGAACATACCAAAAAAATTTTAAATATATTCCATTTTATTCTGTAACTAAATTGTATATTGTAAAACCACATATACATGATAAATGTTATAGCTCAGATCACTCATCAGATCATTCTAATACTTTCCACATCACTCTTTGTACAATGCTTTGTTTGAGACAGCTAGCGATGCCACTGTTTGAGACGTAGTTTGACCTAGGAGCCATGTGTAATTCTTCTAATGACTCCCCCATTATGTTGATAGTCACTGAGTGTTCGGAGACCCTGTCAGGCCCTGAACAAGGGTGGTCACTGGCCTCCAGGCCCCCACAGATTGTTCATTATCTGTCCTTCTCGTTAGTCAGGTTAGTGTCAGGAGCTGGCTGCATGCAACAGTTTTAGGAGCATGCTAACCAGACTGAGGGAAGGAAGCAGGGAAAGAGCACGCACGGGGGGGTGAGGACCGGGTGAACCTGGGTCCCTTCTCTCTCGTCTGCCCTGCTGTACTGAGGGAGCCGGAAATGGTTGCATCCCCCACTCAACCCGGGCTAATGAAGCAGGAGCTCAAGCTAGTATGAGCCCATGCGATGGTGACTAGTTGGAGCAGGGGACGGAGAGACGAGAAGGTGCAGCCAGGGGTCAGTGACAGGTTACGTAGGCTGAGGAAGCTCTCGGTTCTCCTGCTGAGACCAACAGTAAATGCTGGGATTTATGTCATTAACTAGTTTTAGTAATTACTGCTTAGTTCTCTTATACTCTGTACCAACTCGTATATCCATATTTAGCCACTGGAATAGCTCTGTCAGTGCTTTCTTGCTGAATGTCTGCCATGCTTCTATATACCTGACTAATAGACTTTGACTTGACACTGATTTGTTTTTTTAAAGTCCCAAGTTACGTTTTGATTTTCAGAAGAATTTGTTATGTAGGAATTTTGAACTGCATTCTGTTGACTGAGAGCATGGGTTATCAACTGTAGAGTTTGTGTTGTAGCCGTGGAACGGCGGGTTTACTTTTAGTCCATCAGTCTTGTGTTCCTTTCATAATGAATGTTTATGCGGGAAGACTGTATGAGAGCTGATTCCCTGTTGACCAAGTGCAAGCCGGGTGACAACATCACGTGTGCTTATCTCATAACCTGGTAGATGTAGTTCTTGAATTGTCCAGAGTCAGCATTCCAGCAGTGACCGTGTTCCCAGCCATTACAGATTTTTGTATTTAATCAGAAGATAGATCACTGACCCTGAGTATTCTAAAAAGATTGTTTTAATTCTTATGAAGGGTCATGTTGTTATCTAGATCAGCACTCTTCAGGGGAAACTTAGCGTTTTGCAACCACTGATCCTTGAGACACTGGAAGCTTTAGTGGATCCCAAACATTCCTCTGTAGACAGAAGCAAACTGCACATCTTGCTACAAAATGGCAAAAGGTAAATACAGGTGATTTACCTATTTGGGAGATAGACACAACAGTGAAATGCGTTGTATAAATTCAGATACAAAATTAGTATGTTTCTTACCTGTTTTAAAAATACCAACTAGTCTTGGTAATGGTAACGACTTACTCTCCATGCCTTCAAAATAGGAAAGTAGCCTAGGTGGGAAGTTGAGCTAAAAAGGGCACACGGGCTAATGTTTATTGAAAAGCTGTTTTGCACGAAATGCTGCATTAGGGTCTTTTAATGTATTTTTGGTTTGGGAATTGATTCTTAATGTGCATGGTAAATATCAAAATTTTTTTACAAGTCAGTGTTTACCATCAATGTAGAAGTGATCAATTTGATAAGATACTTTAAAAAGGCACTTTTCTTGTAGTGAAATGTGTAAGGTTATGTTATTGATCATTTCTATACAACTACTCTTCTAGTCTGTCAGAGTTAGAAACCGATATCAAAATTTTCAAAGAGTCCATTTTGGAGATCTTGGATGAAGAAGAGAGGCTGGAGGAGCTCTGTCTGACAAAGTGGAGTGACCCACAAGTCTTGTGAGTATGTAGTCGTGCTTTGCTACTTATTTTGGTAGGACCTGTCACCTGTCTTCCTCAGGGTAGTTTTTCATAGAGAACGTAACCTTTTCTGAAAAGCAGAAAATAGAGGCACCTTTTATCCCCGGTGGTTTCACTGTTTCCCCATATGTATTGCATCTTATTCAGTGTAACAAGGATATATTGAGTGCACACTGTGCTGGTCTACGATGAGTATAAACACACCATTACCTGTATCTTCAAGGGACTGGCCACCAAAGCGGCCCACACATCTACCCAGACAACCTAGGGAGCAGAGTGGAAGAGAGGGAAATATTCACGTGGGGATGGGGATGGGGAGATGGCGGCGAAGGAGGGGAAGACATGGACATATGTTCTGTATCTTTTGTCTAGTGTAAAAACGCTTATCTTATGAATCTTTTGTCTCTTACAAAATTAGAAATCATTTACTCTCCTTATGCACACTCAAGTTAAATGTTTACTTTTTAAGTACTCAATATTTTTTTTGTTCTTTGTAGATGAGTTTTAGAAATTAATGGAGACATCTTTGTCACGTCCATAGTTTCCACAGTCTGTACAGATTTTTTAAAGCATTTTGAGACATTAGTTACCTATATTTTAAAAAGGAAAAATTAAGATTAAAAGGGCTATTATAGCAGAGATATATAATAGCAGGAACTTGAACACACTTTTATTTGCTTTTTATTAGGCCAGTGTGTGTCTAATATACTTTGTAAGTGTCTTGCACAGAGCACTTCACTCCTACTTATTCCCTATGGTAGGGTGGTAGGGAGTATAAGTAAAGGCTCACAAAATAACTATTGACATCATTCAAGAACACTTTTCTTCCTATATGAAAATAACATTAGGTATCTATCTTGGAAAGGAAATGCTATGTTCGTTTTTAGTTTTACCTGATTTGCACGAATTTGCACTCCTTCACCAGCATTTACACATCTGGATTTTCCTATAGGTGGTAGTGCATATTTGCATGAGAATCCTGTGAATTGGGGCCCTGGAATACAGTGAACCCGGCTATCCTGCATTAGGGATAGGACCTGTGCCCCCCGCCCCCCCGCCCCACTTAGTCTAATAGTGCTTGGGGTCGCCTGACAAAGCCACTCACAGACTGACCTCCATCACAATAAAAGAAAAGACAAAGGCCAGTTTTGTCATCGGTAGCTGAATATTGTATACAGAATCAGGAAGTTTTTGGTATGAATGTATGATGCATGTATTGGGGGCATGTTAATTACATTAACGCTTTTAATTGAAGTGAAAAGAGCAGTGCAGGAATCGACCATGCAGAAGAGATGGAATTGCTGTTGGAAAACTACTACCGATTAGCGGAGGATCTTTCCAATGCAGCTCGGGAACTCAGGGCACTGATCGATGATTCACAGAGTATCATATTCATCAATCTGGACAGGTAAGAAAGCATTCTATAAATCAGTCAGTAAATATTTTCTTTTAAAGTAATTCTAAAGTGATAAAGCTTTTAAGGCCCTGTCATTTTGGGAGGAGTTACATCATCATCTATAAATGCCACATGGGAGTATGTCCTCTTTTTAAGGTGTAGATTTAATCTGTGTGGCCTCCAATAGATTATTTCGTGGATTTGCTGTATGGCTAGCGGGCCCTTCTCATCCAAGTACGTGTTCTCCTCTCCAGCCACCGTAATGTGATGATGAGGCTGAACCTGCAGTTGACCATGGGAACCTTCTCTCTTTCACTCTTTGGACTAATGGGAGTTGCTTTTGGAATGAATCTAGAATCTTCTCTTGAAGAGGTGAGACTGCATTTCAATAAGCTAGGGATTATTTTTTATGTTTTGAAGATCGTTTTTTAAAATGGATTTTAAGGGGCGCCCAGGGGGTTGGTTCGAGTCCCACGTTGGATGTAGAGATTGCTTGAAAATAAAATCTTAAAAAAATACAATGGATTGTAAGAAGAGTCTTAAAATGTATGCACCCCTAGTGAATTAAAATGTGTAGTCGAATTCATTCAAAATTCAGGCAGTGTTTTTAGCCCCTGTTACAACGTAAATATAACTGTAGCCTAGGTTACCTCAGGTTTCTTGAAACCTGGAACCACGCGTGGGAAAGGTTTGACAAAACAATGTTACACCGTGCACAGTGCTCTTCTAGGATCCCACTGTGGGGCTCTGGTATGCAGGAGCACAGTGAGATGGTGCTCCCGGAGGATCTTGCCGTAGGTGCGGGTAGTGCGGGATCGCACCGTGAGGAGACCGTGGTGCAGGTCACATGATGCGATGGTGAGCCCGCAGGGTCTTACCATGTCGTTCCGGTAATGCCGGATCGCACCGTGAGGCAGTGCTTGTGCGGCGTGGCACCATGAGGCGACGGTAATGCGGGATCCCCCTGTGCGGTGTGTGCAGGATTGATTGTGAGGTGGTGCCCCTGCAGGGTCCTGCCATGAGGTGGCGGTAATTCAGAATCACAGAGAGGCCATGCTAATGAAGGACTTTTTTCCTAATTCTTACGTGCCAGGCATTGGTAGCTTGCTTATTTCAGTCAAGTCACAGCTCTGAAGATGGAAGTGTTACCCTACTTTACAGATGAGAAAACTGAGGCCCAGAAAATTGAGGTAATTTGCTCAAGGGCTCAGTGCTATAAAGTAATAGGATTTGAGCCCGAGACTTGTACTTTGCACTTGGCTGCACTTTCACATTAATGCAACACTAAACTGCCAGAGTTCTTCATATCATCGTAGCCTTGTATTTCCAGAAAATACCTTACTGTAAGATTTCCAGAAAATAATCTGAATACGCACTCAGCACTCTTTTTGGCTCCATGTCCTATGTAATCTGTAAGGTCGTTCTCTGTCTCTTTCCCTGTCATCCTTGTCCAACCGGTGTCCTGTCTCATCAGGACACTTCCGCTTCTAAAAAGTGGCCTGTAAAAGAAGCACATCTGGTGGTCACTCTTCTGTGAAACTGTCCAGTGGTTTTTGATTGCCCTTAAAATAAAGATCCAGGCTCCTTGGGCTGCAGGACTCTTCCTGGTGTGTGTGCCCTCGTCTGCACGTTGAGCCAACCACTCGGCCCCACTGTCCATGCTGCATTGATCTTTCTGTACAGGCTCACTTCCTCCCACACACGTTCCCTCAGCTCCCACCTCCTCTGCCTGATTGGCTCCTACTTCCTCTCAGGTCTCAGCTTACTTGTCACTTCCAAGGACAATCATCAGCGAGGCACAGTGTTAGTCATTTTAGTTCTCCTTGTACTGAGATGTAAAGAAAAATAAATGCAGTCCATTTATTCGTTCATCCTCTAAACACCGTTTTGGTGCCTGTTACATACTAAGCACTGCTTTCAGCCTTGGGGAAACAGCAGGGAGTCCCTGCCCACGTAGGGGTCACGTGACAGTAGGAGAGAGCATAGAAATAGACATGTAGTACGTTAGGTGAGAAGTGCCATGAAAGAAAAGCCCGGCACAAGGATGATGCTCACAGGAAGTGAGATGAGGAGATGGGCTGGTCAGGGAAGGTCCTTCCGAGGAGCTGACCGTACAGAGTGGGACGGTCTATGGGAAGGTACGCGAGGCACAGGGGGCCGCACACGTACTGACTGCAGCAGGGATGGGCTGCGCTTCTTTAAGGAGCAGAAGGCCGGAAGGGGCAAGAGAAGGCGAGTCAGGAAGAGAGAGGTAGGGAAGGAGGTCACAGAGTAGACAGGTGGGAGATCGTGGTGATTTTGTAGAGCCGGATAGGGTTTGGATTTATTTTAGGTGTGCTGGGCATCTGTTCTGAGGCCAGGAGTTTTAGAATTCTTCTGTGATAGCTCCCGGTCCGTGCGGTCCCCTCTGGTAGCTCCTGGCCTGTGTGGTCCTCAGTGTGGAGCCGCCCCGTTGAGATGAGAGGTGAGTGGTTCGGGGGGATTGGTTCCCACACGACAAGATTCGGATCAGTACCTCACCCGTTACAAATTCTGTTTCTGGGGATCCTGAAGAATAGGAAAAACTTCTTATTTTTTTTCTTTTTAAGATAATTTTAGAATCTTCCAAGAATAGTCCCAGAATTCCCATAGAGCCTTCATGCAGTGTCTTCAAACACCAACATTACATCACATTCACTCTGTCATTGTATCTGTTTGTGCAGCCTTTTTCCCTGAACCACTGGAGAGTAAGCAACACATGTGATGCCCCTTCACCTATAAATATTTCACTATATACCTTTCAGTATATACTTCCTAGAAACAGGGGCATTCTCATATATAACCACAATGCAGATGTCAAAATCAGGAAACTGACATTGAAACAGTGCTGTTTTACAGTCTGCGGACCCTATTTGGATTTAGGCTTTTGTCTTGGTGCTGCTCTTTGTCTCTTAGAAGACCTTGGATCACATAGTTACCCTGTCTCCTGAGACTCTTAATGGAGACCAGCTTTCTGATCTTTGTCTTTCATGGCCATGACACTCACTAAGAAAAAGATTCGTTATTTGACCCTTGATAGCCTTTCTTTGTCCTGAGGTTCTGGTTATGCATTGTCAGTATGTTCTTACATTGAGTCCCATCAGGAAGCACATGATGTCTGTTTGTCCCGTTATTGGGACCATCGGTTAGGGAGGTGTCTGCCAACTTTCTCTCCTGTGAAGTGACTCTGTCTGTGGAGTGAAATGTCTCAGAGGGAGATACTTTGAGACTGTGTAAAAATCCTGTCATTCTTCAAATTTTCACCCTCTGGTTTTTGCATCTGTCACTTGACCAAAAACTAATTCATGCCTGAATCAAATATTACTGTGATGGTTACCAAATGGAGATTTTTTTTTTGTTTCAAGTGTACAATATAGTGATTCAGCACTTCTACACATCACCGAGTGTTCATCACATGTGCACTCCTTAATCCCCACCATCTATTCCCCATCCTCCCCCCACCTCCCTTCAGGGGACCATCAGGTGGTTCTCTACAAGAGTGTGTTTCTTACTTTATCTCTTTTTTCCCCCCTTTTCTTGTTTCTTAAATTCCACATATGAGTGAAATCATATGGTATTTGTCTTTCTCTCTCTTTTTTTTTTTTTAACATTTGTTTGTTTAGAGAGAAAGTGCAAGCAGGGGAGGGGCAGAGAGAGAGAGGGAGACAGAATCCCAAGGAGACTCCACACTGTCAGCACAGAGCCCGATGCAGGGCTTGATCTCACCAACCGTGAGATCATGAGCTGAACCAATATCAAGAGTTGGTAGCTTAACCAACTGAGCCACCCAGGTGCCTCATGACTGACTCTGTGTGTGTGTAAAAAAACACATCTTTTGTATCCATTCATTTATTGATGGACACTGAGGGTTCTTCCATTGTTTGTTGTAAATAATGCTGCCATAAACATAGGGGTGCGTGTATCCCTTTGAATTAGCGTGTTTGTATTCTTTGGGTAAATACCCAGTAGTGTGATTGCTGAATCATAAGGTAGTTGTCTGTTTTTAACTTTTTGAGGAACCTCCACACTGTTCTCCACAGTGGCTGCACCAGTTTGCATCCCTACCAACAGTGCATGAGGTTCATTTTTCTCCACATCCTTTCTAGCATCTGTTGTTTCTTGTGCTGTTGGCTTTAGCCATTCTGACCTGTGTGAGGTGATACCTCATTGTAGTTTTGGTTTGCATTTCCCTGATAATAGGTGATGATGAGTATCTTTTCATGTTGTCTCTTCTGTTGGCTATCTGTATGTCTTCTTTGGAGAAATGTTTGTTCATGTCTTCTCATTTCTTAATTGGATTATTTGTTTTTTGGGTGTTAAGTTAGATCAGTTCTTCATATATTTTGGATACTAGCCCTTTATCCAATATGTCATTTGCAAATATCTTCTCCCGTTCCATAGGCTGCCTTTTAGTTTTGTTGATTGTTTCCTCTGCTGTGCGGATTTTTCTGTTGATGTAGTCCTGATTGTTTATTTTTGCTTTTGTTTCCATCGCCTCAGGAAACCTATCTTGAGAGAAGTTGCTGTGGCCAAAGAAGTTACTGTCTGTGTTCTCTTGTAGGATTTTTATAGTTTCACGTTTCACATTTAGGTCTTGAATCCATTTTGACCTTATTTCTGTGTATAGTGTAAGAAAGTGGGTCCAGTTTCATCCTTTTATTTGTCAGTTGAGCCAGCACCATTTGTTGAAGAAACCATCTTTTTCCATAGGAGGCATATTCTTGCCTCTTTTGTCAAAGATTAATTGACCATATATTTGTGGGTTTATTTCTGGGCTTTCTGTTCTGTTCCATTGGTCTGTGTGTCTGTTTTTGTGCCAGTACCCTACTGTTTTGATTATTACAGCTTTGAAATAGAACTTGGAAGTCCAGAATAGTGATGCCTCCACCTCTGCTTTTCTTTTTCAAGATTGCTTTGGCTATTTGCGGTCTTTTGTGGTTCCATACAAATGTTAGGATTGTTTGTTCTACCTCTGTGAAAAATGCAGTCAGTGTTTTGATAGGGACTACATTAAATGTGTAGATTGCTTTGAGTAGTATAGACAGTTTAACAGTATTTATTCTTCCAATCCATGAGCATGGAATGTCTTTCCATTTCTTTGTGTCGTCTTGAAGTTCTTCTTTCATCAGTGTTTTATAGGTTTCAGAGTACAGATCTTTCATCTCTTTGGTTAGGTTTATTCTAGGTATCTTATTTTTTTTTTTTTTATGCAATTGTAAATGGGCTCTTTTTGTAATTTCTTTCTCTGCTGCTTCATCATCAGTGTAGAGAAATGCAACAGATTTCTGTACATTGATTTTGTACCCTGCAACTTCACTGAATTCATGTATCAGCTCTAGCAGGTTTTTGGTGGAGTCCTTCAGGTTTTCTACATATAGTATCATATCATCTGCAGATAGTGAAAGTTTTATTTCTTTGTTACCAGTTTGGATGCCTTTATTTCTTTTTGTTGTCTGATTGCTGAGCCAAGGACTTCCAGTACTATGTTGAATAAAAGTGATGGGAGTGGACATCCTTGTCTTGTTCCTGATCTTAGGGGAAAAGCTCTTAGTTTCTCACCATTGAGGATGATATTAGCTATTGGGTTTTCCGGTATACAGACTATTTTGTTGAGGTATGTGCCCTCTAAACTTACTTTGTGGAGGGTTTTATCATGAATGGCTGTTGTACTTTGTCAAATGCTTTTGCTGCATCTGTTGAGATGATCAGTACGGTTTTTATCCTTTCTCTTGTGGATGTGATGTATCATGTTGATTGATTTGCGAATATTGAACCACCCTTGCATCACAGGAATAAGTCCTACTTGCTGGTAATAGGACTTCAGATTTCCTATTTCTTCCTGATTCAGTTTTGGGAGGTTATATGTTTCTAGGAATTTATCCATTTCTTTAGGTTGTCCAATTTGTTGGCATATAATTTTTCATAATACTGTTTTACAATCCTTTGTATTTCTGTGACACCACTTATTTCCCATTTCATTTCCGATTTTTTTTTTTAATTTTTATCTTTTAATATTTATTTTTTGAGAAAGAGAGCACAAGCAGGGAAGGGACAGAGAGAGAGGGAGACACAGAATCTGATGCAGGTTCCAGGCTCCGAGCTGTCAGTGCAGAGCCTGACACGGGGCCTGAACTCACAAACTGAGATCACAACATGAGCCAAAGTCGGACACAACCCACTGAGCCATCCAGGTGCCCTCATTTCTGATTTGAGTCCTCTCTGTCTTCTTTTTCGAAGAGTCTGGCCAAAGGTTTATCAATTCTGTTGATCTTTTCAAACAACCAGCTCCTGGTTTCATTGATCTGTTGTTTTTTTTTTGTTTTTTTTTAGTTTCTATTTCATTTCTGCTCTTTTCTTTCCTTCTACTAGCTTTGGGTTTTGTTTTTTCTAGTTCCTTTAGATGTAAGGTTACGTTGTTTGAGATTTTTCTTCTTGAAGTAGGCCTGTATTGCTATAAACTTCCCTCTTGGCACCACTTTTGTTGTATCTTGAAGATTTTGGACCATTGGTTTTTCATTTTCATTTGTGTCTCTGTAGCTTTTTTTTTTTTTATTTCCTCTTTGATTTCTTGGTTGATTTATTCATTGTTTAGTATCATGGTATTTAACTTCCATGTGTTTTTGGTCTTTCCAGATTGTTTTCTTATGGTTGATTTCTAGTTCCATAGCATTGTGGTCAGAAAAGATATGTGGTATGACTTCAGTCTTTTTGACTTTTGAGACTTGATTTGTGGCCTGATATGTGGTCTGTTCTGCAGAACGTTCCATGTGAACCGGAGAAGAATGTGTATTCTGCTGTTTTAGGATGGAATGTTCTGAATATATCTGTTAAATCCATTTAGTCCGATGTGTCACCGTTTCCCTAGTGATACTCTGTTTGGATGATCTGTTCATTGATGTAAGTGGGGTGTTAAAAGTCCCCTACTATTATTATTGTATTGATTACTTCCTTTATGTTTGTTATTAACTGTTTAATGTATTTGGGTGCTTTCATGTTGGGTACGTTAATGTTTACAATTCTTATATCTTGTTGGATTGTTTGCTTTATGATTATTGTAGCATCCTTCTTTGTCTCTTGTTGCAGTATTTGTTTTAAAACTATTTTTTCCATCTAAGCATTGCTACCCCAGCTTTCTTTTCACATTCATGTGCATGATAAACGTTTCTCCATCCCTTCACCTTCAGTCTGTTAGTGTCTATAAGTCTGAAACGAGTGTCTTATAAGCAGTATATAGATGGGTCTTGTTTTTTTATCCATTCTGTCACCCTATGTCTTTTGGAGCATTTAGTCCATTTACATTCAAAGTAATTATTGATAGATATGTACCTTTTGCCATTTTGTTACTTGTTTTATGGTTGCTTTTGTAGTTCTTCTGTGTTCCTTTGTTCCCTTGCTCTCTTCTCTCACGATTAGTTGGCTTTCTATAGTGATATACTTGGATTCCTTTCTCTTTATTTTTTGCATATCTATTACTGGCTTTTGATTTGTGGTTACCATTAGGTTTGTAAATAACATCTTCTGCATATAGCGGTCTGTGTTAAGCTGGTGTTCACTTTAGTTTGAACCATCCTTTACTCCTCTCCCACATTTTAGGTATATGGTGTCATACTTTACATCCTTCTATTTTGTGAGTCCCTTGATTGATTTTTTACAGATATACTTATTTCTACTGCTTTTGTGTTTCCTACTTTTCATACTCTCACAGTCTTTGCCAAGAGTCCCCTTTAACATTTATAAGGCTGGGTTAGTGGTGATAAATTCCTTATACTTGTTTGTCTGAGAAACTCTTTATCTCTCCTGTTCTGAATGATAGCCTTGCTGGATAGAGTAATTTTGGCTGCAGATTGTTTTCCTTTCATCATTTTGAATATATCCTGCCACTCCCTTCTTCCCTGTAGTTTCTGCTGAAAAATTAGCTGATAGCCTTATGGGGTTTCCTTTGTATTTGATGTTCTTCTTTTCTCTTGCTGCTTTTAATATCCTCTCTTTATCACCACTTTTTGCCATTTTAATTACCATATGTCTTGGTGTGGACCTGCTGGGTTGATTTTGTTGGACTGTCTCTGTGACTCCTGGATCTGGGTTTGTTTCCTTTCCCAGATTCTTGACGTTTTCAGCAGTTATTTCTCCACATAAATTTGCTCTCCCTTTTCTCTTTTCCTTCTGGGATCCTTGCATTGCGAATGTTATTACACTTGATGTGTCACTGGGTTCCCTAAGTCTATTCTCCTTTATAACTTGTTTTTCTCTCACCTGCTAATAAGCTCGATCACTTTCCATTACTCTGTCCTCAATGGATATGTTCTTCTGCTTCCTCCATTTATTCTATCTAGTGTATTTTTAATTTCATTTATTGTGTTCTTCATCTCTGATTGGTTCTTTTTAAGTCCTTGTTAAGGGTCTTACTAATGTCCTCCACTCTTAAGTCCAGTAACTATATGATCAGTGCCCTATATTTTCTATCAGGCATGTTGCTTATCTCCATTTCGCTTAGGTCTCTTGCTGTGATTTTGTCCTGTTCTTTTATTTGGGACATATCCTTCTGCCTCATTTTGTCTCCCTGTCTGTTTCTATGTATTAGGAAAGTCAGCTATGTCTCCTGCTTTTGAAGGCAGTGGCCTTGTAAAGGACAGGTCCTGTGTGCCTGCGGGACACCGTCCCCTGTTCCCCAAAACCTGGCGTTTCAGAGCTGTCTCCTGTGTGTTTGGAGTGCACCTGACTGTTGTGTCTGGGCCACGTTTACCTTCGGTCCCGCTGTCTGCAGTGGCTCTCGGCCTACTCTGGGCAGTGTTTGGTCTCTGTGGTGTTAGTGGGCCAGTCTGGTGCCACCTTGGGCTCGAGTTGAGTCACACCAGCCATTTGTCAGAGATGCAGTAGCACCGAACTGCAGGCTGCTTTCCAGCGTTGTCCCCTGAGAAGCTTTCATTGGCGGACAGGGCCTGCGGTCGGATCAGCTTTCTGCCCCCAGCCCACTGCTGGGGCCCCATTCTGACCTTCCCCTGCCCCCGGGCAGGAGGGACCCTGGAGCGGTGCTGGCCCCCCTGGGGCTGCTTGCGCACAGCCAGGCTTGGGGGCGCCGCTTCTGATGGGCCCCCCCGCCCTGGAGTGTGTGGATGCACGGGGTGCCCGGGGTCTAGGAGCGTCCGTGTCGTCAAGGCTTGTTGGGTCTCCTGGGGGAGGAGACCACAGTGCTGGCACCGAGGCAGGCCTGGCTGTGGGCGCCTGCCAGCTCCTTTGTTTGGCGTGTCCGGGAGGGACAGACACCTGCGGGAGACTCCTGCAGGACACGCTCTCTCATGCTGCTTCTGTGCTGTATCTCCCCTGCTCCCCTGGGCTGTCTCTCGAGCCGGCCCTTTACAGGCAGGGACTCAGTTTCCTCTTGGCCTCTCGGCTCTCCCAAAGTTGAGCCCGCTGATGGACTGATGGATTGATTGATTTTACGTATATATTTTTTTAATTTCATTTACTTATTTTGAGAGACAGTAAGAACCAATGGGGGAGGGGCAGAGAGAGAGAGAGAGAGAGAGAGAGAGAGAATCCCAAGCAGGCTCCACACTGTCAGCACAGAGCCTGACACGGGGCTCGACCCCACGAACTGTGAGATCGTGACCTGAGTCAAAATTGAGACACGCTCAACCGAGCCACCCAGGCGCCCGAGTCTGCTCATTTTTTTAAATTCCAGGTTTTAAGTTTTGCTGATTATAAGAATTCACAAAATTTAGCCTCTCTGGTTTACAAAGCCAGTGTTACGTGCATTTGTCTTCCCGTGCAGGCCCCCCGTGTGACGGTCTGTTTCTCTCCCCTCTTCTGTGCCTGCACGTTCCTCCCTCTGTGCACAGCCCCACTGTCATTTAGCTCCCCACCCTGTCTCCACACTCCCTGCCCTCTTGGCTGTAGCTTCTTCTCCACATTTATTTGCGGAGTCTGTTCTGCCCGTCTTCAGGTCGTTTTCTGGGTTAATAACACTAACGTGAGTCTAGTTGTGTCCAGTTGCGTCCTGGGATGAGGTGAGCGTAGGGTCCTCCTACTGCACCATCTTCCAAATGCAGTTTCTCTGTATTTTAGTAGCACGTGGAATTTCAAGCTTGGTTGGAACTTGGCTTACCTCTCGAGTGTATCACATTTTGGCATTCCCAGATGTTTGATTCATACGCGGATTACTGAATCAGTCTGCAGCAAAGATAGTAGTGATCCGTGTACACTAAGTCTCATTTAAACATAACTTTTACTTGGGACACCGGGTGGCTCAGTGAGTTAACTGTCCGACTTCAGCTCAGGTCATGATCTTTCAGTTCACGAGTTCAAGCCCCGCATCGGGCCCTGGGCTGTGACAGCTCAGAACCTGCAGCCTATTTAGGCTTCTGTGTCTCCCTCTCTGTCTGTCCCTCCTCTGCTTGCACTCTGTCTCTCTCTCTCTCGCTCACACACAAGTAAATAAACATTAAAAAAAAAATTAAACATAACTTTTACTTAATAAACTAGGGCCTTTTTTTTTTCTTTTTTTTGATGACTAGAAAACGTGTGAACATTAGCAAAAGTTAACTCATTTAGCATTTGTCTCCCTGATAGCTTATATCTAACTCTGAGTTCCTGTTCCATCCAGGGAGGTGGGTTTCTCCTTCATGCATGGTATGAATTTCTAACAGTGATAGTTTATCATTTGTGTGACGGAATTACCTGGGGGACAGGTGAGCTCTCAGTCACTGGAGCTGACGAGGCCGTGGTTGATCACCAACTGACAGAGCTAGAGATGGAATCCCTTCCCTGTGGGATAGTAAACATCAAGTCTGGTTCTGTACATGGATGCGTTACACTGCAAAAATACAACGATTCTGAAAATCACAGGGGAAATACTTATTGTATAAGTCGGAGCTTCCCAAACCTCCTTGGTCCGTGATGCTTAGGGTCTTTCCGTAGTATCACTAGACCAAAAGTTTTTTGATTATGTTGTAGTTTTTGAGATGTTACCTAACAATTTTTATATGAAGTAGTTAAGTCAAACAACTTACCGGTGGTTCTCAGAGTACATTGCAGATGTCGCTGTGTTCCTCTTAAAAACTTAGAATATTCTGGGGGTGTTGTGATGCTCAGGACACCGCAGCTCACAGTTTGGGAACTGTAGCCATATGCAAAAAATGTGTGTATACTCTCTGTGTGTAACTAATCAGGTTTGTATGTATGTAAACAAACACTGGAAGAAAACAAAGCACAAGTTATGTTTGGCTTATAGATGATTAAAATAATTTTTTTTACGTTTATTTATTTTTGAGAGACAGAATCAGAGCACAAATGGGGGAAAGACAGAGAGAGAGGGAGACACAGAATCCGAAGCAGGCTCCAGGCTCTGAGCTGTCAGCACAGAGCCTGACGTGGGGCTGGAACTCCCAGACCGTGAGACCTGAGCCAAAGTCAGAAGCTTAACCAACTGAGCCATCCAGGCGCCCCGATTTTAAAATATTTAAGCCCTTTTAAATCATGTTTTGCTTCTAATTTATTTCTGATTCTTGGGTCTCTGGGTGCAGTCAAGGCTTATTCTTAGGTCCTTCCTGCAGGAAGGAGCTGGACAGACAAGAGGCTTCTTTTAAGCTCTGGGGCAAGAGTAGTGTGGGAAATTCTACTGCTAAGGAACCCAGCCTTTTGCGATTAAAATGAACTGTGTTCTCTTTTAGGACCATAGGGTGTTTTGGCTGATTACAGGAATTATGTTTATGGGAAGTGGCCTCATCTGGAGGCGTCTGCTGTCATTCCTCGGACGACAGCTCGAAGCTCCTTTGCCTCCTGTGGTATGTGGTGCGTGGTGTGGAGAGTCTGGCGCGCAGCAGTGCAGCACAGGGGTCACATCTGGGCTCCCGAGACACTGAGCCTGGGCTTACGTAGTCACAGGCTCTGCAACCCTGAACACATCACTTAATTTCTCTAAGCCTCCCTCACTTTCCCCATCTGCCAGTTAAAGTACTAGTGGGAGAGTTAAATAATATACGTAAAGTACTTGTTAGCACAGTGCCTGGCACAGTAAACAAGTTAGAAATACTTCTTCTGTGTGCAGCGCTGTGATGAGCATTATGTATTTAGACAGATGTTAGCAATTCTGCCGCAGGCTTTGTCATAACCCCAATTGAAATGTAGAAAATGTAGTGTTCTCATCAAGGTAAGTTTACCCTTTTTCTCCCCCTTCTACTCCTTGTTCACACCAGGAGTAAACACGTAAGATACTGATACAAGTCTTACGGTCCTTCCCTCATGTGGTAGGTAGTTCTCATTTTACTAGGGGCTTTTCTTTTCAGACAGACACCAACTAAAATGATTAATTTCCCTTCTTTATTTAGATGGCCTCTTTACCCAAAAAAACCCTTCAGGCAGACAGAAGCATGGAAATGAAACACAGCTTCCGGCCAGATGGACCCGGATCAAGCAGGAGTGTCCTGACAACGCGGTAGAGACTGGATTATTTGTTTATAGTCACGAGAAACTTCTGATACTTTATTTTCTTTTATAGAATCAGAGACTTGAAAAAAATCACTGATACTTAAATTATAATGTCTGATAAAATATTAGGGCACTCACAGTACTAGAACTTAATTGCAAAGTACTTGCTTTGTAAAAGGCCAAAATTCTATCTTCCACAAAGTGAAAAGGCTGTTTTCAGAGACATGATGTGAGGCATGGAGAGACTGATTTATACATATCAAAAAAAGTACAGTCTCACGCCAAGCAAAGCCTGAAAACTTGAACCCGTGTGATGAGACCAGGTAGCAGCTTTAGGAAGTTCCCAAGAACAAGATTCCCTGTGCTGACTCTCAGGTGACTGGAAAGGTAGGAAAATCTATATTAACCTCAAAACACACTTGGAAAGTTTGTGCTTTAAATCAGTCTTTTCGTGTATTTGCCTCCTTTTTATATAAGGCAAATAAAAATGAAACGATTGAACATCAGCTTACATGGATTCCATTTAATCAAGATTTCACTTTCTTGAACCCTGGAACTATTTTTCTTTGCTTGGCTATAACAAAGCCTTTAGAAATAGTGTCAAAAGAAACTATTTCCCTTCTGTTACTTGGTCGTTCCCGGACTTTAGACAGAGGGGTCACCGCGACCACCTCCGAAAAAAAGTGCACATAGCCACAGATGGGCTTCCTAAAACCAAAAGGTGGATAAACTTCAGAATTTTGTCTACAGTCAGGTTGGGATTCAGAACTGTGGCTATTTGTAAGTCTCAAAACGGCTATCCGACTTACCATCTTAACTACCATTTTTATATTTTCTGGAGGTTAGTTTTGCAGAACATGATAGCTTTCCTTCCCTTCAAAAGTCACATGGAAGATTCCAGAGCAGCTCTTGTACTCCAAAGAACAAATATGCCAGTGATGTTGGGGTCACCTGATACTACAATAGGCTGTCATATGGGGAAGTTTAGGAGTCTGTTTACCAAGTGGTTTGGTGATAGCTCCTGGAACAGCATTTTTATTCCTAATTTGAAAGAAAACGGATGAAGTTGTCAATTTTCCCCACTCCCAGGTGCGGTGGCAGGAGCTGTGGCCTGAGCCCAGGGCAGAGTGGCCCCCGAGTACGCTCTGTGGTGTGGGTGTTGAAACATGGATAGACGTGGCTCTCTAGTGTCCTGAATCTGTGCGGTGGTTTTCAAGACAAAGTCTCTCTGATAATCCTTAGATTTCACAGGACACTCTTTGGCCCACCTCAGAGCACCTGCTGCTGGTCCTGTGCTATCACTGTAAAGTAGGCTATAAACGTTAACTGTGACAGGGGAAGAATTGAAAGCCCAGAGGACTTTGATTTGACTGAGATCAGACACAATTGAATTTTGGCCTTTTTCCTTTTGGTGTGACTTAGTTTGCAGACTTGGGTAAGATAATTTTTTGGATGAGTCCCATCTCGTCAATAAAAGGGAAATGGCAATTACCTCCTTAGTCTGCAGAGAAGTCACTGATGGTTTATCAGGTTCTCTAAGGTGCTCACATCAAGGAGGATTTCAAAATGTCAGCCAGCTCTGCTTAGCGGACAGTAAGTAATAAGATGGCCTACACTGAAAATTACAAAGTTCAGTGGTTTTAAGTTTTGAAACGGACTGAGCACATAAACTTCTGTAAATAAAACGATAATACCAAATACTTGGTTACGTAAGCGAGCAGTCTTATCGCCTGTTTCACAAGTTCAAGGAACAATATTCTTCAGACTGTCCATTTTTGGAAGGCAGAAAATAGCATCCTAAAATGACATCTGAACACTCGCTTTATTCTTGATAAACCGATTGTGATGAATAACCACTAAATAAAAAGATCGTGGGGAGTCATTCTAAGAGTTGTACACAGCTTTATTTTTTGGAATTGCAATGTTAAACACACTTTAAGTGGTACCTGTGGAGGTGGGCTAATGGATGGTGCCTGGACAGGGGCATTCAGAGATCTGAGTTTATTCCAAGACCCACTTCAGATCGCTCTAAATCTGCAGTACAAAGGCATAAAACCATTCTGATCTTGAAGCAAGTTGTTACATATACATAGAAAAACAGACCGCAAGTGTGTACATGTGTTTTGAGATCTTGAAATAAAGGTAACTGAGTTAAATTATTAAGTTCAGATTTGTGTTAATGAGAGCTATTTCCCTTAAACTAAAAAGAATAATTCACATAAGTAGAACTAGCAATAATTGTTACCCAAATGAAACCAAATGGTATTTGTGCTTTTTGCTGTTCCCTAGGGAACCATGCAGATGACCTGCCTCTCTTTAGGAAAGGGGACAGTCACAGGACTCATCCAGAGGTGACTTTGTGTCCTGTTTCCCTGTATGTACTCACCTGTGCTCACAATTAACTCTAGTAGCTTTCCCTAGATTTCTAATTCAACTCTTACTCTTCTGCTGGACTCCTTCTTTGGACCAGTCTCTACTCTGCCTCTAGAGAAGCTGGGTTCTTGTCATTACTTCTCCCTGCACTTTTAGTACCTTTCACTAGTGTGCTTCCCTGTTACAGGATCAGTAGTAATGGTTTCTCACATTTTTAGTGAAGCTAAAACCCTGGGGTAGATTCCTTTCCCTTAACTATGCCGCACTGCAGGACTGGCGGATGAAATCTGCTAAAACCAGCCCAGGAACAAGAGAGACCAAGGCCTGCTTCTCTGCCTGGTCTCTTGCAGTGGCCGCTGGCTCAGGCCAGATCTCTTCTCTCTACATAGTTTGTACCAACTCAGTGCGACAGCAGCTCCTCTTGGGAGGTCCTAGAACAAGTGGAAAGTCACTAGACGCCACAGTTAGGACAGCCGCTTCTACAAAAGCATTTGAGGGCACTAAAAGGTAAGGAGGTTTTAGTCTTGTATTTATCCTTCACTATACGAAACACTGAAAATGAAATAATCCTCCCAAGAAGGGACCAAATCAGTCACAGCAGGTGCCTTTGCAGTTGTGAGGTTATCCTTCACCCCCTTTTCACTATACTAGTTCTCTAATTTGTTTTCCTATATACTACACTATTTCACTTTGATTGGAATGGGTCACTGTTTTGAAAAGGAAATTTTTAGGAGAAATTGTGATAGAGAACCACAGAGAGGTCTTTCCAGGCATCAGAAGGACGTAGCTAGTCCTGTGAAGAGGAGAGACGTTGTACAAAGGTCTGAGCACAGGCAGTAAGTCAGGAATAAGTTTAAATGCAAGGGAAGCAAGGACTGAAACTCTGGAAGAGGAGGGGACCTGGCTCACCAGAGCCCCTGTCACCGTCTACTGCATCGTCGTCCCAGACGGGGACATCTCCACTCCCAGGAGCCCCGCCCCCAGCAGGAACGCTCCCCCTGGAGATGACTGGGCACAAGAGACGGACGCAGAGGAGGACAGCCTTTAGTCTAGGCCAAGGCTGTAGACGTGAAGTGCCCCAGAGAGTCGGGCTCCCAAAGAGCTCCTTCCAGCAGCAACGACAACTTGGTTCTGCAGAGGACACAAAACATTTTGATGATTCATAATGCCTTTAGTTTCTGCCATAATCCAGGCATCACGTTATGCTCTGGTGATAAGATGTTGTTTAAATCCCGCATTCTCAGATCTGTAGGTTCAGAAAACCAGGGCTGAGGAAGTTCCGTCCCTTCTCTGGGGGCAGGCCCTGCTGCTTGAAACCATTTCGGAACCGTCCTTCAGAAGTGTCTTCAAAGCCTGCAGCCAGTGTTTAAACTGTTTTCCCTGGGGGCAGGTCTACATGCTCGGAGCCTGGACTTGATCCTAAACCCAGGCTGGCCAGGGTCCAGCCGGCCAGAGCAGGGAGCGACCGCGAAACGGCCAAACCTCCTGTGAAAAGTTCTACTGATTTGATTTTGAGAACTCCACATGGAATCCAGAAGTAATAATGGCTAACATTTCCTGACCCCTTAACCACATTCCCTCTTACCACACTGCCCTTTGCTGTTTTATACCCTAGTGTGAAAAGGAAAAATGAAAATCTTGCCGCCTTCTTATTTATGGAAGTATTTACTTGATTTGCCTGTAGTTTAGTTTCATAGTTGAGCTGTAGTTGCCTGTAGTTGAGCTTAGTCTCCATTTCACACCTTCCTTTCCTGCCTCCTGTCCAGCTAGTCAACCTCCTCCTGGTTCCTGGCAGCTCACCTTCCCCGGCTCCCGCTTTCTGACTGCCTTTGGCTCTTGCTCAGCATACGTGGGCCTGTGTTACCGGGCACATTTCCACCTAGACGGTAAGCACCTGCGTGCAGGAACCAGACGTCAGGTTTGACGTCAGGTGCTTCTCCGGGGCGTCGTATGACAGCGCGGCCAAGGCTCACCTGTGCGCCCGTCCTGACTCTGGCTTCGCGCTCTCGAGTCTTCAGACTCCCAACCTGAGTCTCCGTAAACCACCACTCTGACCGGCCTCAGGTGGTCCGTGTCCATCTCTAAGCTGCTCCCATGCTGCCATCCCAGGTGTGTGTTGTGCAGGTGAGGGCGGGGCGGGTGGGGGGGTGGTGCAGCGCATTCAGTGTTCACCCCAGGGGAATGGTCGTTACGAAGGAGAACGTGCAGCGTTGTACGCAACCATAACTTCTAGATGACCTGTACCACTCCTCAGGTGGCAGAAGGGATGCTGGGTATGTGTGATTCTTACATAATACATGGGTTCTTGATAACCGCTAACTTTCAGAAAATGCATTTTAAATGCAAGCCAAGCTTACGACACATTCTGGCACCAGACATTCAGAGAATCCTCCCATAAACTTCATCTCTTTTTCTGGATAACCCTAAACTTTTACTTAACCAGGCTTGACTATATAGATGGCAAAGCAAGAGCCATTTGAACTGGTGGCCACCCGAGAGCAGTTTCACTAAACGGCAAGAAGCTGGAGGTCACCCACCCTGCCACACTCCAGGATCTATGAAGGCCTCCCATCCCACCGTTAGTACTGGTCAGACTTTCAGACTATCCTTTAGCCTTAATCCTGTCAACTTCCCACGTGTATAAATCTTGTTTCTCTCTCTCAAAGCTCACACAGTTCTGTAGAACATCCTCTCCTAAATGAATGAATGGGTTAGGTGCTTTAGCTTTATACTTGAAGATAAAACTCTTTAACTGCTGTACCCATTAAAATCCAAAATGTGCATACCTTTTGGTCTAGCAGTCTGCTAAGAATATCATTAGCACAATTAGTTTCTTGTAATGGTTAGAGAGAGGGAGAGAGAATTCCAAGCAGGCTCCACGCTGTCAGCACAGAGGCTGACACAGGGTTTGATCTCCCCAGCTGTGAGATCATGACCTGAGCCCAAATCAAGATTGTCAGATGCTTAACTGAGCCACCCAGGCACCCTGAGGCTTGCACGATTCTATAAAAATGGAAGTAACTGAGAAAGGGAACCAAATAAAACCAATACGATGCAGCCATTGAAAAGACCCCAACAGCTCCATGTGTATTGGTCTGAGAAGAGCCATCAGATGCTATAGAGCACATGGAGGTGACGAGGCCGTGCAGGTAGAGCGCGTGCACGCACACGTTTACGTGTTTGTCCCGGAATCTGGACGAAACCATGCCAGCATATTAACAGTGGTTATCTGACATGGCAGGGTTTGCAAACTCTCTGAAAGGGCCAAGATGATGACTACTTCAGGCTGTGGGGGACCTCGGTCTCTGGGACAGCTAATCGCCCACCATTGCATTACAGTAGCTGCCACAGAGACACGGGAGCAGGAATGTGTTCTGATAAAACTAGGGACACTTCATACAAGTCTCAGGTGTCACCCAGCCACTTAAACTGTAATAATCATTTTTAGCTCATGGGCTGTACAAAAACTAGTCCCACAGGCTGTAATTTGCCAGCCCAGCCCTGAGGGTTGAATGGGAAAGTGATGAGATTGTGTATGGATGTTATTTCCTTTTTTGTGTTCCTCTTTTTCAAATACAACCTTTTAGATGAAAGACCACCCCCCCCCCCGCCCCCAGCCTTAGGATATAAACATCCAAAGGACAGTTTTCATACCCACCTTGTTTTTCGACCTCACGGTAATCACGGAGCTCCCAAACCTTGAACTTGCCTGTAAAGCAGTGTCTGTTAATGGTCTTTTGAAAACATACTGTAATATCTTATCAGTTTAAAATAAGGGAAAGGGTGCACTTCTGTGGTTTCTCTTCATTCCTTCAGGAGGTACTTACTTCAGGAGAAATCAGTACATACTGAGCCTGAAAGGAAGGGGAGAGAAGGGAGACTTGTGTTACTGTCGATGCAGGTTTTAACCACTCATCCTGAAGCCCCACACTCACATCTACATTCTGGAGAAGTCCTCAACTCGTGCATGCCCTTTGACACCAGAACTTCCACTCACAGGAGTGTAGCTCAAGAAGACAGATGGACAGAAATGTTCATATATGGATATTTATATCCTTATTTATAACCGTGAAATGAAATGGACTGAGGGACTAATAGCCCCTCACATAACGTCTACGTAAACTATGGTGTGTCCACAGATAAAACAGGCAGCCAGGAAGTCCACTGTATGAGGATAGAAGGCATGGAGAAATGTCAACTACGTTGGCAGGGAAGACCAGGTCAAGTTACAAAATTGTGTACAAGATGATCACGGCTGTTAATAAGCCCTATCCACACCCACCCTGTAATGGCGAAGAGTGTCCTAAAGAATCAGCTCCTGGTGCAGGGCCCTGGCCTGCCCTCTCCCAGCACCGTGACCTGGTGCACCTTCCTCACGGACATTCAACGTCTTCATCTGGCACAGTACCCACACAGTAGCTTGGAGGTGGCTTGAAGAAGTAGCGGTGAGGGGGACAGGTCTACCAAGTGTTAACGCAGTGCCAAGTACAGAGTAGGCGCACGATAAGTGGGAACCATTAAGCCGACAGAAAAGCATACCAGAAGGACACACCTCAGAAGGTTAACAGAAGGCATCGTCTCTGCAGAGTGCAAATCTAGGTAGAGGATTCGTACCACTTGTATTTTCTAAAAGTTTTACAGTGAACTGTACTTTTGCAATTAAATAAGGTTGTTTAAATTTAAAAATGGTGTTTTAGGCCCAGGCAACTTAAAAAAAACCCACCTGAGAAAAGGGATGAACAGGAAGCAGGGAACAGGAAACAAAAGGGGGCGTTTTGATGGAATCCCAGGGGGCTGCTGTGGGCCCTAACCAAGCAAGGCAGGCTGGGACCGGAACGAGCAGGACCCTACGTCCAACTGACCTGAGCTACAGCGGCAAGCAGACGTGGAAGAATGCAGGGCTGCTCGGGCCTGTGCCACACAGGCAAGTGATTGTGCCCTGACCGCCACACAGCCCAGAAACCGTCAGAGTTGCGCAGTGGACACGATGTCACAAGGCATCCGCAGGTAGCCGCCTTTCCCAGCGTAGCCTAGGATTCCACACGGGCCCACGTTACCTTTTCCTCAGGACACGGAGCTGCCCAGGACTTGCATCTGCCCGTCATGTCGCCGAAGGTGGTCTGTTTGCCACTGTAGACGTACACCCGGCCATCTTCCCCTCCCAGCAGCCCGGACGTGATGTCTGTTATCCGCAGTGGGGCTGCCACGAGGATTTCATCTGCAGACGACAGAAATCAGAACTGGGTCCTAACCCAACCTCCCGCAAGTCCCGTGAGCACATCCCCTAAATCGTCTACCCGGTTTCATCCCAGCACAGTCAAGGCTCTGGTCCCCAGTCGATCATTCCTGGACGACAACTGACGTGCATGGCTCTCATGTTACCACCTTCAAGAAGTGGAACTTTCTCTTGGCTCTGGTCTTACCGAGCTCTAAAATCTACCTAAAGGCCTTGGGTCACTGAGCTGTGGATGATAAGGGCAGAGCCTAGATGACCCAGTTCGGGGGCCAGTCTGATGACTGGGGAGCCAGTTCTTGGCCAGAGGCCCTGTTCCTCTCCTACCTAAGCCGTCGCCATCCAGGTCACTCAAGTGCAGAATGCCACCGAATCGGGAGAAGCGGCGGTCTCCGCTGAAGGTGCCGAGCAGAGGCGGCTGCGTGTCCAGCGTCAGTTCATACATCCGACCGGTTCCACCCTGGTGCAAGGTCATGGTCAGGAACGCCATCTTAGACTTCTCATCTGAAACAAACCAGGGCATGGTGTCTGCTGCCATCACAGGAATGAAGAGAAAATGTAAAGCGCTGAATGGAGTTCTTCTCGCTTCAGTCTTCTGTACCTTGAGTGACACAACTGCTCAGAATCCCACGGGACTGGGGGGGGGGGGAGGGAGGGAGGTTAGCGCTGACCAACAGTGGCCATGAGGAGACCAAACACTGGGTAGGCTCAGTGATGTCCCATCAGACAGGTCTGACCCCTGCAATACATTCTCCACACAACCATCTTTTTTTTACATCACAAACTTCCTGTGAGATACACAGTCTAAATTCTTCACGAGGCCTTCCGTGGGCTCAGGAGGCCTTAGAGAATCGGCTACTTACAGCTCTAGTGGTTGGGGGCCACGTCCCCCTTCTCACCCACACGTCACCCATCACAGATTTAAACCACAGCCCCTTCTATTTCTTAAGTCTGGGCCTCTGAACATGATGTGCTGTCTGCCTGGAACCTGCATCCTTCCCCCACACCCCTCTGCCGGCCGACTCCTGCGCTTCTGGAACGCGGCCCTGCTCTCGCCTCTGCTGCAAAGCCTTCCCTTCCCTCCCGTGTGCGGCCACAACACGCTGTGCCTGCTGCTTCCCGTGCCCCTCGCAGGGGAGCCTCGCTTCTGTTCACCGGGCCTCTCCTGCACCTGGCTGTCAGTTCCGTAAGCAATGGGACCGTGACTTAGTCACACAATGTGCTTAGAAACACGTTGCTTGGTTCAGTGCAAGTATGGGATGGATGGTTTTTAAATGGGTGAATATTGAACAGTTTTTAAACAAAGCTAGAATTTCGCCTATATAGATCTGGAACACAACCTCGATTTCAGAAATAAGTACCTTCTCAAAAACAACAATGGCATCTGTCGGTTGGGGTTGCTGGTCCCGGGAGGCTTACGATGACCCAGGCAACGCGTCCATGAACAGGTACAATCTTGTGTCATTGTCTTAGTATTGTGTGTAGAACTGACTACAGTAAAACCTTGGATTGCAAGTAACTTGTTCTGCGAGTGTTCTGAAAGACTAGCAAACGTTGCTAATAAGTTTTAACCTGATCAATGAGCGATGTCTTACAATGAGTCATACATGACCCTGAATGCCACATGACCACAGCTGAGCCACTGGTTCTTGAAATTCGCTTTGATGTACGAGTGCTTTGGATTACAAGTGTGTTTCCGGAATGAATTATGCTTGCAAACCAAGGTCGTACTGTATTTTCTTGGACAGCCTTCCCTCATGCCCTGTTCATAGCCAGCTGTCAACTAGAACCAACTGAAAGCTCAAAGCAGAGCCAAGAGTAGCGGTGGGAATAACAGCGAGGACAAAAAGGAAACAGCCAGCACTTTGAAAGGCTCAGCAATCTGGGCTCTTGAACATAAAGGTACAACCTAACCCAGAACAATATTCTCAAGAGGACAGTGTTTCCATAAACTACAACCGCTAATATTCAGGGTGAAAGCCCAAAGTATGAAGAAACGTCAAAATGAGAAGACATTCTTACGCCCTTCTGCTTCCTGAAGGGACTCGAGCTCCCTGGGGTCACAGAACACAGTAATGCTGGGAGCTCTGGCCACAGGGAGGAGGATGAAGTGCCTGCCTGCAGGGGCGGGGGACAAATGTGGCTTCTCCCTCTGGCTCTGCCTGCCTGCAGGGTGGGCATATCATGCTGGTTTTGCTTCCCGTGGGATGCACACAGACCACAGCCAGGTCTGCCTTCTAGATGCACTCCTGAGTCCACACCTCTGCCGCTCGTACTGCAGGCCAGATGTGATGGCCTGCAGACCCAAACTGTCTCTCGGAGAAGTCACCCCATGGTCACTTTGTGGGCCGAGATCAGAAAAGCCTGAATGTGGCTGCCCATCCAGACCACATTCTCCAACCCGGTTTTTGGAAGACACATATTTTGATAGAAATGATTCATGAGTCCACTTCTCAAATGGCTCCAAGTGCAGAAGGTTGGGGGAGGGGAAGCAGTGATTAGCACTTCCAAAACTCTTACTTTTTATCATAGTCACAATTTCAGCACAGTGTTGCTTTCAATTCTCAGAATTTGAAAAGGACTCAAAAATCAGCAAGCCATGAAGACATGGGAGAGAGAACCTTAATGCAGAATATGCATAATGCATAAAGAAGCCAATCCGAAAAGGTTGCGTACTAGGATCCCAACTGTATGCCGTTATAGAGAAGGCAAAGCCATGGAGAGGTAGAAAGATCGCTGGTTCTCCAGGGGCTAGGAGGGAAGATGGATGAAGAGGTGAGCACAGAGGATTCCTAGGGCAGTGAAACTATAATGGATACAGGTCCTACGTTTGTCCAAACCCATGGAATATTCAGCACAAAAAGTGAATTTTAATGTAAACCATAACCTGGGTTCTAATGGTGGGTCCGTGTAGGTCCATCAGGTATAACAGATGCACAGTCTGGTGCAGAAGACAGCAGGGCCCACAGTTCATTTGGGGGGGGGGGGGTAGGAGGGGGTTACGGGAAATCTCTGTACTTTCCACTCGATTTTGTTGTAAACCTAAAACTGCTCTAAAAAAGTCTATAAAGGGTTCAGATACTTTAAATTTTTGGCCATTCCAAATACCTCATTTCTGACAGATGGTAACTAGAACTTCCAAGGATCGTGTCATAATGTGTACGTTATATACACCTGAAACATATTTTTCAATAAAATAAATTTTAAAATACTTCATCTTCAGGTTGATGCAAATTAAACAGTGGCTTACAATACACATTTTAAGCAAGAGGGAAAAAAACAAACCCAAGGTTATGTTTCAGTATTTCTCTATCTGTTATTTGAATAACAAAAGTCATCCAGCAGACCTTGGGTTTTTTAAAAGGGATAGATCAGGGTCGGGGGTGAAAGTTTTTTTAAGCACACAAGTGTTTTAGTCACTTCTCAAGACTAAGTTCACTTACTGTGACAGCAGAACACACAGCTGTCGTAACACACGGGTGTGTCCCTGCAGCTGGACCCCTGCACGAGCCACAGGAATGGGGACACCGCTTTGCGATGTGGCTCAACACTTGCGACTCAAACTATGAATCATGTTACTTCACGTGGCTGACTTTCCGGACTACCGTGAAATAGTCAAAACCAGAAGTGTCAGACTTGGGAATGCCAGGATTTTTTACATATCATTCATTACAAAAGGTGTGGAAAACACCCCCAAAAAAGTATAGTGAAGTTGTACAATGCATCTGTTTCTTTCTGGAGACTGACACCCATAGACGTGTTAAACAAAATGGAGATTGTTATGGATTATAAAAGTTTATACCCACTTAAGCCATTTCTAATTTTTTGCTGTTATAATTAACACTGTGAGAAAGATCTTTCCCTGCAGCTCTGAAATAACTTTCTGAGGGCAGATTCTTAGAGACTATCCATACAGCATCCGAGGGAATGAGTATCTTTAAGGCTTTTGCCATTTAACCAAACCTTTCTAGAAGGGCTATATCGGTTCACATCTCAGCAGCACTGTGCGAGTGCCCACCTCCTCTCAACCCCTTTCAATACTGAAAACGCTTCATAGGTCATCAACACCCTAAAGTCCCCGCTGAATATTTAAGCCGTTCGTTGTGGCCACGTTCTGAACCAAAGATTCTGCCGACCCAGAGACAGAGCTCAGGGTGAAGGGGACAGGCCCGACAGGGTCAAGCTCCAGACCACCAGCATCTGGTGAGTACATCCAGTTGTTCCAAGTTAGGTGACCCTGTACCACAGAGCCGTGATTCCCATCTACACCGAAGCTCTCCCGTGAGCCCCCGGGAGATGCAGATATGCTGACCCTTGGAAGGGAACACAGTGACGCTGTCTGCCGTCCACATGAACTACCTGTTGGAGGCAGTTCATGGTTTTCACACTAGTTCCCTACGATCCTTTGAGTGACATCATATCTTTGCCAACTGGGATTTTAGGGGTTATAAAGTTCAGGTACCACGAGAAAATCTGTGTGGATTAAAAATGAGGGTGGTCACGTCTAATCTGATTCCAGGTTTGAGAAGCTGTACGGCAACCAAAAGGAGCCAAGTTCTTAGGACATAGATACAGCATGTGCCACACAGGCAACCACACGGGGCCCCAGGCTTGGCTTGATGCTTTCCAGTCACCCGCCTAAAATTCTGAATAATTTGTAACAAAGGGCTCCACATATTCATCTCGTACCAGGATTCACAAATAATGTGGGTGAAATACAGGCAAAATACACGTAAAAAATAGGTAAATCTGGGGTGCCTGGATGGCTCAGTCGGTTAAGCAACCAACTCTTGATTTCAGGTCAGGTCATGAGCTCACGGTTCATGGGTTCGAGCTCCGCGTCGGGCTCTGTGCTGGCCGTGCAGAGCCTGCTTAGGATTCTCTCTCTCTCTCTCTCTCTCTCTCTCTCTCTCTCTCTCTCTCTCTCTCTCTCTGCCCCTCCCCCACTCACATGCGCTTTCTTGCAAAATAAATAATAAAACCTTTAAAAAATAGGAAAATCTGAACAAGATTCAACTGGTGGATTACATCGTGTCAATAACCTGGTTGTGACACTGTTGTGGTTTACAAGTATTATCTTGGCAAAAACTGGATAAAATGTCACGTGGATCTCCCCATGTTATTTCTTACAACTGCATGTGAATGTATAATGGTCTCAAAAAAGGTCAAATTGTATATAATACACATGTAATAAGATATAGAAATTAACCTTTTTATAACTTATACAGTATTTTGAAATAGGAAATTACTAAGACCGTAGGAACGTTAAAACAAAGTTTAGAAAGCTCTAATCACAGCATTCCAGTAGAAAGAGATGTGAGGCAAGTAAAATCACTAATGTGTGTTGCAGGAGTTTGGAAATCACTACCTTGACTGTGTAAAAAGGGGTGGGGAGTGGGGAAGAACAACTTTTCCAAAGCTAAGTCAGCAAGTTCCTGGTGTGACAATGCTGTGTCCTGAATCATGCAATGAAAGATCTCACCATTCTTTTGCCCAATCCGCTCTGCTTATTATATCGTATGCAACAAAAATCTTCCCGAAAAATAATTTGACAGGATGCAGTTAAGAGCCTTACTATTAGACCCTCTAGTCCAGAAACTCCACCTCCAGGAACCGATTTTAAAACTATTCAGAAAGGCAAGGTTTTCTGTACATGGATATTCAATAAGACCCTGTTCACAACAGTGAAAAATTGGAAACATCCTAAATTTCCAGAATAGGGATGATGTTAGTAAATGTTGGCATGTGCACGTGGAAAAAAAAAATGTGATAGGTATCGAAAACCACATTTAAGAATCTTAGTAACATGAGAACACGCACAAGATATAGAGTAAAAAATCAGGTGTGAAAATGCATATATATTATACACACAACACGTAGTATGAGCTTCAGTTGTTAAATATCTGGATAAGGGTGATTTCTATATACATCTTTGTATTTTCACAAATTTCTACAATAAACGTGATTCACTTTGATACTCTTGAAGTGAGTACGTTTTTGTCGGCTTTTTAAAACTCTTCCCCCATAAAGCAAATAAAATAATGGTTTATGAACAAATGTCCTCAGAGCAGACCTAGTCCTGGTGAATGGATTTACAGAATCTTCTGAACGCCCCTCTCATCCAAGCACAGTGGGACAGGAGCTTTAAAAACACACTAGCTCACTTTCATGGGGGATTTTCAACAAATCTTTGAGAGGGACGTTATAATTTGTATATTGCAAACGATGATGCTAACATTCAGGGAGGTTAAGTAACTTCCCCCGGGCTTGTGCAGCTTGTGATTAATGAGAAAAGGAAATCCTCAAAATCAGGTCTGTCTGGCTCCAGATTTCACAACTCTCCCCCAGTAGGGCACAGTCAAGGAGCCACGTGAGAAACGAGCAGCCAGGTTTCCTGGCGAATGACCTACCGTGCGTCGGGGCTCCCACCAGCAGCACCTGTTTCCGGGTCCCATTCACCATCACGTGACCACTTGACAAGGAAGTACCCAGCTTCCCCATTGCCTGTGAAATGCAAGGAGTCAGTATGGTACAACTCAGAGAACCCTCCGTGGCGCCCCCTGTCCTGGGGAGGGAACGGCGGCCATACCTTGTCTCCAGAAATGGTGAACCGGCTTCGGCAATTTGGCGGGAAATAGCCATACACCCGTCCGAGGCTCTGTTTCTCATCCTGAGTGCGGTACAAATGGCCCAGACTGGAATGAAGCAGGCGGGGGTCAGCTGCTGGGGCCCGGGATTAAGAACTGACCGGGTGTTCAGGTCCAGGACCGAGCAAAGAGAAGCCCCCTCTTCCCCACCCTGCCCCCCCCCCTCCCCGGGGATCCTTAGCATGGAGCAGGGGTGGCTTCCAGAGCGAATCCCGGTATTAAGACTCTCCAGGTCCGGGGCTCACCACTCGGCCTCCCAGCTGACAGCAGGTATAGGGAGGCCTACGGTCACGGCTGAACGGTGCTCCCCCAAAATTCGCATGTTGGAGTCCTAACCCCAGCACCTCAGATTATGTATATTTGGAGACAGGGTCTTTAAGGCGGTAGTTACGTTACAATGAGGTCATGAGGGCGGGGCCCTAATGCAATCTGACTGGTGTCCTTGTAAGAACAGAAAGACCAGGGAGGCGCACGGAGAAGAGGCCGTATGAGGATGGAGAGGCGGCCCTCTGCAAGCCAAGGAGAGCCCTCAACCCTGCCAATACCTTGACCTTGGGTTTCCGGTCTCCGGAACGGTGAGAAAAGGACTTCCTGTGCCTTACGCTACCCAGTCTGGGGCACGCTGTCGCGGCAGCCTGGCAAACGGATGCGCCTCTCTACCTCGTTCTTAAACTTCTAAGGAGAAGGATTTGCAACCTCGCCCCAGAGCCTTCTTCGCTTTTCCTCGCAGGGTAAGGCCTCGGCCCCTGTGTCTGAGCCCCACCCTTCCGCGGGCTCCCACGGCGGCCTCGGGTGCCCACCGGTCCCCGGCCCCACCCTGGGCGCTTGCCTGGTGCTGTTCTTCCAGGTCGGGCTCCCGACCAACAGCAACGTCCTGTCGTCCACGCTGAGCCCGTGCAGGGAGTAGCCTAGCCAGGAGAAGTCCTCCTCGCCCCTCGCCATCCAGTCGGCCGCCTCCACGTCCAGCTTTTCTACGCGAGACCACCAGCACCGTTTACCCCACACGGGAGGGGGCGGGGCGCTGAGTTTTTGCCGGAGCTCTCAGATACCCCCCAAGCTGTTCGCAGGGCCCCCACCGTCAGAAATGGATCCCCCGCTTCACGCGAGAAGGAAATCTCCAGAGCTCACTTCTGTGGCGCACAGGATGCAATACGGACGGGGTTGGGGGGGGGGGGGGGGGCGGGCATCCCTGGGATGCCTTCGGGCTTCCCACGCTTCCACAGAGAGACTCTGCCAACAACCCACCGGCCCCCTTGGATCTGGACCTAGAAGCTGGATCCCTTTTTGTACATCCTGTGACTCTATCCACAGCACCTGCGGGAACACCTGCCAGACTAAACGCTGGTAGATTTCAGTGAAATGATCACGGGATGAGAAAGAAAGGACACGAGGCCACGTGCACCAGCACAGACTAGAGCCGGGAGGCCTCCGCCCCCAACCCCCCCCACCCCCCCAACCGGCGTTACCTTTGCCGCTCCCTTTGGGGCCGGAATGAAATGCAGCTACCATGCCCTTCTGTTTCCCTCCACCCGGTGCAAAGGGGGAGCCCATCACCAGATCGGGCACGCCGTCGCCATTCACATCTGCGGCCAAGAGCGTCCAGCCCAGGTTACAGTAGGTGTCCTGTAGGGGAGACCAGGAAACTGCGTGACACCCAGAGGCCGACGGCGGGATGCGGCGAGGTCTGGTTCACTGCCCTCGGCCAAGGCGCAGACATACCTGGCAGGTGATGGTGACGTTGGGGCGAGAAGACATCCCTCCTCGTGTGCGGCCGAAGTAGACGTACACGGCACCCTAGGCAAGGCAAGGCAAGGCAAGGCAAGGCCAGGACAGTCGGGAGGCTTGGGTGCTGAGCCCAGAGCCCCAAAGAAGAGCAGGAGACGCAGGAACGGTGGTAACATAAGCCACACGAGTCCCTACTGTCAGGAGCCCAGGGACGGAAACCCGGCCCACGCATCTGCTGCTGGGCTGAGACGGTTTTGAGGTCACCTCCATCAGACTGGTGGAGCCCCTGACACGGACACAGTCACAGTCACTCATCTGTGCGTGCCACCCACACCTGTCCGTGCGTTCGCAGGACGACTCGCCCGCCTCCCCCGTTCGAGGCCAGCTCGGTTCCCGGCTCCTCCGTGGGGCCTCCCCTGACCCAGCCCATCAGTCCTCTGGACACGACTCGAGTGTGCCTCGAGACGCACACGCCGTGCCATCACTCTGTGACGCAGACCATTTCCTGTCCTCTCACTTGCCGGTCTCCATCCTCATTCGTTCTAGAAGCATTTATGTGCCACTTTGGGCCAAGCACTGGAGGAACCATGATAAATAACAACACTCTGTCCTCCCAAAAAGCTAGCGAGCAGGCAATGACAACACCACGGCATGAGGGGCAGAGGGTGCCGTGTGAGGCCGGGAAGTGTCACCCACACTGGGGTTTGGGGGACAGTTCTGGCACGGGTCTCATGTGGCCTCTAAAGGAAAAGGGAAGAAAGGACTTTCCAGCAGGGAGGGAGCTGCCCAAGCTGGGTGCTCGTGTGCAGGGGACTGTGGGCCCAGGAGTAGAGGGGGGAGAGCAGAGGGTGAGCTCGTGGCGGCAGGTGGGGTGGTGGGGGGTGGGGGTTGGTGATGAAGGGCCTTTGACCTTTGTGCTCACACATGGCACAGAAGCTGGGCCTGCCGTGCACGGGGCACACGCAGACAAGAGCCCACATTCCAGGACCAGATCTGGGCAAGGAACAGGGACGGGGTGGGGTCTGTGCATGAGCGGGAAGATCCAGGGAGGTCACCACTCTGCTGGGATGACGGGGCCTCCGGATCGGCTGGAATCTCTGTCCCCCTCCAGCGTCCAGCATCTGAGGGGGTCGGGGGAGTAATTTCTGGTGGAATTGAGGCCACACTAAGGCCAGCGAGGCAGGGACTAGGTGGTACCTGGTAACCTGTGGTCACGTCAAGGACCCCAACTGGGGGACCCAAGATCATCTCCCTGCACACACTGCGGCCGACACACTTGGCTGTCCGCTTCCTGCAGAGGCTCTGTCCGGCCAGGCCCCCCGCCCTGGCCTCCCCCCTGCCCCCCCCCCCCGCCCCCAGCATCAGCCTTACTTTGTAGGTGAGCTGCTCAGAGCCCACGGATGGGGCTCCCACGGCCAGGTCAGGCACGCCGTCCTTGTTAAAGTCCAACACGGCCAAGGCCGAGCCGAACCGACCTGAGGGCTGAAGAGACACAAGTGACTCCCCCCAGGCCGAGCCACAACCTTCAGAAGCACACAGGACTCCCCGGGAATACAGAGACCCAGACCCCTGCCCTGGAGCCCCAGGGCCCAGGAAGGAAGCAGCAACCTGTGACACTCCTGAGAGGCCCAGACTCCCCGCTGGGCGGCTCTGCCCTAAGGATATTTTTGGCAAGCCTGTCTTGCTTTAAGGGGAGGAGGGGGTGCCAGGAAGAAGAGGGTCCGTCCTCACAAGGTGCAGAGTTAGAAACCGGTCTAATGTGCATTCTGCCCCACGTTCAGGGCCAAACTCCCCCTGGGAAGCATCCAAAATGATCATCGCACCCACCAGCAACAACAGCTAATGTCTGATGAGCACTCAGGATGTTCTAGAGCCACACGATGGCCAGAGCAGGGGCCACGAGTTAAACGTGGCTCTTAAAGTAATTCACACTGAACACGTTAAAAATTCGGCTCCCCAGAGGCACCAGCTGCCTGGCAAGTTCTCAAGAGCCGATGCACTTAGTGGCCCTACGACTGGACGGCATAGCTACAGGATGTCGCTACAGAAAGTTCTGGACAACACTGCTGAGGACCCCGTTCTAAGCACCTTACACGGACTAGGGCAGGCACGTTTATTATCCCCCCGCTCGCGGTTTACAGGTAGAAAACCCAGCCCGTTCAGGGACAGTTTTCTTCCAAGGTGGATTTCCTAGACCTTTCATCCCCCACCCTCTGGAACCAGCCTCAACCCAAACGCAACTCCCTTCGTCCTCCCGTTCTTACACAACTTCTAGAACAATGACCAGTCTTGCACAAGTCAGTGGTTTGCCACATACACACGGCCCAGAGTCCGCGTCAATTACGTATGGCTCGTGGTGCTACACCCGCGTGCATGGTGCCTCTGAAGACTGCCCCTTCCTGCGAGGCGGGAACTCGACAGACTAGAAAGGAATGCTCCAGGGCACAAAGCACGTGGGCCACGAGGAAGGGGCCACGACGGGTGCGTTTCACTCTACAGACAAGGACACAGAAAGGCTCACTGCAGACTCGGGCTGGACCGAAGGAGTCCCCTCCCTAGTCCCGCCTTCCTCTGGCCAGCTTCCTTCTCCTCGCAGGCCACTGGGAGACGAGAACACAGAGCTGCCCCCTCCACGTCCCAAGTGCGTGACCCTTGATTGTCCCCAGGCGGCAGCCGCCGCTCTCGCTCCCCGTCTGCAGGAGCCCAAAGGGTTAGACCCTACCCAAAAGGCTGACACGGGAGTGGCTTTGTGAAGAAGTCAGGAGCAAACAGCAGCGGGCAGACTGATTTCGGAGCTTTCCCGTGTGGTGTCAGAAGGTCCCAAAACATGCTGTCCCTCCGGGACTGTGTAACGTCGCACACCGGCCAGCCGACTTCGGACGAACGCTCACATACAGGGCCCCTTCCGTCAGGTCAGGTCCTGACCCCGTGCTCGTCATTTGTGGACATGTGTCCAGGAACGTCGTCATCTTGTTTGGTCTCCACAGCATTAACTCGGCAGCAGGGGGTCTTGCCGTTTCCCCGGGACAGGAACCAGCTTCTGATCCAAGTCCGGGGCTCCCTCCCCCGGTGCTTGGTTTTCGGAGCACGCAGTCCTGCCCCAACTCCCGCACTCGTCTGTGCCGAGGAGCGTGGCCGCAGACAGCTCTTGTGAGAACGAATGCCGGTCACGTCCCGGGGGAACCTTCCAGGCTCCTGGTGCTCCCAAGAGGGGTCAATGCAGACTCCGTGCCGAACATCCATATAGTCCGTGTGGGATTTTTCTGCTGATGAACCGCTTAAAACCAAGGAATGAGGGGCACCTGGGTGGCTCAGTCGGTTAAACATCTCTGATTCCAGCTCAGGTCATCTTATGTTTTGTGGATTCGAGCCCCACGTCGGGCTCTGTGCTGACAGCTCGGAGCCTGGAGTCTGCTTCCGATTCTGCGTCCCCCTCTCTCTCTGCCCTCCTCCATTAGCACTCTGTCCCTCTCTCTGCCTCTTCCCTGCTCACGTGCTGTCTCTCGCTCTCAAAACTAAAAACAAGCATTTAAAATAAGCATTGGCCGCCGGCTGTGTGTGGCTATCGTCGTTCTTGTGACTGGCTGTTCACTCTGGAGACTCGGCCGAGAAAGACAGGCAGTGGCTTATGGACACCAAAAGGAAAAACTGGAGATGGGCGTCTCACCTCGAAGCCCTCCAGGATCACGTGGGCCTCCTTGTCAAGATCCAGGTCGATGGGGGGCAGGCCCAGGTCGTTGCCGTAGAGGAGGTACACGCGGCCGACCTGGACGTGGCCGGGGCGGCTGTATCCCGGAGCGCCCACCACCAGGTCGCCGTGCCCGTCCTGGTTGAGGTCAGCTGAGGTCATTGCCCTGCGGGGAAGAAGAGAGGACCCCCCCGCATTATCTGCTGAGAACTATGGGTAAGACGGTCTCCTGTGTCCTTCCTCCCTAGAACTTCCTCTTGTTGACTTCTTCACCCTGCCTGACTGCGGAGAGCATTCACGTCTGAGTTTACGTTGTTCGTGTGATTCGGTCTTGCTCTCCAAGAAACACAACGACGGCGACACTGAGGCCACCAAGGCCTCTGGGCATTTCTGGGCCCTATGACCCGAGCAGATGAAAAGCATCTTCACAGAGCCTCAGGTCCTCTATGCAAAACCCAGAATAGCTGTGTGTGGTCCTGAGCTCACCTGGCAAGAGAGGACAACTGCACCCAGCCAGTGGCACGGGCTCTGACAGGTCAGGTAACAAACGGACACGAACTGAGTCTGGGACAAACTTGTGTTAAGTATACATGCTATCTCTACCTTAGCTGCACAGGGTGCCGTGTGCTGTGAAAAATACTAACTGTTCAATGTAGTTAGTAGATCTTGCTTTCTTTTTTTTAAGTTTATTCATTTATTTTTGAAAGAGAGCGAGACAGCACAAGCAAGGGGAGGGGCAGAGAGAGAGAGAGAGAGAGTGTGAGTGAGAGGGAGAGAAAACACGGCATGAACCCGTGAGATCATGACCTGAGCCAAAATCAAGAGCCAGACACTTAGGCGACTGAGCCCCCCCCAGGCGCCCTAGTGGGTGATTCTAAATGAGAATCTATGACGGAGCAGGTACAGAAGTAGACAAACCCAAAGGTTCAAAGGTCTTTGCTGGGGCAGCTAGAAAGACCAGAGATCATCTGTTTATTCTCGTTCTTATGGCCACAAAAGGAATAAAAGGCAGAACAGAGGGAGACAAGTAGTTTCCAAGGGGCTGACAGGCACCAGGGAGACACTGCTGTTCCCTGCGCTCTGAGGCTGGGCGCAGCGGAGAGACCTCCGTCTTCACTGCTGCTCCCCCACCCCCACACCCCCCTGTCCTCACACACACCCCCATGTGACCGCAAGCCTAGCAGGAGGCCCCCTTTGGTTCCTTCGGGAAGGCGGCCACGAGGAGCCATTATGCGCGACTGAACGGCCAGTAAAAACAACATTCACCCCCCATTCCTGTGCTGGGGCTGCATGCGTTAGTGGCCCAAAAAAGAAGAGCTGTCAGTAAATGTTTCCAAGGGAAACAATGTCATATGGTTTTAAGGAGCGTGGCTTAAAAAAGAAGTGTCCCCCAACCTCCAGAAAACAATCACTTCTATGTACTGGGGCTCGGTTTTGGTTGATTATTAACATCAGAGGAATCCCCAACATTGTATTTATAATTACCATGGTTTACTAGGCTTTTGTCATATGAAGTCAGGATATTCCGATCACTGGATTAGCCATCTGTTCATATGCTTCTAATGTCATTAGATTCCCAAACGTCTGTGACATTAGGTCTTCAAGAACATTGAAGCTTTGCAAATATTCTGTAATACTTTATTGTTGTAATTATTCAGTCAGGTGAAAGCTCCTTGTATTTAAACACATTTTCACCAATTTTAAGGAGATCGTGGTTATTGGGTTTTGAAAATTTTTTTAATGTATATTATTTTGAGAGAGAGTCCAAGCAGGGGAGGGGCAGAGAGAGAGAAAGAGAGAGAGACAGACAGATCCAAAGCAGACTCCAGGGTCCAGGCTGTCAACATAGAGCCTGATGCGGGGCTTGAACCCACGAACCGTGAGATCATGACCTGAGCCAAAGTCGGACGCCTAGCTGACTGAGCCACCCAGGTGCCCCAAGTGGTTATTATAAAGATGAAATTAAATTAACATTTTTGTTGATGGTGACCGGAATGGAATATGAGGTGCTAACAGGTGCCATCCGAAATCTGTTCAATGACTGAAAGTCATGCTGATGATAGCATTCAGGAATAGGAGAAACTTCTACCTACCAACCGAGTCTTGCATAGGGAGAAGACAGGAAGTAAGAAGCCAAGGGGCTGGAGACGTGCTTCAGCGACTGCTGAGAGCCGCCCGTGAACATTGCCCGTATGTTCCTCTCCAGAGCCTGGTACGCAAAAGTAAGGGAATCCTGGAAAACAAAATTAGTACGGGCAGGTAAAGACACATGGCATCATCGGCAAAACTATTATTTCTTGTCAAAAGTATTAGACTGTCTAAGGGAAGCCAGTTTTGACAAGTGATAAATAAATAAATAAATAAATAAATAAATAAATAAATAAAGTGCTGATTCCAATCAATAGCTAAGACCACTTGGGATGGGCAGTCAGGGCAGGCCAATCACTATCCCAGTATGCGGGGGGGGGGGGTCTCACGCCAGCGGGTCTCCACCAGCGGGAGCCCGGTGCAAAAGTGGGGTCTCACGCCAGGTCTCACGCCAGCGGGTAAGGAAGTTTGCTGGGGCTTAGCCTGAACCAAAGTCAGGATGGTCTGTGCTCTGTGTTAACCTGAAGAACAGAATGAAAGAAAGCTAATGGATTAAAATAGCTTAAGAGTTCATTCAATATGGAACTGATTGTGTGTGTATCTGTGTGTCTATGCATGTGCAGGGGCATGTCTACGTGTGTGTCCATGGGTGTGTGTGTGTGCAGATCTCTGTGTATGTGTGCGTCGTGTGTGTGCGTGTCTGTGCATATTTTCACCCCCAAGAACTGGAACACCACCGAGATGCCCCAAACACCCTCCAAACCACAGCAGGTAGAGCCGCGTCAGGCGGGAGAGCTCAGCCGCAAAACACCGGAGCGGGGACCGGGCCGTCTGTGTGGGATGCTCAGCTGTTCGTAACTTGCTCGCGCGCCCAAGCGGCCCTGAATAATCCGGCCACATACCAGATCCGTCCAAGCCCAGGGGATACAACTCTAAATCCACCTGAGGGCGTCACGAGACCAGACCAGAATTCCGAGGCCTGCCCCGGGCGGAGTGGCATCGGCCAGAGCAGGGGGACAGCCCCTCGCAGCTCGGGCTCCAGAGAAGAGCCCACTGAGGGCCCTGCAGGAAAGGCCCGTGCCTCCTGGTTTTCCCATCCGGTCCCCCTGGCGGGCTGCACACAGACGCCCAGCCTAATGCCCAGCTCTGCCTTGCATGTTCAGCCAGGAAGCATTTAATCAGCACCTGCTGTGTGCCAGGCCACGACAGGCCTCAGGAACATAAAGTGTTTCTCTTACAGGACTTCCCTTTTTATGAAGGGGATCCAAATAACTAGGACAAGAGGATAAGTGCGTGATAGAGGATCCCGGGTCAGGACTGGCTGTGTAATTTGTGGAGCCCGGTGCAAAATGGAAGCACAGAGCCCCTAGGTCAACAGTGAGTAGGAATTTTAAGGCAGCAACAGCAGAGCGCTAACCCAGGTAAGGGGCCCTTCTCGGGGAGGCTGCAGCCCGTCCCCCGTGTCGGCACTGCTTGCACCCCCACAGAACAGACCCGCCCAGGCCCTTGCCCAACTCCCAGAGGCGCCGTTTAGACGACGTCGCGTGAACCCTTCTCCCGGCGTTCAGAGCTCTTTCACAGTCCAGTGCCTTCCCAAACCTCTCCGAGTACCTTGTATCCCTTGTCTTGTTTTCCAGGCCAAAAAGTCTACCCGTATTTCCAAATATCCCCCAAACCTTCCCAACCCACAGAGATACATGCTCACTGATGAAATATAACCTCCTGTTCAAGGCCTAAGTCAAAGAGGGAAGTTTTGTCTCACAGGCAGAGTATTGCCCACCCGCGTTGTTTGTTGCATACTACGTACATATGATTATCTGTGTACTTATCACCCCAATTAGACACCTTTTCTCAAGGTCACAGTCTATTTCCCTTTCATCTTACACACCCAGTTGAGTGTCTGACACTTAACGTTTTTTTTATTATTAATTTTTGAGGGACAGAGACAGAGCATCGGCAGGGGAAGGTGAGAGAGAGAGAGAGAGAGAGAGAGAGAGAGAGAGAGAGAGAGAGAGAGAGAGAGACACACACAGAACCCAAAGCAGGCTCCAGGCTCTGAGCTGTCAACACAGAGCCCCACACGGGGCTCGAACCCACGAACTGTGAGATCGTGACCAGAGCCGAAGTTGGACGCTTAACTGACTGAGCCACCCAGACGCCCCAAACTGTCTGACACTTAAAAGATGATCGCATGGATGGATTTCATATGCAGCATCTGCCAGGGCCACCTCAGGCTCCGCGGGACTTGCCAAAGGCCACAAAGGTCCCGACTCACATCTCAGGACGTCTCTGGAGAAAACCAGATTTGGAGGCCAAGGGTATTTGCTGGCCTGGAGGCGCACAGGGCGCTCAGTGAACAAGTAAACAGCCAGTACGCCTGCAGGTCAAGATCGCAGTGGGCAGCTCACACCCTCCCCCCCCCCCCCCCCCCCCCCCCCCCCCGCATAGCAACAGAAAACTCTTACCGAGGTCCAGGAATCCACGCGGAAGAACACTCCTCTTTCAGTATAGTTTATATTTTTTCCAGTCTCTTTAGTGAGGGACGCAGTCAAATTCCTATGGAAATCACTTTTCTGTACTTTGGAGCTGCGGGAAGGGAGAACCACAAAACGGGACAGACTGAGGAGACAACAGGCCCCCGAACGATGGACATGAAGTCACGTCCATCTCGGGTGAAAGACCATGAAATCCTATTATCTGGAAGGTGAAAGAGAAAAACCTTCCCAGGACATTCCACAGAATTTTACTGAACACATTTCCAAGGTTAAGAGCCGGTGCTTATAAAAAACTACTTCCCGGAGCCTCAAACTCTTCTAGTATAAAAGGTGTGAAGTTCTTCCAGATTACTAAAAATAACAACAACAACAACAAGACGGGATTTCAGCATTTCATGCAAATGGTCAAGAGACAGTCGGTAGGTGGGGCGCCTGGGTGGCTCAGGTGAGCGTCCGACTTCAGCTCAGGTCATGATTTCGTGGGTTCGCGAGTCGGAGCTTCGGATTCTGTGTCTCCCTCGCTCTCTCTGCCCCTCCCCTGCTCATACCCTGTCTCTCAAAAATAAACATTAAAGAAAGACTACTTAAAAAAAAAGAAATGGTAGGTGCTTGGGACGCCGGTATGCAGGCACGCGGATTTATCTTCAAAGACACACTGGCATGAACCGTGCAATAAAAGTATGTTTTCAAAGTCATATATTTTAAGAGGCAACAAACCAGACGCGCAGAGGAGCGGGACAGAGCAGCCGGGAAACGGGAGTGAACGCAGGGGCCCGTGTACAACGCCAGCCGGCGTAGGGACTCTGACAACCTACACATTACAAGCTCGAGCCAGAGGCATTCAATTCAGTTACATTAAAAAAAAACAAAGGCTTACCTCATTTAAATAAATTAAACCGTGAGGGCTTAACTCTCCTGTTCTGCGGCTCTACACTCTCTCTCTCTTTCACTGCAGCGGCGTCCGAGTATCTAGCCCTCGCTCACCCTGAAATATCCGTGGAAACACCACTTCGTCGCCGAGGGCTCTCCTGTGACGGGGTCAGGGCACTCCATGCTACGCCCCTCCTGACGCTTGAGATTGTCTACGAGTTTTGTTCAGTGCCCATCTCCCTGCCGGACACATACCCCGGGGCGCGGGAACCGTCTCTGTCCTGCTCACGATGAGGCCTCAAAGCCTAAACCAGCCCCTGGAGCCGGCGAGGAGCAAACACCCTCTCGTTACGGACGTGCAGAATACGAACACGCTTAGTAAGCGCACGTGGTCGGGACGGGGCCCCACAGGGACGCCAGCCCTCAGAACACAAGTCGGGCCCCCGACCCCCCTCCTCAGGAACCACCTGACCATCTTCTGCTCACCCGGTCTCCTCGAGGACTACCCAGATTTCACCCTGAGCAAGTCAAGTTGATGAGTACTAACAGTGATGGTAATAACACCGTGAACTACCATTTTTACTCCTTAGCGAGCGACTCGCTGATATGCTAATTGCTTTACATCCGTGCTGGCACGAAATCCAGGCCATGATTCTGGGAATATGGACATGTGTTTTTTTTCTATCTTGCCAGGAGGAGGAAGTTGCACCTCAAAAAAAATTAAGCAACTTGTTTGAAAATCACACGGCTGTAAGTGGCGGACCCGCGCACCTACCTGTCTACAAATCCCGTCTTCGTGTCTACCGAGCACCCCCCGGTGTGTTCCTTGTTCGGTTTGCATGTTGTTTCTCTATGAACGGGTTTGGAATCCACTTACCCCTGGGCGCTGGTTTGCTGGCCGCCGCAGGCAATGAACAGAGGGTTCTCGGGCAGACTGCAGTCACTGGGGACACAGATGAATCGGGCATTTTTCCACTACCTTCTTTCCAGGCATGAATTTTACTGAGAAACGGTGGTGCACTTGAAGCCGCGTCCAGAAGCCTTAGTCTAGAGGCGTTCGTGACGGAGCCAGACGGCACTGCTGAAGGACCGGGGGCCTCCGTGCTGAGGGTGTATGAGCCGACTGCAGACAGCCCGGTGGTAACACAGGCAGCCCCACACCCTGGTCACCCCAGACCCCTCCCTGCGAGGAGGAGGAGAGGGACACAGTACCTAAAGCAGGCTCCAAGCTGTCGGCACAAAGCCCAGCGTGGGGCTTTGAACCCACCCCCCTCCCTCCTGTGCACCTGCTCTGGTCACCCCAGACTCACGCCGCCCTCCTCCCTCCCAGTGAACCTGTTCCACCGCCCCACGCTACCATGAACCCTCTGGGAGTTGGAGACAAAAAGAAACGGATTCCCAATGGCACCCCTCTCTGCCCGATTATGCCCGCATATGATTGAATAGGTCTTATTTTCTTCATCTCATTCCTTTAAAAACAAAGATTTGTAAACTGACACGGCCACTAAGAGAACATAAGAGGTAAACTTTCCCTCTCCCTCTGGAAGGAAGCACTAAGCAAGGGAGTATTACATTACAAGAGTCTGTTCCAGGGGCGCCTGGGTGGCTCCGTCGGTTGAGCATCTGACATCAGCTCAGGTCATGATCTCACAGTTGGTGAGTTCAAGCCCCGTGTCAGGCTCTGTGCTGACAGCTCAGAGCCTGGAGCTGCTTTGGATTCTGTGTCTGCCTCTCTCCATGTTCCTTCCCCAATCATGCTCTGTCTCTCTTTCTCTGTCTCTCTCAAAAATAAATAAACATTTAAAAAAAAATCATCTCTCTCAGGGCCAACGTTCAGCTTCGGAGAAGGTTTTTCCTCAAATGCTCTGTTCTCCAACACCAGGATTGGGACGGCAGCCTTACAGCAAGAACGCTACAGTTACAAATCCTTTTTGAATTATGCAGAGCTCCGGCTGCAAACATAACTACCATTCTTCCGCTGTTTCTTCCAGAAGCTACACTAGGAGTTTCAAGCGACAAATCTGCTTTGGAAGATAATTATCAGGACGCCGAGAAATCCTTATAATATGACAGTGTACACACTGCTTCTCCCGCTCCTGAATTTGCCTCCTTTTTCTTTGGAGCCTTTCTCCATATTTCCACCAAGTTCCACAAACTCTGATGAATCTTTCTTTGGGTGTGAAGAGACAATCAAATCAAGGAATTTTCCGCCTTGATAAAGCAGAACAGAGATCAAGAGACAAATCTGTTCCTTCTCAAATAGTTCTCCTAATTAAAGAGTAAGGTTTAGGGGCACCTGGGTGGCTCAGTCGGTTAAGCGTACAACTTTGGCTCAGGTCATGATCTCACGGTTCATAGGTTCAAGCCCCACATTGGGCTTTGTGTTGACAGCTTGGAGCCTGCTTTAGATCCTCTGTCCCTCTCTCTCTGCCCCTCCTCTGCTTACACTCTCTCAAAAATAAAACTGAGCCTGGGTGGTTAAGCATCCAACTCATGATTTCAGCTCAGGTCATGATCTCACGGTCCGTGAGTTCGAGCCCCACTTCAGGCTCGGTGTTCACAGCTCAGAGCCTAGAGCCTGCTTCGGATTCTGTGTCTCCCTTTCTCTCTTCCCCTCCTTCCCCCCCAAAAATAAACATTAAAAAAATTTTTTAAGCATCTGAATCATAGGGGTACCAAAAGATGAAGAGAGAGAAAAAGGGGTAGAAGATTTATATGAGCAAATCATAGCAGAAAAGGTTCCTAACCTGGGGAAAGACACAGACATCAAAATCCAGGAAGCACAGAGAACTCCCATTAGATTGAACAAAAACGAACTATCAATAAGGCGTATCATAGTCAAATGCACAAAATACTCAGGCGAGGAGAGAATCATGAAAGCAGCAAGGGAAAAAAAGTCCTTAACCTACAAAAGACGACAGATCAGGTTTGCAGCAGACCTATCCACAGAAACTTGGCAGGCCAGAAAGGAGTGGCAGGATATATTCAATGTGCTGAATCAAAAAACCATGCAGCCAAGAATTCTTTATCCAGCAAGGCTGTCATTCAAAATAGAAGGAGAGATTAAAAGTTTCCCAGACAAACAAAAATTAAAGGAGTCAGTGACCACTAAACCATCCCTGCAAGAAATTTTAAGGGGGACTCTGTGAGGGGAGAAAGGATGAAACAAAACTAAAAGGACCGAAAGCAACAAAGACTAGAAAGGAACAGAGAATGCCACCAGAAACTCCAACTCTACAGGCAACACAATGGCAATAAATTCATATCTTTCAGTACTCACTCTAAATGTCAATGGACTAAACGCTCCAATCAAAAGACAGAGGGTATCAGAACGGATAAGAAAACAAGATCCATCTATATACTGTTTACAAGAGACCCACTTTAGACCTAAAGACGCGTTCAGATTGAAAGTAAGGGGATGGAGAACAATCTATCATGCTAATGGTCAACAAAAGAAAGCCGGAGTAGCCATACTTACTTATATCAGACAATCTAGACTTTAGAATAAAGACTGTATCAAGAGATGCAGAAGGGCATTATATCATAATTAAGGGGTCCATCCACCAAGAAGATCTAACGATTGTAAATATATATGCCCCCAAAATGAAACCACTCAACTATATAAATCAATTAGTTACAAACATAAAGAAATTCATTGCTAATACCCTAATAGTAGGGGACTTCAGTACCCCACTGACAACAATGGACAGATCATCTAAGCAGAAAATCAACAAGGAAACAATGGCTTTGAATGACACACTGGACCGGACGGACTTAACAGATATATTCAGAACATTTCATCCTAAAGCAGTGGCATACACATTCTTCTCCAGTGTACATGGAATATTCTCCAGAATAGATCACATACTGGGACACACATCAGCCCACAACAAGTACAAAAAGATTGAGATCATACCGTGCATATTTTCAGACCACAACACTATGAAACTTGAAATCAACCACAAGAAAAAATTTGGAAAGACAACAATAATTTGGAGACTAAAGAACATCCTACTAAAGAATGAATGGGCTAACCAAGAAGTTAAAGAGGAAATTAAAAAGTACATAGAGGCCAATGAAAATGATAGCACCACAACCCAAAACCGCTGGGATGCAGCAAAGGAGGTCAAAGAGGAAAGTATATAGCAATCCAGGCCTTCCTAAAGAAGGAAGAAAGGTCACAGATACATAACCTAACTTTACACCTTAAAAAGCTGGAAAAAGAAGAGCAAATAAAACCCCAAACCAGCAGAAGACAGGAAATAATGAAGATTAGAGCAGGAATCAATGCTATCAAAACCAAAAATAACAGAATATATCAATGAAACGAGGAGCTGGTTCTTTGAAAAAATTAACAAAATTGATAAACCCCTAGCCAGTTTGGTCAAAAAGAAAAAGGAAAGGACCCAAGTAAATAAAATCAAGAGTGAAATAGGAAAGATCACAACCAACACAGCAGAAATGTGAACAACAAGGGGCACCTGGGTGGCTCAGTCAATTAAGCGTCCGACTTGGGCTCAGGTCATGATCTCACAATTCACAAGTTCAAGCCCCACATCAGGCTCTGTGCTGACAGCTCAGAGCCTGGAGCCTGCTTCGGATTCTGTGTCTCCCGCTCTCTGCTCCTCCCCTGCTCACTCTGACTCCTTCTCAAAAATAAACATTTAAAACAAACTTAAAAGAAGATGTGGTGTATATATATATATATATATATATATATATATATATATATATATATATATATACATACATACATACACATACATACACAATGAAGTATTACTTGCAATCAAAAAGAATGGAATCTTGCCATTTGCAACTATGTGGATGGAACTAGAGGGTATTATGTTAAGTGAAATTAGAGAAAGACAAATATCATATGACTTCACTCATACGTGGAATTTAAGATAGAAAACAGATGAACATAAGGGAAGGGAAGCAAAAATAACATAAAAACAACGAGGGGGGACAAAACATAAGAGGCTCTTAAATGCAGAGAACAAACTGAGGATTGCTGGAAGGGTGGTGGGGGGGGGGGCTTAACGGGGGAGGGGCATCAAGGAAGATGCTGGAAGGGTGATGAGTCAGGGGGGAGGGCTTAACGGGGGAGGGGCATCAAGGAGGACACTTGTTGGGAGAAGCCCTGGGGGTTGTATGGGGATTCCCATATAACTGGATTCCATTCCTGAAGTTATTATTGCACTAGATGCTAACTAACTTGGATGTAAATTTAAAAATTAATTTAAAATTGTTTTTTAAATTAAAAAGAGAGAAAATCTTTAAAACAAATAAACGCAGGTCATTCACACTCACATGACCCACATAAACTGAGCTTCCTTCCAATGGTGGTCCTAACAGTAGGAGCCAACATTTATGAAGTGCTTCCTACACACTGAACCATTTACACGAGCGCCCTCAGGTGGACCTCCCAACAGCCCCACGATCAAAGATAGAATTATTTCTGCCCCCATTTCACAGATGAGAAAACAAAGCTCAGGGAGGTTTAGTTACCTGCTTGGGATAACCCAGCAGTGAGTGGCAGGTCTGGAAAATTCCAAAGCCCATCCTCTACCATCGTGTGCACCCAAAACCCATGGCCACAGAAGGAGAGCCTGGAGATTTCACCGGAGGCTTATTTCACTATTAAAAATAGTATTTATATTGGATTGTTTATCTCACTGTTCCCCAGCTACTTAAAACAGGTTTCATATTTACAGTCTAATGTCAAATTTATCACGCAAGGGAATTCTGTTCCAAATCACAATATATAATTATGGTTAACGTTCTCTGAATACTAAAAGCGTTATTTTTTTCATGTTTATTTATTTTTGAGAGAGACAGACAGACAGACAGACAGACAGAATGTGAGCAGGGGAGGGACAGGGAGAGAGGGAGACACAGAGTCCCAAGCAGGCTCCAGGCTCTGAGCTGTCAGCACGGAGCCTGACGTGGGCCTTGAACCCACTAATGGTGAGATCATGACCTGACCTGAAGTCGGACGCCTGACCAAATGAGCCAGCCCCGAATATTAGCAAATGTCTTTAAGGCCAAAAGAATAGCACCCAGCATATAATATCCCAGAGCTACACACATTTGGGCCTCTCCAATTTATAACCCCAGTCCTATACTCCTTACCTGGAGCAGCCGCCATCTGGTACAGATCCGGCCCTAAAACCCTCTTTCCCACTGCCCTTGTCTGCATGGGGTGCTGCCTCCGCTGCTCCCTCTCCAGACCACCCCCCACCCCACTTAGCTGCGCAGTGCACGGGGGCTGCATACTCAGTGGGGTGGTTGCAAGCCAGATCCGAGAGGAGCCTTGGCTCCCCCATCCGGCGGGGAGACTCTGTGAGCCCAAAGGTCTACTGCGGCTGGAAGTGGGCTGGTCTACCCTGGTCGGAGGCCCCGGTTAACACTCATCCTGGACATGCAGGGCGGGAGCTGGCGCTCCAGACGCTGTTCCACGCGGGCTGAATGTCAGACTCCAACCGAAGGCTGTGATTTACAAATGCATCCACTCCTCGTTTCACTTCGGAGGAGGGAGTTTGGTGCAGCGGCCTCTGAAACCCTTTAACCCTGAGACGGCGGCAGGCGGAGAGGAGGCTCACTGGGCCCTGGCTGCCGGAGCCTGCGCACAGCTCGGGTCCTCCCCGAAGAGGGGACGCGGCACAGGGGTGGACAGGGGGCCCTCCCACTGACCACAGTCCTGCAGGATCCACCTCTCCGTCCCCAAAACTGGAGACAGCGGCACACGTAACCACACGGGAGCGCATCGGAGCTTTGAGGTGAGGGAGGGAGTTCCTTGCTCTCCCTCCTTGGTTACGAGAGAGGCTAGCACTTCATGAGAGCTTTGCATTTGATCAGTGGAAAACCTGAGCACGATAGTTGGTGGGGGGGGGGGGGGGGTGGACAGGGCAGGAGGACTGCGTACAAGTAGAGCCGGATCTCACCTGGTCCCGTTCTCTAACATGAAGCTCGTCAGACGGAAGATGTTCGTGGACCAATACGCCATGTCATCCAGTCCCCCCAGGAAATATTCTTGGAATTGTTCCACCAAAAACGGGGATCTTCTGGAGTAAGTGGGATAAAGCTACAGTAGAGAAAAAGAAAAGTTATCAATAGGTGCTTTTCCTGGTGTCTTCGTAATCCTTTAAATTGAGATTGTGAAGAATGAAGCCTTTACCTTGGAAACGGCCAGCATCTCACCATACCTGCAACATGAACAACAATTTTGCCTGTGAGTGTGGTTTGTACAGAGAAGCGAAGCAGATAATGAAGAAAAAAACTCCACTAACATGTAGCTACTATCATGCAACTGCCTTTGAATAAGCAAAATCCCATAAATCCAAAACCCAACTCAGGAAACTAAAACGTCAGAAAGCACTCGAAGGAAGTCACACTGAGATCAGTTGTAAGCTCTCCTCTGGGCGACACCTACATTTCCAAGAACTGAAGGTAGGTACAGTCAACGATTGCACTTTTGGTGATGACTTCTCGGCCATAGAGCTTCTTGTAAATTCCCAGCAGATCTTGGACGGGCACATACCTGAGAAAGGCGTTAGAATAAGATAAGATTCTGAAATTAAAGATAAATGGCCAGCAAGAGCAGCTACTGTTCACTCCATGATTACTTTGGGCCAGGAATTATGCAAAGGGCTTTCCATGAACTATTTATTTCGTCCTACCTACAAGCCCCGGTGCTTGGAATTACTACATTCCTGCTTGACATCAGAGGAAGCTAAAGCACAGAAAAGTGAACTGATTTCCCCAAAGATGCACAGCAAACAACTGTACCTTCACCCGATATTTATGGAGGTACATTGAAAGACAGGAAACGAACTCTAACGTGTCAAAAGAATTGGTCTTGTGAATTCAGTTCAAGGAGCAATATATTTTTATTCTTTTGAGCACTGAATTGCTATTGAAAGTTCTTAGTTTTAAAACACCAAAATTGGGGGCGCCTGGGTGGCTCAGTTGGTGAAGCGTCCAACTTCGGCTCAGGTCATGAGCTTACGGTTTGTGAGTTCGAGCCCCTCATCAGGCTCTGCGCTCACAGTTCAGAGCCTGAAGCCTGCTTTGGGTTCTGTGTCTCCCTCTCTGTCTGCCCCTCCCCCATTCATTCTCTCTCCTTCTCTCTCTCTCAAAAATACATAAACATTACAAAATATTTTTTTAAAAACACCGAAATGGCTCCTCACCCCAACATCCTGGTTTAGACCACACAGAAGAAAGAAATGAGACAGTAAAAAGAATTCCAAGTCAGGTTTTGATTCACAATATTCCTTATTTCAGTCAAAAGAGCAGCATACATTAGATTAATGCTGAATCATATTCCATTTTTATTTCTGAAACCTTAGAATACACCAGACAGAAATCACAACCAAATAAAACCTGATTTTAGTATATTTATGAGAAAGACTCTATGGAGAGATCCATTTTTTTTTTTTTTTTTTTAAAGAGCACCAGAGTGGTCCTCCCAATAAAAATAGCTCCGGGCTGGACAAAATAACAAAAATATTTTTTTTAGATGAATCACGAAGCTAGCAAGAAAGTGAAAATTTTCCAAAGGCCCAAAATAAATTGAAACTGGAAACTTGAAGAGGTAAGCAAGTGGGGAAGCCAGGCTCTGCCCCGAGGTCTTGGCGATTTTGAAGGGCTGCAGAAGGCGTGGGCTAAAGCACAGAAACCAGCCAAAGCTGGTTTCCACCTCGGAGGAGACTCTGAACTAATGGCCACGCCTCTGCACGAGTATTAGCCAGAAACCAACCTAACCTGTCAAGGTCAGCCAAGAAACTGACAATGGATAAAGGGGAAAAGATATAGTTGTCCCCCTAACATTGGTAACTACCACCAGTCGCACAAATGGTCTGTCCTGCATTCGTGCTATCTCTGTAGTCAGGACAACTTCAAGGGCTGAATGTAACTCCGTATGGTCCTAGGTTAACAGTGTCTCCCGGGAGCCTGCAGAAGTCAACAAACCCTGCCTGGAGACATGCAACTCCAAGTCCAGCCGTGAGGAATTCAAGCACCATGGGACATAACCAAGAGAGCCAGCGTAAAGACAGTGATAGTTGCTAAAGGAGACTGGAAGGCAATAAGCATTCATTGGCGATGAAGAGGGTCACCACGTCATGAGGAAAAGGTTCGACTCACCGGAAAGATGTAAGATTTTTAAACTTGAATGTACCTGACAACATATCTTCAAAACGTCTATATAGCAAATTGACAGAGCTTCAAGAAAATGGAAAACAATCCACCATCGCCAGGGGAAATTTTTTTTAACAAATTTCTCGGTAATTATTAGATCGACCTAATATAAAATAAAAAGGCTAGTTTATCATTTTAACAGTAAATTTAATAAGCTTAAGCTAATAAGCATACATACATTAGACCAAAAGTTGGAGAACAATCTTTTCAAGCACATATGGACTATTTACGAGTGTTGATCATATGTTAGGTCTCAAATCAAGACTCAACAGGAGACTCCTGGCAAAGACGGCAGAGTGGGAGGACCCTAAATGGATCTTGTCCCATGGGTACAACTAGACAACACTCACATCAGTGCAGACAACCCCAAAAATGACCCAAAGACTGGCAGAAGAGCCTCCACAACTAAATGTCGAGAAGAGGCCACATTAAAGAGGGTGGAAAGGGTAGAGACATGGTGTGGGCTAAACCCCACAGGTCTGGCTACCAGAGGGAGGGAGCCATGGTTTCAGAGAGGGGCAAGAAGCAGATTATCACACTGGGGAGCCTACTTGGTTCCTTGAAAATGGACGAACCTCTTGCCAGAGTCGAGAGAGAGAGAGAGAGAGAGAGAGAGAGAGATCGTAAATAAACAACCCCCCCAAAAGAGGAAAAGTAACAACTGACACCACAGAAACACAAAGAATTGTAAGAGAATATTAAAAAAAATTCTATGATGACAAATTGGACAATCTAGAAGAAATGGATAAATTCCTAGGAACATATAACCTACCAAAACTGAATCAGGAAGAAGTAGAAAATTTCAACAGACCAATTATCGTTAATGAAATTCAATCAGTAATCAAAAAACCCCCAATAAGCAAAAGTCCAGAGCCAGATGGCTTCACAGGCAAATTCTACCAAACACACAAAGAAGAGTTAGTACCTGTTCTTCTCAAACTATTACAAAAGATAGAAGATGAAAGAAAACTTCCAAATGCATTTTATGAGGCCAGCATTACTTTGATACCCAAACCAGATAAAGACACCACTAAAAACCAGAGGTACAGGCCAGTATCTGATGGACACAGATGCAAAAACCCTCAACAAAATACTAGCAAACCAAATCCAACAATACATTAAAAAAACAAAACAAAAACATTCACCATGATCAAGTAAGATTTATTCCTGGGTTCAAAGAGTGGTTCTGTATTCACAAAATCAATGCGACATATCATATCAATAAAAGAATAAAAGCCTTATGATAATTTCAATAGATGCAGAAAAAGCATTTGACAAAGTACAACATCCATTCATGATAAAAACCCTCCACAAGATAGGTTTAAAGGGAATATACCTCAACATAAGAAAAGCCATATATGAAAAGCCCACAGTGAACATCATAATCAGTGGTGAGAAACTGAGAGTCTTTCCTCTAAAGTCAGGAACAAGATGCCGATGTCTGCTCTCACCACCGTTATTTAACATAGTATTGGAAGTTCTAGCCACAGCAATTCGACAACATAAATAAAAGGCATCCAAATTGGTAAGGAAAAAGTAAAACTATCACTCTTTGCAAATGCCAGGATACTATCTATAGAAAACCCTACAGACACCACCAAAAAAATACTAGAGATGATAAATGAATTCAGTAGGATCACAGGATACAAAAGTCAATGTACAAAATTCTGTTGTATTTCTATATACTAATAACGAAGTAGCAGAAAGAGAAACTAAGGAAACAATCCCATTTACAACTGCACCAAAACCAATAAAATCTCTAGGAACAGAAGAGGTGAAAGACCTATACTCTGAAAACTATAAAATACTGACGAAAGAAATTGATGACGACACACCAAAAAATGGAAAGACATTCCATGTTCATGGATTGGAAAAACAAATATCGTTAAAATGTCAATACTACCCAAAGCAATCTACTATTCAATGCAATCCCTATCAAAATACCAAGAGCATTTTTCAGAGCTAGAACAGTCCTAAAATTTGTACAGAACCACAAAAGACCCCGAGTAGCCAAAGCAATCTTCAAAAAGAAAAGCAAAGCTGGAGGCATCACAATTCCAGACTTCAAGTTATATTTCAAAGCTTCATTAATCAAAATAGCGGGATACTGGCACAAAAATAGACATAAATCAATGGAACAGAGTAGAAAACCCAGAAGTGAACCCACAACTATATGATCAATTAATCTTTGACAAAGCAGGAAAGAACATCCAATGGGAAAAAGACAGTCTCTTCAACAAATGGTGCTGGGAGAACTGGACAGCAACATGCAGAAGGATGAAACTGACCACTTTTTTACACCATACACAAAAATAAACTCAAAATGGATTAAAGACCTAAATGTGAGATCTGAAACCATAAAAACCCTAGAAGGGATCACAGGCAGTAATTTCTTTGACATCAGCCATAGCAACATTTTTCTGATATGTTTCCTGAGGCAAGGGACACAAAAGCAAAAATAAACTATTGGGACTTCATAAAATAAAAAGCTTCTGCACAGCAAAGGAAATAATCAGCAAAGCTAAAAACATCCTACTGAATGAGAGAAGATATTTTCAAATGACATACCTGATAAAGGGTTAATATCCAAAATATATAAAGAACTGATATAAGTCAACACCAAAAGAACAACTAAACCAATTTAAAAATGGGCAGAGAACATGGACATTTCTCCAGAGAAAACATCCAGAGGGCCAACAGATACATGGAAGATGCCCTCAACATCACTCATCATCAGGGAAATACAAATCAAAACTATAATGAGATACCACCTCACACCTGTCAGAATGGCTAAAATCAACAACACAAGAGACAACAGGTGTTGGCGAGGATGTGGAGGAAAAGGAACCTCGTACGCTGTTGGTGGACGTGCAAACTGGTATGGCCACTGTGGAAAACAGTGTGGAGGTTCCTCAAAAAGTTAAAAATAGAACTTCCCTACAATTCAGCAATTGCACCACAGGGTGTTTACCCACAGGATACAAAAATACTAATTCAAAGGGATACGTGCACCCCAATGTTTTCAGCAGTATTATCTACAAGAGCCGAATTAAGGAAGCAGCACAAATGCCCATCAACTGACGAACAGATAAAGAAGGTGTGGTCTATATATACATGATGGAATATTAATTGGCCATAAAAAAAGAATGGAATCTTGTCATTTGCAACAACATGGAGTGAACTAGAGAGTATAATGCTAAGTGAAATAAGTTAGAGAAAGACAAATACCATGTGATCCCATTCAGATGTGGAGTTTAGGAAAGAAAACAAATGAACAAAGGAAAAAAAGAGAGAGAGAAAAGAAGAAACTGACCCTTAGGTATAGAGAAGAAACTGATGATTACCAGAAGGGAGATGGGTGGGGGGAGGAGTGCAACAGATAAAGGGGATTAAGAGTACATTTACCATGGTGAGCACCAAGTCATGGACAGATTTGCTGAATCACTATATCGTACGCTAATATAACACTAGGTTAACGATACTGGCATTAAATTTAAAAACTTAAAAAGACTCTACAAATTTTAGGAGAACCTGAAGGAAATAAATATATGAGTAAAAAGTAAGGAGAGAGAAAGGGAACATGTAACAGAGAGGATCAATAAAGCCAAAAGTTCATTTTTTAAAAATAATAAACCTGAAAAATATTATTTGAGAGTCGTTGGAGAAGATGTAAGAAAAAACAGGATAAAGAACATTTATGGATGATAAGGGAACACAAGTACAAATAAAGAAAAAAATAAATTATGAACAACCTTATGCTACAGTGTTTAAACAGAGGAAATGGAAAAGTCCTAGAAAAATAAAACTCCTTAAGAAGAAGTTAAAAAACTCTATAGCCCTATAACCATTACAGAAGTTTTTAAGAAGTCTCTACAAAGAACACCCGGCCTAGAGGGCTTTACAAAGTCTACTAAACATTCAGGAAAACGAAGTTTTGATCTTACAGAGACTTCCAGAGAACGGAAAAGGAAGGAACACTCTCCACCAGATGTCATGAAGCCAGCCCAACCTTGATACCAAAACCAAACAAGGACAGAAGAAAGGAAAATCACAGTACAAGCTCACCCATATACAAAAACGCAAAAGCCCAGGCAGCAACAGATGTAACAAATATTAAACAGAAAATAAGCTATGCCAAAGTTGGTTTGTCCCAGGAATTAAACTTGATTAAATATTGGCAAATGTAAGATTAATAGAATCACAATTAATTAATCAAGATTAATTAAAGAAGAGAGAACTATTTCAACAGATGCAGAGTTCAATCCATAAGAAGTTAATTCATAACAAAAACTACTAGCAAACTGAAATAGAAGGGAATTACCTTGAGTTGATAAAGGATAGTCACAAAACCCCACAGCAAATATTATACGTGATGAATTTGGAAAGCATTTTCTTCAAGATCACAAACAAGGTAAGCATGTTCAGTATCACCACTTTTTTAATGTTTATTTATTTTTGAGAAAGAGAGAAACAGAGCATGAGCAGGGGAGGGGCAGAGAGAGAGGAAGACACAGAATCCGAAGCAGGCTCCAGGCTCTGAGCTGTCAGCACGGAGACTGACACGGGGCTTGAACCCACGAACGGTGAGATCATGACCCGAGCTGAAGTCAAACGCCTAACCAACTGAGCCACCCAGGTGCCCCACAGTATCACCACTTCTACGGAACTGAAAACATTAGCCAGTGTGATGCACCAGAAAAAGGAAATTTCTGGAGGAAATAGGAAAAGCAAAATGGTGACAATCTGTAGCTGAGGCATTGTGAGTCTGCCGTAAATTTGAAAGCATCTCCAGATACATTTAAATTAGTTGCTGGATACAAAAGTCAAAATTAGAAAGTCACTTGCATTTCTACACAGCAACAATCAATTAGAAGATAAAACCGGTACCAAAAGTTACCACTTATGGTAGCAAATAAAAAGCCTCTGCAACCAAATCAAATAAAATATGTAAGACCTTGATGACAAAACTTGTGAAACTTTAAAGTCATTAAAGAAGAGTTAAATAAACTATATAACAGATTTATGGATAAGAAGACTCAATATTGCAAAGCTGTAAATTCTCTTCCGATGGAGCTCTAGATTCAATAAAATTCTAATAAAAATTCCAACAAGATTTTTCTCAGAACATGGCAACTTGCTCCTATCACTTGACTTGAAAGAGCCAAGGCAAAAGAATATGCAAGGTATGTCTGAAGAAAAAGGACAGGCTGAGAGACCAGCCCTACCACGTCAAGATGTGTTATAAAGTCACTGTAATTTTTCAAAATCAGTATTGCTCGCGGACAATTAGATCAATAGAACAAAACAGAAAGCCCAGAAATGGACCCAAATACATCTGGAATTTAATTTATGTCAGAGAGGGCATTACAGACCTCTCTGAGGAAAGGGGAGGCTATGGATAAGTGCCCTGATCTGGAGACGATCAGTTCTGTCTCCAGAAAGAAAGAAAATCAGATTTTATCTCAGAATATACAAAAGATTAACTCCAGGTAGATGAAAGGCAAAGTTTAAAAAAATAAAACTATAAAAGCTCTTGAAGGCTAAGTAGGAGAATAATCTCACGCCCTCAAGTAGGGAAGGATTTCTTAAATAAGACATCACAAGTACAAATTACAAAGGAAAAGACCGATATATTCAATTACTATAGGTTAAAATTAAGTTCTGCTTATTGAAACACATCATAAGTAAAAAGACATGCCGCACACCGTAAAAAGATATTTGTAACAAATAATGATAAATGGACCAAACATTAGGAGCCCTAATATGCAAAGAACACTCAGAAACAAGCAAAAAGGATAAGCAAACCAACAGAAAAATAGGCCAAACACCAAATCGGATTTTCACTTACTATCAAACACGAACAATCCAATATGAAAGAACGTTCAACCTCATTATTAGTCATCTGGGAAATGCAAATTAAAACTTTAATGAGGTACCATTACACACCGAACAGGTTATTTTCAAGTTGGACAGTACCCAGCATTGGAGAAAATGTAAACGTCAAAAGAAAAAAAATACATATAACTACCATATAAAACTGCGGAGAGCAGAAATTGGGAAGACCTTTCTGAAAGTCTGGGCTTGCTTAGTGGAGTTAAACATGCACATGCCCTACGACCCACCAATTCCATGTCTAGGTGATTATGAGAGAGGTTCCTCTCTGGTGTACGTACAGAAACGTTCATGGCAACGCGATGTGTGAAGCAAAAACACTCCCTATGGCTTACGTATCCATCCACGTGAGAACAGAGTAATTCACCTGCTCTGCCCATGAAATGGATACCATGTAGTGGTGAAAAATGAATGAACTACCGCCAAACACATCCATGTGACTGTATCTCAGAAACAGAAACAAACAAAATTTGAGGAATACATGCTATACGATTCTATTTATCTAAAGTTTAAAACCGTGTACTACTGGGGCGCCTGGGTGGCTCAGTCGGCTAAGCGTCCGACTTCGCCTCAGGTCATGATCTCTCAGCTTGTGGGTTGGAGTTCTGCGTCGGGCTCTGTGCTGACAGCTCGGAGCCCGGATCCTGCTTCGGATTCTGCGTCTCCCTCTCTCTCTCTCTCTCTCTGCCTCTTCCCCATTCATGCTCTGTCTCTGTCTCTCAAATATAAATAAACATTTTTTTAAAAACTTAAAAAATGTACTATTTTGTATATGGACACATCCCTGTGTTTTAGACTATAGAGAAAAGCAACAAAATGATTAACAGGAAACCCACAGTAGTGGTTACCCCAGTGGGAGAGAAGTTGAGGAGGGAGGGCAAGGAACTTGTAAGATTCCAGTAAGGCTCCATTTCTTAAGCTGAGTGGTAGATGCACAGGTGTACATCATCTTTTTTTTTTTATATATATATAAATTATGCATTTTTAGGGGCACCCGGGGTGGCTCAGTAGGCTGAGCATCCGACTTCAGCTCAGGTCATGATCTCACGGTTCGTGAGTTCGAGCCCTACATCAGGCTCTGTGCCGACAGCTCAGAGCCTGGATGCTGCTTCGGATTCTGTGTCTCCCTCTCTCTGCCCCTTCCCTGCTCATGCTCTGTCTCACTCTGTCTCTCAATAATAATTTAAAAAAATTTTAAAAATATGCATTTTTACATGGTATAATTCACAAGTTTAAAGAATCTACTTAGAACGTTCTAATCTGCAGTTTTACCTTTTAGAATTTACAGGTTTACAATTTTACATTTATATTTTCTAGAGGGATAAGAAGGGTCAATGCCATTTAGGGAACACATATGTGAGTGTACTTGCTCTTACCAGTGCCGTGCGAGGTAATTAAAGTTAAACTCAAACTGGCTCAACACATCTCCTCCTAGGGTACAAGAAAAATATGTACATTTGGTCAGTCAGAGACAAGATGTAGCATGCTTCCTTAACACAAATTTGGATAACCCAGGTTATTTATCACATCATCACACGTTTCTGTTTGTTGTTTCAGATACAGGCATATCTTTAAGAAAAAGGCGATCTTTTATATCTTAGGCAGTGAAACATATGAATTAAGAAAAAATACCCATGTTAAGAGTTTTTCACTTGAAGGAAAGACAAGCCATGAAAGTTCTTTAAAAACCCCATTCACCATCTACTTTGGATATTGGGAGGTAATTTACTATGGGAAAAAATGGAAGATGCCACTTTAAAGCTGAAATATTAGGTGATATTAGGTAAGGAGTTTCAACCTGATATAAAGTAAAGCTTTTCTAAATTATGACACAAGTCAATGATGAAATGTGATTTTTTTAAATAAAAAAATACACATACGCAACTTTTCGGAAATACATTTCTATGTTAAAGTATACCCATACTATGAATTATTAAGATAGCTAGTTAGTATATGTACTGGTAAGATAGGATAAAAAAATACATATTTTACTTTAAATATTTGGGTTTTTTAGTATAAGTTGAATTTTACACACACACACACACACACACACACACACAAATGAGAAAGAGATAATGCACCAAGGCTACATGAACTATGCACATCTTTGCCCAAGGATGCTCCCAGAAGCATTACTTACTATCTAGACCCCTGCCTGTTTATTAGTCGTTTCACAAAGTGACTTAATACCTATTTCATAGAGTATGAAAATTACATTTTTACTCAAGGGAACCACATGACCAGTTCTAATTCATCATGAAATGGTCTCAATTAAGGAGAAAGAAGCAAGTTACTAAAATAGGGGAAAAAATACAGAGTTAAGATAGTGACTCCGTAGCAAGTGAGATATAACCACTGCAAAAGAAAATTTGGCAAGTGTAAATAGTACCGAAGTCACCAGCCGAATGTGCCTCCGAATAAGAGCCATGAAAATCAACCTGAAAAAGAAAGAGAAACACCCGATGTGTGTGTATGTATACATCACAAACTGTAGCCCAAACCCCTACCCCACAGCCAAACCAGTAGTGGGAAGGTGACTGTCTGTCTAACCAAATGAAATGCTAAGGGTACATATGGATGGACTCAATTTTCAAAACCATGTTTCATTTTCTTATTTTATTTTACATTAATAAATATCTATTACATTAAAATGCTTATTTTATTTGTTCAAAACTATATTGGCCGCTGAGTTGTATACCTGTTGTCTGGTAGTAAATAAAGCTATTGCAAATGTTTGCGCCTCAGAGGATATATACACAATCTTGACTGAGTCCAAACATAAGCTTCTCACAGAATGGTACTAATGTCAACTGGTGACCAGAAGGGACTTCCAGAAATAAGTCACCAGGTAAGATCATCATTTTCAGTTTGGGGAATGGCGTTTTCATACAGAACATTCAAAAAGATGGGCAAAATGGCTGAAGTGGGGGAAGGAGGCACAGGCTTCCAGTTAAATGGATTAATCACGGAAATAAAAGGTACAGCATTGTACCTTTGTACCTGTGTACTGTACTGTACACAGTAATGGTAGTATAGTGGTGTTGTGTGGTGACAGATGGCAGTGACACTTGTGAGCTCGGCATAATGAACCGAGACATCCAATTGCTATGTTGTACACCTGAAATTAATATAACAGCCTATCGACTACACAAAAAAATTTAATTTAAAAAGAAATTTAATTTAATTTAATAAATTAATAAATTTAATTTAATTTAAATTAATTTAAAAAGAAATTTAATTTAATTTAAAAAGAAAATTTAATAAAAGAAAAAACAAACACGTGGAACCATTACTTTCAAATAGAACTAAGTGGCAGGTCTTCACATCCTTATTAATACACAACATGAATAAAACATGAAATTTCCCCAATATTGTTTGTGACTAAACAGAACATCACATTTATCGCCGTTTTCAGTGCACATTAGTGAATGGCTAATGCCTGTGTGATGAACGTATAGGCAGCAGGAAGATTAAGAGGCATAAATCGTAATGGATGGAAATCTAACAAATCCTGCTTTGGGCAAGAAATCTTGCTTCCAAACAATAGCCAAATTATGGAAAGAGCCCAAATGTTCCTCAACTGATGAACGGATAAAGAAGATGTGGTTTATATACACAATGGAATACTACTCGGCAAAGAGGAAGAATGAAATCCTGCCATTTGCAAGAACGTGGATGGAACTGGGGGGCGTTAGGAGTGAAATGAGTCAGAGAAAGACAGGTATCACATGATTTCACTCATACGTGGATTTTGAGAAACTTAACAGATGATCACAGGGGAATGGAAGGAAAAATGAGATAAAAACAGAGGGAGGCAAACCATAAGAGACTCTTAAATACAGAGAACAAACTGAGGGGGTGGGGTGCAGGGGAAAGGGGAAAATGGGTGATGGGCATTGAGGAGGGCACTTGTTGGGATGAGCACTGGGTGTCGTATGTAAGAGATGAACCACTGGGTTTTACTCCTGAAGCCAAGACTACACTGTATGTTAACCCACTTGAGAATAAATAATAAATAATAAATTGTTCTTAAAATAAATGACATGACCTCTGAATAATCTCAAGTTCTCCTCTCCTCTAAAAGGGTGAGTTTTTAATCCTGGGTGGGAAACACTCCCATAGCATCATTAACCCAAAGACAGGTACTCACGGCTGCCATTGTCCTGAGGAACCCTTGCTGGATCCCCAAGCTGTGCCAGCTGACATCGGCCACCATGTGAGAGGTGATTCCCAACAAGAACGCCACCAATTTCTCTGTGTCCTGCCAAAGAAGCGAATTAGAGTCCTAGGTGCTTGGGTTTGTCTATACAAATCCTATTAACAGTTTTAATAAGTATGATTTTCATTACTGAGACTTAAACACTAAAATTAGAGGCAGGTACATTGTAGTTTCCAGTTACAAAAACCACAAAGGACTCTTCAAAATATTTTACGGATTTCAGATTAATTACCCTTGGAGCAAAACAGTGAAGTGACATAGCCCAAACATTTTTAAGTGGTTTATTCAGATATTAACTAGCCACATGCTATGTTTGGCATTGAAGGTATGCAGGGGTGGGGGTGGGGGTGGGGGGCAGCCCTCCCAGAGCCTGGCGTGGGGACAGGGGACAAATGGAGTAGATGCAGACATAAGCAAGGGACTCGGCGGGTCTAGAAGAGAATTTCTTCTTGGCTTGAGGGCCGTGCCTACCTTATCCCAAGGAAGAGGATAGTTCTCTCGGATGTAATGAACGCTCGCATTCAGAAATGGGGTCCAGTGAGTGCTCTCAGACACATCATGGAATTGCCCTGATGAGACAAAGGTGTCAGGAGTCTTTCTTTAAAAGCTGGAGATTCCCAAATCTGCCACCACTGCTGCCCGCTACGACCCTCCTCCTCCTCCCCTCCGAGTCTCTTAGTTTCTTCTGTTGATGTGCAGGGGAAGCCTCTAGAACAGAAGAGCCAGCACAAAGAGAGAGAGAAAGGAGCCTGAACTGGCTCACAGCATCTTGAAATCACCTGGGCTGCCATGGAAGCTGGAAGGGTTTCCAATTCTGTGCTCTAAAGGGAAGGAGAGGAGGGGGCGCCTGGGTGGCTCAGTTGGTTAAGCATCCTACTCTTGATTTCAGCTCGGGTCATGATTGCTCGGTTTGTGAGATCGAGCCCCACATCAGGCTCTGCACTGACAGGATGGAGCCCGCTTGGGATTCTCTCTCCCTTTCTCTCCGCCCCTCCCTCAAAACAAAATAATTTTAAAAAAATAATAAAGGGAAGGAGAGAAGGGGTGTGTGGTTTGAGGGGAGGTGCAGTGGGAGGGGCGTATAGGTGTGGGGGGGTGTATATGTGCATGTGTGCAATCTCCATCCATCACAGTCCACCCCACCAGCACAAAAGACAACAGTAGATACACTCCAAAGGCTTTCAAGCATTTTAATTTACAACAATTGTTTTATAATGGCACCGGCCCCAAGCATCAGCTGAGTGTCTTAATTCCCTTTATTTCCACAGCGGGGATAAAAAAGACGGGACCAGACATCTACTCGAAAACTCCCAAAGCCACACATTCTTCCTGGGGTGTCCAATGTCACGAGGGGCAACTGAAGCCAAAACTCCAGAGTTTAGGTCCCTCAGTTCAAGTATTTTCACTGTCGCTAAAGTAAAAACAGCCTGACCAGTTTTCGATCATTGGTTTTTGTGGAAATGATTTTCAGAGACATTGCAACTAAGAAATTTGATTTGTGCTAATGGTTTTCCTAGAGATAAAACTTATAATTCCTATTTTACAGAACTCAGTACAAATCCAAAATTAAGTACAGAGGTAACCATTTTTGACAAACCTCCCCTTAACCAAATTGCCTTTTGTTCCCCTCTGGAATCTGACCAGAAGCAAAAGAAAGCCCACTCAGGGCCTGGGGGTGGGGGTGGGGGTGGGGGTGGGGGGGTGGCAGCCAGCAGGTACCTGTCCCCACAGCCAAGCTGTGTTACAGGAGTCGGCAGGGTTCCTTCCATTCCTGGCTAGGATGGTCCTCATTGTTGTAGTTACAGGATTTGTTCAGTACTAGGTAAAGTGATGCAACGGGAGTGTAAAAACAAAGCTGTTTCTTTGGCAGCTGAGCATTTGAGAACATTTGCTTTCGAAAGATGCCATAAAAGTGAACCCCTAAACACGAAAGAGACAGGTGCTATGGAAGTAGGTATGTGTGAGACCAAGGGGAAATCTGGAAAATTTCATAAAAGTCTAAGTAAGAGGAGTCTACATCCAATTCCTCATAATTGGTACATATTTCATAATTTTTTTATTTTTTTATTTTTTGAGAGAGACACAGAGTGCAAGCAGGGGAAGGGCAGAAAGAGAGGGAGGCACAGAATCCGAAGCGGGCTCCAGGCTCTGAGCTGTCAGGGCAGAGCCCAACTCGGGGCTCAAACCCATGAACCATGAGATCATGACCTGAGCTGAAGTCATGCTTAACTGACCCAGGCACCCATATTTTATAATTCTAAGCGACCTCACTGATGAATTGGTCTGTGCTGTTTGGGGGAGGGCATCTACCACTGTGGGAAAAATGGAAAATTCAGGAGAGTGGGGACCCCTTTTATACTCTTCTCAAAGCCTGCAGTACTGTGTGTTTAATTGGTCTCTTAAAATGGCACATAGTTAAGCAAGTTTTCTCAAATTTAATTGACAAAAAAAAAAAATCTTTTTACTTCTTTTTTATGGAAGAGATCAAGGAACTGTTAAATTATCGAGACATTATAGCTCCCTGAACACAGTGTTGGGAAGGGCTAAAGAGGAAATAGGTTTAAAAAAAAAAAAAGCTGTAACAAGCAGGCAAAACAGTAACAAGATTAAGAAAGGATAGTTAACAGACTAAGAAGGAAACAGAAGAAAAAAAAGAAAAACCCAACCTTCCAAACGTGAGAAATACAAAAGCTTAGTTATCTGGGGTCATGACTACAGGTGTGGCACTAAACATTCCACTGACCCTACGAGCGTCACTGTATTCAACCAAACATTGGGATAATGGCTATGACTCCAAGATTCCAAAAATGGTTTACGTGATGACCAGCGTACTGGATGTCTTCTATTTGTCCCTCGGATCCACGGTCACCCTTCTCTGCCCCACCCTGTACCCCTAGGACCTGTTCAACTGGTCTCGTTGCCCTCCAGCTTTGCTTGGGTTGGGTTTGGCCAATGGGGAGAGCACAGAGGAGATCAAAGAGAAGGGAGAGAGAGACAGATGGGGGTATTCGTTTTCCCAGCTCCCCTGCTGTGGGGTCACAGGGACTGGCTGTGTCCCCAGCTGAAGGTCTGGCCCCAGCAAGTGGTCCCCCATGCAGCAGCCTGTCCACTAACTGCCCCCTCCCTGCACTATCCTCCCCAGTTCTCTTATATTGTGCCCCTGTCTTTGTAAATGGTCACCTTATAAAACACCCCAAATCACTCCACTGGGGAGCACCTTCCATGACTACTGGGGACTCCGAATGACACACCCATGAGCCCAATTTGCTGATAACACCACCTCAGGTCTGCAGAACACTTGACAAAATAATACGCACTAACACCAACAAAAATCCAGTAAAGAGGCAAGCAGGCATTTTTACTACGTTACAGGTGTGGAAACAGACTCAACACGGCCAAGAGTTTTTGAAAGTCACATGCTAACAGAACAAGAACCCAGACCCTTCAATCTCTTTCAAAATGTTTTCTCTTCCGCCACAAAGCAGTAAAGTAAGGGCGCACAGGATCGTGAAAATTCTCAGAATTTCCATGCTCAAGTAGGTAAGGTTTGGTTATGTAGAAAATGCAGCTAACGCGAACCAACGATAGTGGAAAATATAATGTGTCGTGTGTTTTAAATCCTAGCCATTCCTACCGCTCAAGTGAAGGTGACATCGTGTGGTCTGTAACACTCCACCTTACCTCTTTCGCAGATGCTGGGGTAAAACGCATCAGGAAACACGGCTCCCGCCTGATACGCGTCCTGGTGTTCAAGCAACAGCTGGGGAGCAGGAAAACGGAGAGATGAGGGGCAAGGGGCAGCAGCCTGGGACAGGCCCACCAACAACAGGAGGATGGAGGGCAGGCATACGTGATAATAAAAACTCACGCGTAATCCAAGACAACGCCCTCCAATGGAGAACCTTGTCCTAGCAAACACAGGCGGATCAAGGAGTAGCAAAAATCACTTATTTGCTCCGTTCACCCAACAGAGCGGGATTTCCCCCAGGCTAGTTCGCCAACTGCTTTGTAGAAGGATTTTCAATGATCCGGTGAAAAATCAGTGAGAGAGAGGAATACAGACATACATACGTGTACATAAAATACGCACATACACACAATATACGCACATATACATTTACACAGTTGACCCTTGAACACAGATTCGGACTGTGCAGATCCACTTATTTTCTCATTAATGGTCTCTTTACCTTGCTTTATTAGAAGAATACGGTATATAATACATATTATACAAAGTAAGTGTTAATTGACTCATCAGTAAGGCTTCTGGTCAACAGGAGGCTATTAGTAGTTAAGTTTTTGGGGCGTCAAAGTTATATTTGGATATTCAACTGCCTGGGGGATTGCCCCCACCCCGCCCCCACAGTCCCTGTGTTGTTCAAGGGTCGACTACGTACACACAAGTTTATAGCTGCTACCTGTGCTTTAGAGTAAGATTATGTCTTTTGCGCTTGGGGGGGAGGGGTCTTCCTTGGGTGACTGGCTCACTCCATTCCATTCTGACCCCCTTCAGGGGGCCCCAGAGGTCTCTAGAGGCTAGAAAGCAAAGACTACATTTCCCAGACTCCATGGTGGAGCCCCCTCTCCCCCTCTGCTTCTTCAGCTAGCAGGAGAGTGCCTGGTTTTGCAGCAGAGGTCGGAGGGGCCCAGGTGTTCACAGGTAGAGTACAGAGCACCTATTTTGCTAGTAATGAACATGGCTGAGGTGACAAGGTCCTGGAGCCAACAGTCCAGATGGTGGCTTCCTACTCTCCAGACTGTGTAGGAGGCAGTCGGATCTGGATCTAGCAACTGGGGCCGTGGCTGTTTGACTAGGCACAGGTGACCCTGGCAGGCCAGTTCCGGGTGTCGTTCTGGGAGCCCTTCCTGGATGCTCAGCCCAGAACCTGCTCTTCGAGCGCTCACACGTCGTCAGCACGGAGTTCCCCAATCCTGGGCATTGAGCCCCTCTCAGCAGAAGCTAGCCAGAGGGGTTTCTATGATCTGCAGATGAACTCTGATGGCCAAAATGGGCAAAGTAAAAGCTTGGCAACCTAAACTTCTTCATTTCTCCACAAGGACTTACTAATCCCCCCTGCCACCACGATGTTTGGCTCAGAGATGCACGTTTGATGAAAGCTAGCTCAGTTAGAGCCCTCGCCGAGACTCCTCATCTCGAGCCATGGGGGAGACACCCTCTTCCCTTCAGGAATTTTCAGCTTGAAGGCTGAGTTCTGGATGGCCCGTGTCCCCCACGGGGAGAGAGACCGCCACTTGACCTGTGGGTGGAGCTCTGCTCCAGGGCTGTAAGTTACGTGGGCCCCTAAAGTCTCCTTGTTCTCTAAAGGTAGCTCGGGTTGGACTTTTGTCACTGCAAAATAATAGTTACCTTCATTGAATATTTACCTTGTCAGCCACTGTCCTAGTTACTTCACATGATAAAGACTCTAGGTGAGGGAGAGCCCGTTACTTAACATTAAAACAGAATTCTGAAGTAAGTTTTGAAAAGTAAATGTGTCAGCAAAATAGGACACTGCCGGCGGGGTGGGGGAAATGTGGGGGACGATGCGTCCGTCAGACATAAAAATGTATTTTTAAGCTATAGAAATAAAAGTAGTAGGATCCTGGAGTCGAAAGAGATCAAAGAGAGTCAAGAAACAGACTCAAGCATACACAACATACAGTGAAGAGGAAAGGGGAGGAGTAACCAACAAATGGTGTCGTCGCAACCCTGTGGCCGTGAGGGTTCCAGCGTGGCATAACAACAGACAAATACGAGGTGACTTAAAGAGTTAAAGGCAAAACAAGAGGCCACAAAATTAGGACCAAACTTAAGGAAATAATTGCACAACCTCAGAGAGGGAATGATTTTTCTAAGCAAAGCATACAGGCAAAATCCATAAAAGAACAGAACGGGCACTTAAGTACCCCAAAATGTAAGCATTTTGCATGGTAAAAAGCACCAGAAGCAAATTTAAGAGAAAAACCATGAGAATCATTTGATACATGATGGGGGCTCATATATTTAATAAGTCATTTTTCCACATCAAGATAAATATCCTAATTGAAAAAGAAGATATAAATAATTCACATAAGTACTAGAAATAGTTGATGAGCACTTGAAAGTATATTTAACCTCATTCTTAATTCACTAAAATGCCAATTAAATCTCTAACAAAATACCATTTCCACCTACCAAATTAGCAAAAATGAAAAAAAAAACAAAAAACAAAAAAAAAACAGGCTCCAAAAGTGAATGTTTCCAAACCTGAAGATACCTATCAAGAAATTTCAATGAAATACATGAGCAATTAAGGATATTAATCCTTCCTATAGGTCTTTCCTGTTTAGTTTTGTCTTGTTTCTGGGCCAAACGGACTCCACTAGCAGTGCCACGGCTGAAGGGGTTTGCCAGACATGGTTAGGAAACTGGCCACAAACAAGGGGCCTGAGCACGTAAGAACACGTATCAAGAATGACAAAGGCCAGGCTTCTCACTGTTGGAGAAAGGAGTCACAGATACAGACATAAGAAGGCTAGAACGAATCCTGTGATGATGGATCATAACTGGAGATATTTTTGGGTGAACTCATGGTTTTAAATAAATAGGCAGATAAATAGACAACAAAGCCAACTAGAGGCAGAATCTGGGACAATGGAAGCCTCAACATAAACAATAGTAATGTAATATAAACCATTAAAAAGAAATCCATGAACGTATATGGATATAAGTAAATATACGAATGCGGAAGAAGGAAAGGCTCTACTTTACAGTAGAATGTCGATAAACGTAGAAAGAATAATGGAATCAGATAAACAATTTGGCCACCATCATAATAATTATTTCAGGCAAGAATTATCAATGGATGCTAAAACTGATGGGAAAAACAGGGTATTTACATTACCTTAATATCTCTCCCCATAAAATATTTACTTGCTAGTTAGAAAATACTGGGGCGCCTGGATGGCTCAGTCGGTTGAGCATCCAATTGGTGTTGGCTCAGGTCATGATCTCATGGTTCATGGGATTGAGCCCCACATCAGGCTCGGCACTGATGGCGTGGAATCTACCTGGGATATTCTCATTCTTTCTTTCTTTCTCTCTCTCTCTGCCACATCCTCTCCCCCCCCCTCAAAATAAATAAACCTTTTGAAAAAGTAGAAAATATGTATTAAGTTTCCAGTGTAAAAATGGAAAGACCCCATCTTACCAAAAAATTAACATCACTAAGACTTCTGCTTCTGGGAAGATCGAAGAGATGCACTTTTCTTGTTCCCTCTTGCTAAACATAACTAAGAACCCGGGATGTTGTGCACAAAGTGAGACTTAGAAGCCTCTGGAAGGTGGAGGGAAGTATGCAGATGGCTGGGGAAACGCAGGACCTGAAGACGACACTGTGGAGAGTTCTCTTGATTTTCTTTTGGCCTCTTATGTCCCCAACTGGATACCAGAAAAACTAGAAACTCCTATGAGCATAGACTAAACACACAAACGAAAGCCACAACAAAAGCCTGTTGTAACCATGCGACCAGCAAAGAGGCAGACTAGCAAGACAGAAAACTTTTAGACAACAGCCTCTCTACTGCAGCCAAACAACACAGAAAAGACTGTGGCCCCACCTTTACCAGGACTTTCATCTGTGCTGTCCCGTCTCCCATCCCTACCCCTCAGGGTGAGTGGAAACCATGGGGAGATCCTAGACATACAATCCCAACTGGCAGTGACATGGCACCTCACCCCATCCCCACTGGGTGGGACCAGAAAAGGCCCAGGGGAGAGCAGGACGTTCACCACCAAATGACACACACCCCAGCATCTGTAGAGGCCGCAGTGAGGAGCAGTATTAGGTACTTCTACCCCTCCCAGCCAGGGAGGCATCAGTGGAGACCCCAGGGGGAACCTTGACCTCTACCCCCAGTTGGCAGTTAGGAGAGTTAGGAGGTGGGTATCCGCTCACTGCAGACCCCTCCCAAAGCGGTGCTGGAAGAAGCCAGCTAAAATAGAAGGTTTCAGGGGGGCTAAAACCTGGGGGCTCAGCCGGTTAAGTGTCTGACTTGGGCTCAGGTCATGATCTCATGATTTATGAGTTCAAGCCGCACACTGGGCTCTGTGCTGACAGCTTGGAGCCTGGAGCCTGTTTCAGATTGTGTGTCTCCCTCTCTCTCTCTGCCCCCACCCTGCACTCGTGCTCTCTCTCTCAAAATAAATAGACATTTAAAGAAAAATTTTAAAAATAGGTTTCAAGTAAGATCCAGAGTCTCATAACCTGATACCCAAATGTCCAGGTTTCAATCAAAGATCACTCATCAAACCAGGAACCAAGAATCTCAAAAGGCATGAAAAGAGACAACCAATGGAGGCCAACACTGAGATGGCAGAAATGTTATAATTATCTGACAAATATTTTAAAGCAGCCATCATAAAACTACTTCAATCACAAACACACTTGAAACAACCCCCCCCCCCCAACCACCACCAAAGCAGTCTCAGGAGAGAAATAGATGAAGAACAGCCAAATGGAAATCCTAGAAACGAAAAATACAATAGCTGAAACAAAAGTTAATATCACCAGAAACTGTACACTTGACATTGTGAGCCTTCTTTTTTCTAGTTATTTTTTTAAGTTTATTTTTATTTATTTTTTGGAGAGATTGAGCACGCATGAGCAGCGGTGCGGGGGCAGAAAGAGAGAGGGAGACAGAATCCTAAGCAGGCTCCATGCTGTCAGCACAGAGCGTGATACAGGGCTCAATCTCACAAACTGTGAAATCATGACCTGAGTGGAAGTTAAGAGTTCCATGCTTAACGAACTGGGCACCTAGGTGCCCCGACATCATGAGCCTTCTGATACAATCCAATGAGAATACAGCATCATCTCCATGTTCTATGATATTTCTGTCAAAAAATAACCTGCCATGGGTCTATCATGGAGAACCATCAGACAAAACCTTATTAAGTTGCATTCTAAAGAGTTATTGGACTTTGCCCTTTCCAGAATATCAAGGTCATTAAAAACAAGGTGGGCCTGAGGAACTGTTGTAGGTCACGTGGTGCTGGATTGGTTCTGGAACCATAAAGATTATTGAGACACAACTGGTGAGATTTGAATGAAACCTGAGGATTGGGTCAAAGTGTTGTTCAGTGTTGATTTCCTGACTGTGATTATTATGCTGTGGTTACATAGGAGCATCCTTGTTTTCAGGAAATACACAATGATGTGTTAAAGGATAATGGGTATCCCATCAACAACTTACTCTCCAATGGTTCAGGGGGGAAGAAATCAATATGTATAAATAATGTGGAATTGGATGAAGTCTCTGGACATGAAAGATTCCATTTTCCTGTCCAATGAATGAACTCTTGAACTGGGCCAGAAGCAGCAACTATTTGACAAGCAGTTGCTCATAAAATTTCAACAGGACAGCAAAGTTAATTAATACGTAGGAGGACAGTTTTTTTTTTTTTAATTTTTTTTTTTAACGTTTATTTATTCTTGAGGCAGAGAGAGAGGGAGACACAGAATCTGAAACAGGCTCCAGGCTCTGAGCTGTCAGCACAGAGCCCAACGCGGGGCTTGAACTCACGGACTGTGAGATCATGACCTGAGCCGAAGTCGGCCACTCAACTGACTGAGCCATCCAGGCACCCCTAGGAGGACAGTTTTAATTGATAACACCAATAATCAAGAAGATAGTCATCAGAAATTGTTCAACTGGTCAGCACCAAATTAGCAGGGTTTTTCCTTCTCTCCTTTATCTAAATCATGGAATCACCCCTTCCTTTTTTCCTCAAACACTCCTTGGTTTCCCTGAACGAGCAGCACACTTTTCTGGTTATTCTAGAATCTGTACCCTCCCAATTGCAATTCTGAGACCCAAATAAAGACCTTTGTTCCTTTTCAGTTCCACCTCCTTTCCTTGGTTGACAACACAAAGGATAAAAAAAGGAAATATGATAAGTTGTCAACAATTAGGGAAACTGGGTAAAGGGCATAAATGAATTGCCTAATTTTCCAGCTTTTCTATTGGTCTTTACTTCCAAATGAAAAGTTAAAATATAGAACTGGTTGATTGAATGATGGTGCATTATGGATAACAGAAAAATATGTATTTGTTCTCAGTGATTCTGAAGTTCTCTACTGACACGGAAAGACATCACCAATATATTAAATGAAAAATAACAAGGTGCAGTGTGCAGAGCGTAATTTGGTGGGGTGGGGTGGGGTGGGGGTTGTGCTAATAAATGAAAGAGATGACACCTAGAATGATATAAAGCCAAGTGTTAATGCAGGTCGTCTCGAAATTTTTCTCTATGGTGAGCATCTATCAGTTCTCTCATTGGAAAAGAAAAAACCTCTTCTATGGGCAGGTAGAAGGAAGCAGGACAGAAAGGACAGCAACCAAGCAAATAACTACCGTTGCTATGATTTCATGGTTAAAACACCACATTCTGTATTCTTATAGAACATAAATACATATAATAAGTCCAACTGTAACAGTGTGAAATTAGAGATTATAAGAAAAACTAGGGGGGAAAAAACACATGGAGACCCCACAACATGCTAGTGAACAACCAATGGGTCAATGACAAAATCAAAGAAGAAATTAAAAAATACATACGGAAATATACATAATGGAAACATAATGACTGAAAATCTTTGTGGGGAGTCCCTAGCTGGCTCAGTCAGTGGAGAGTGCCACTCTTGATCTCAGGGTCAATGAGTTCAAGCCCCACATTGGGTATGGAGCCTACTTGAAGAAATCTGGGGCACCTGGGTAGCTCAGTTGGTTGAGGGTCTGACTTCGGCTCAGGTCATGATCTCGCACTCTATAAGTTCCAGCCCCACGTCAGGCTCTGCAGACAGCTCGGAGCCTGGAGCCTGCTTCCGATTCTGTGTCTCCCTCTCTCTCTGCCCCTCCCCTGCTCATGCTTGGTCTCGCTCACTCCCAAAAATGAATGAATATTAAAAAAAAAATTGTTAAAAAGGAAGAAATCTTTGGGGTGCAAAGTTTATAGCAGTTCTAAGTGGGAAGTTTATAGCAGTATAGGCCTACTATAAGAAACAAGAAAAATCTCAAATGAAGCATCAAACCATACCCCTAAACGAACTAGAAAAAGGACAGATAGAGACCAAAGTTAGTAGAAGGAGATAGTAAAGATTAGAACCAAAATAACTGAAAAAATAAATCAATGAAACCAAGAGCTAGTTCTTAGAAAAGATAAAACAGAATTAATAAACCTTTAACCAGACTCATCAACAAAGACAAGTACTCAATGAGTAAAATAAGAAATGAAGGAGAAATAGCCAACACCATAGAAATACAAAGAATTATAAAATACTATGAAAATTATATAACAAATTGGAGAAACTAGAATAGAAAAATTCATAGAAACATAGTCTTCCAAAATTGAGTCAAGAAGAAATAGAAATTTTGAACAGACCAATTATTAGTAACAAAACTAAATCTGTAATCAAAAAACTCCCAAACAAAATTCCAGGACTGGATGGCTTCACAAGTGTACTCTACCAAACATTTAAAGAAGAGTTAATACTTATTCTTCTCAAACTATTCCAAAAAGTAGAAGAGGAAGGTAAATCTCTAAATTCATTCTATGAGGCCAACTTTACCCTGATACCAAAAGCAAAGACACTACTAAGAGAACTACAGGCCAGCATCTCTGATGAACCCAGACACAAAAGTCCTCAACCCATATTAACAAACCAAATTCAATAACATGTTAAAAGGATCATTCATCATGATCAAATGGGATTTATTCCTAGGATTCAAAAGTGGTTCAATATTCTCAAACCAATGTAATAGGTCACATTAACCAAAAGGATTGAAACCATATGATCATCTCAAGAGATCCAGAAAAAGCATTTGACAAAATACAACATTTGTTTATGATAAAAACTCTCAGCACAGTGGACGTAGAGGGAACATAATAAAGACCTTGTACAACAAACCCACAGCCAACATCATACTCAGGAACAAGACGAGGATGTCCTCTCTTACCACATTTATTCACCATAGTACTGAAAGTTCTAGATGCAGCTATGAGACAAGAAATAAAAGTATCCAAACTGGTAAGAAAGAAGTAAAACTGTCACCATTTGCAGATGATAGGATATTGTATATAGAAAACCCTGAGGACTACAAAAAAAAAAAAAAAAAAAAAGAAAAACTATTAGAGTAAAGGAATTCAGTAATGTTATAGGATACAAAATTAATATGCAGAAATCTGTAGCATTTCTACATGTGAATCATGAAGCAGCAAAAAGAAAAACTGAGAAAACAATCTAATTTATGATTGCACCACAAGGAACAAAATATCTAGGAATAAACTTAACCAAGGAAGTGAAAGGCCTATACTCTGAAAACTATAAGACATTGATGAAAGAGATTAAATAGGACAGAAATGGAAAGATATTCCGTGCTCATGGATTGGAAGGATTAATAATGTTAAAATGTCCATATTACCCAAAGCAATCTTCAGATTTAATGCAATCACTATCAAAATACCTATGGCATTTTTCACAGAACTAAAGCAAACAATCCTAAAATTTGTGTGAAACCACAAAAGGCCTCAAACAGCCAACGCAATCTTGAGGAAGGAGAACAAAGCTGGAGGAATCTTGGAGTGTATCCAGATTTCAAGTTACACTACAAAGCTGTAGTAATCAGCACAGAATGGTACTTGCACAGAAACGGACACATAGGGCAACGGATCAGAATAGAGAGCCCAGAAACAAACCCACACATATATGGTCCATTTCTCTATGACAAAAGAGTCAAAATATACAATGAGAAAAAGACGGTCTCTTCAACAAATGGTACTGGGAAAACTGGACAGCTATGTGCCAAAGAATGAAACCGGGCCACTTTCTTACACCATACACAAAAATAAACTCCAAAAAGATTAAAGACCTAAGTAGGAGAGCTGAAACCATAAAAATCCTAGAAGAAAACATAGGTAGTAATCTCTTGGGCATTGGCCTTAGCAACATAATCATGGATAATTCTCCTTGGGCAAAGGAAGCAAAAGCAAACAGAAACCATTGAAACTACACCAAAACAAAAAAAGATTTTGCGCGCGCGCGCGCGCGCACACACACACACACACACACACACACACAGACAAGAAACACACAAAAGAACTCAATAAAACAACAAAGTAACTTACTGAATGGAAGAAGATATTTTCAAATGATGCATCCCATTAAAGGTTAATATCTAAACAACATAAAGAACTGACACAACTCAACACCAAAACAAAACAAAACACCAAACAATCCCATTAAAAAATAGGCAGAGGACTTGAAAAGACATTTTTCAAAAGAGGACCTACAGATAACCAATACACAGATGAAAAAATGTTCAATGTTACTAGTCACAGGGAAATGCAAATCAAAGCCACAATGATATCACCTCCCACCTGTCAGAACAGCTAGTCAAAAAGGCAAGAAAACAGCAAGTGTTGGCGAGGATGTGGAGAAAAAGGAACCCTTGTGCACTGTTGGTGGGAACGTACATTGGTGCGGCCACTGTGGAGAACAGTATGGGGTTTCCTCAAAAAATTAAAAATAGTATTACTATATGACCCAGTAATTCTGCTACTGGGTATTTACCACCCGCCCCCTCCGCAAATGAAAACAATGATTCAAAACTATGTATGCAGCCCTATGTTTACTGCAGCATTATTTACAAAAGCCAAACTATAAAAGCAACCCAAGTGTCTATAGATATGTGAATGGATAAAGGAGAGGTGATTACACACACACACACACACACACACACACACACACACACACGAACATTACTCAGCCAAAAAGAAAGAATAAAATCTTGAAATCTGGGATAACATGGGTAGACTCCACGGTATTGTGCTAAATGAAATAAGTCAGAGAAAGACAAATAGCACGATTCCACTTAGATGGAAATGTAAGAAACACATGAACAAACAGACTCTTAAATACAAAGAAACTGGTGGCTGCCAGGGAGAAGGTCATGGATGGGAGGGGATCAGCAAAATAGGTGAAGGTGATTAAGAGGTACAAACTTCCAGTTATAAGACATGGAAATGAAAAGTACAGCACAGGAGATACAGTCAACCATATTGTAGTAATGCATGGGGACGGGTGGTGACCACCCTTAGCGCGGTGAGCATTGAGTAAGGTATAGAATTGTCGAATCGCGATGCTGTACATATGTAATGTAGCATTATAGATCAGCCACATTTTAGTAATAAGAAAACAATGGGAAAAAAGTATCAGGGCATTAATGACACCCAGCGTGAGGTCGGTTTGCTGTTTTTACAGTTCTTATAAATTAATGAACTGATTTTCTCCACTTGATGCATTATTCTTTTTGTGTAAGTCAAGTCTTTAAAGAGAAAATATATTAACAAAAGATAACCCCAGAACCAACAAAACTCCACAGAGCCTGCCCCTAGATCTCCAGCCTGTGGGGGACGGTCTAGGCACACAGCTGGCATCCTTCAGGCCACTTCCTTCTGAATCATTTCACCAAACTGTACCATTGAGTCCAGAAGTTACCGAAGAGCAGGTTTTGAATAGGGAGAAAATGATAGTACAACAATTCCCACATACAGAGAGATATAAAATAGATCAAGAAAAGGGATTGGATAGTATCAGAAAAGGTGAAGTAATCCTGATCTTCATAAATTGAAAGCTGAAGGGTAAGCACTCAGGGCACTTAGTCATTTCTGATGACGACATCACTCTTTGCATCAGGGCGGATGCGGAGGGGAAGGATCGGTGTCCAGTTCACGTTTCAAATTAAGTTAGTGACGCAAGCACGAATATTTCTACTAGAGAAATCGCTCTGTACACACTCAGGATTGATCGTTTGCATGATCAATTAGGCAGTCTTCCTCCTTCCCCTCTTGCCTGGCTGCTTTCCTGCAGGGTCAATGAGGATAACCAACTGCTGTTGAAGTGTCAAGAAAGTCGAAACTAACGTCTAAACAAGGTATGAAGATATGACAGATTTCAGTTATGTTACCATCCTGCTTTCCATACTGAATTATCGGGACTTACTGGCAATAATTGGATCCAATCCTGACATCAGGAGCAAATGTTAACCACTCTTATCAAATGGAAGTACTTAATCCTCTGTCACAGCACACTGTTTAGCTATAGAACTAGCAATAGTGTATAGGGTCAGAACGGGCGCAGTCGATTTGAGGACAGGTCCAGAGAAGCCACCAGATGGTCCTATGAAGAATACAGTAGGAGGAGACGTCAGAAGAGCCTCTCAACATGGACTTCTGAAGAAATCCTTCCTGCTCCTTGTACGGATGCAATTTTTATACAACAGACAGTCAGGAGGTGAAAAATATTTTATCTCAGGTGTGGCTTCTCTTTGTAAAAACAGGAAGACGCACCATTTTTAGACAATTCTTTCTCAGTTTCTCATATTATGATTTGTCATTAAGGTTTTTTGGCACCGATGGAAAAAAGTTAATGAACGAGAGAAAAAGTAAACGTTATACCTCTTTGTAGTTAATTCTCCCATCTTGAAGGTGGAGAAACTCCAGAGCTCTGTGTCCTGAAATATTAAATCAATGAAATTCAACTGTAACTGAAAACAGAACTTACTCGAGATATTTTAAAAGGAAGATGTAATTTTGTCATTGTAGCTGTCAAGGAAGTGGGAAATGGAAATTAAGTGTGTACGCACTAGTAATTTTCATCAGGCATAAGATTCTTATGATGTTTATTTTGTTAAACTACAGATCAAATCCGCACGGGGATTTGAACTTTCTACTTAGGTAGCACTATAGACCTGGCTAGGCTAGGTAGCAGTTCCCTCCTAAGTAAAATTAAGTAAATAATACCCACCTTACAGGTTCGTTGAGAGAGTCACGCAAAATAAATGCTGTGTGATGAGCACAATGGCTGATACACACTAGGAGCTCAGTAAACAGAAGGTGTCATCATTGTATTTTGCCTCAACAACCCACTGAGATAAATAAGCCTAAGCAGGAAATATGATACATGGCCAAAAGCATGGAATGAATCAATGACTCACAATTTTTTTTTTCCATCAATTAGATGGACCAAAAAAAAAAAAAAAAAAATCATCTCAGGTCACCTGCTCCACCCACATGCCCACACACCCACACCCTGAATCTTCTTAGAATCTAGAAGATGAACATGTCTTGCAAAGTCACTTCCAAGGGTGATACCTTTATTTTTTATTGTGCATCACATCCAGTTTTATAATCCATACAAAAACACAGCCACTACTAGAAGCATTAATACTACATGATACAAACTCACAGCCCACACAAACGACCTGTGTAGAAGATTCCAGTGATTTACAAATCCAAACCACTGAATGAGGCCAAATCTAATTAACTCATCTGAATGTCAACCTTCCACACAGGCTTTATAGAAGAAGTGAAAATAGGAACCAAGACATTTATAAAACCCTCTAATTAGTAAATGTCGGAGTTTTGTCTTTTACATAAAAATCTTCAAAATCTGGGCGCCTGCGTGGCTCAGTCTGTTGAGCGTCCAACTTCGGCTCAGGTCATGATCTCCTGGTTCGTGGGTTTGTGGTTTGTGCTGACAGCTCAGAGCCTGGAGCCTGCTTTGGATTCTGTGTCTCCCTCTCTTTGTCCCTCCTCTGCTTGCTGTCTTTCTCTCTCTCTCTCTCTCTCAAAAATAAACATTAAAAATTTTTAATCCTCAAAATCTGTACAGGTTAGGAGTGGTCTTCAATTATGCTCAAAGTTTTACATTAATATACATTTAATATATATTTTGTATATATTAATCTATTAGGATCTTTGTCACAGACTAAAAAATAGCAAGCAATTATCTGATTTTTTTTAATTTTATATTTCATCTGTGTTTAAATTCTAAGGATTGAATTCTTCAGTATTTCTACTTATACTTGTTCTATTTCAGCCTATTTATGGTTTTAGCCAATTTCAGTTTCACAGAACTTACACTTGGAAAATACTTTTCAAATTCATTGGCAAGTTTGGCTTCCTTATTCTACAGGAGAGGAACAGAGAGGAAATGAACTGTTCTTGTGGCACGTACTTAGTTTACAGAGCTGGTATTAGAACCTCGGTCTAATTCTCTTTTCTGTTGTTTCCTGAATCTCGCTAGCAATAAATGTTTTTGGAAAGAATGCTGGACTGGCTGTCAGGACAGCCGGTCCTAGGCCGCCCCACTAACGAGCTAGCTGGGAGATTCTTCTACATCCATGTCCTTGTACGTGAACTGCAGGGACTAGTCTCCGTGACCTCTACTGCCCTTCCAGACAGCAAAATTCTGTGATCATAGGTTCTTGGGCGCTAGAACTCAATACCTAGGTCTATCCTGCACTGATAAGTTTTCACACTTTATTTGTAATGTTGTTCTGCTTTGTACCTTCTGGAAGTGGTCTAACTAGAAAATATTATTGTTTTTATCTAAAAGTAAACCCAGACATCGGGTATTAACTGACATTAATCCGAAAATTGTTACAGAATATAATCCCATCTGCTTAGATTATAAATTGGCTGACTTTTTCCAGGAGTTAAAAAATAGTACAAATGCCCTTCGTACGAGAACTGAATGTACTGTGCACCAATATCCGATACTCTACCTGTAGCCGGTCCTTCCCGGCTGCTGTCCTCATCCTGGGCACCTCTAATGCCAGTGGCCAAGCTCCCTCGCATCCTTTCCCTCCCTGAAGCCAACCCCTTGACTTGGGGGATAGACTCTTGGGGCCACAAGTGGCCTTTCCGCACACTTGGAAATACAAAACAACAAAAATATCTTCCTCAGTCTTACAGAATTCCATGCATCTTTCTCCTCTCTGCATTCGATCAGATGTTCTGCTTCTGGGCAGCCCCCAGCTCATCCAGCTTGTCTGCCCACCCAGAGCAACAGCCAGGGACCGTATCATCAAAGATGCATCGTTGCCAGGCCTCCTGCCCGCCCCTGACTCGGGTCACGGCCCACCGCTCTCCACCCCCTGGCTGCTGGCTGCAGCCGGGGGAACTTGTTATCAATACACAGGACCAACCGTACATCTCTTCCTCAACGCCTTTAGACGGACTTAGAGTCCTAATCGCACAGCAAGGTGCCGGCACTTACCTATTTCTACGTGCGTGGAGATGCCACATGGTGAACCTCTTGGACACAGGGAGCCCAGTGTGATCAGCAGCCCGGGCCAGAACCTGCACGCGGACATGCCCTCGTTCCTCACCGCTCCGGTGACACGATGTGTCTGAAATCCAGGCCCAGGCTCCCTGCTTTCCCTCTAAGCGGGTCACCGACACGGGAAGCCCGGCGTCGTTTCAAAATAATAACACTGCCCAGCACACTGTTTAACTACTGTTTAACTTCACCAGAACAGCAAACAAACTCCACCTGGGAGGGGGGGAAAAAAAAAAAGCCATCAACCCAAATGTGAATGTCCTGGGGTTGAAGCATTGCCACTTTCTGACCTGGGGTCTCTGGATTTTTTTAACACGAAATTTGTATGATGACACTAGCAAAGTTTTTCTCCAAATATTCTTTTTTTTTTTTTAATTTTTTTTTAACGTTTATTTATTTTTGAGACAGAGAGAGACAGAGCATGAACGGGGGAGGGTCACAGAGAGAGGGAGGGAGACACAGAATCTGAAACAGGCTCCAGGCTCTGAGCTGTCAGCACAGAGCCCGACGTGGGGCTTGAACCCACCGACCGCGAGATCGTGACCTGAGCCGAAGTCGGACGCTTAACCGACCAAGCCACCCAGGCGCCCCTCTTTGCTTTCTTAGAGAGAGAAAGAAAGAGAGAGAGAGAGAGAGAGAGAGAGAGAGAGAGAGAGAGAGAGAGAGACTCACCTGTCTATATGGACAGTCAACATCCCCTCACAAGGGCTGGTCTCTCGGGCATCGTTTCCACATGCGTATCAGGTGCCCTGCGTCCTTGGCCTCCCAAGCCACAAGTGCTGGGAAAGCTTTTATGACAAACAGCTGGCACCAGCTTCTCTTTCAGTATTTGGCAACAGATACCAACACCCGCAAGGGGATTACACAACAGCAACCACTCCTGGTCTCTCTTATGGGGCTTATCTCGAGCCTGTTGCACGGTCAGATTCCTGCACCCCAAGAAAAGATATCGATTCCACCGGGGGCGGGAGACGTGGGACCGATTTAAGACTGGGAAACAAGAATTCAGAAAATGCTAGGCTCAGAATCCACCTGTCACGAAGGATCTAATCTACAGCACTTAATCCATGGGGAAAATTACATGACCCTCTCAAAGCTCTAATTGTGCATAAGATACGGGAAAAGCAAGGAAGGAGATCCTAAAAGGGTGGGCAGAAACCATGCTCATGCTCAGGTGAGCAAATAGAGTAGAATGTGGGATGATCTGAGATCCTTAGATGTCTGCCAAGTTTCCTCTGTAAACTTAGCTCAGCCACCGGCAAGCCCCAGAGAAAGGAAGCCCACAGCTGTGGGCTCAGCCATGAGGGCATTGGGCCGGGCTGCTTCTCACTGCTTTTCCGCCAGAGACCTTTAATTGACATGGTTTGTCTGGCTAACAGGGTGCTTTACAAACCTAGGTCTAGGCTCCTCCTTACTCCAAGTGGGGGAGTAGATGGGCAAAGGGGAGAAGTAGAAGGTGGAGGTGCCCGGGACAAGGTCATGTGACAAAGAAAGGTCCTGGGTACTGATGGTCTTGCCCTCGCGGGCCCTGGTGAGCGATCACACCCATCCAGGCTCTGGGGGACATCCCAGGCAGCCCAGGAGCAAGACAGGAACCAGGAGGGAATGTGCTCCCACTCTGAATGGGGGATTGCACAGGGCACTAGACAGTCAGAGAAGGGGAGGCCAACAGCATGGAATTTCCTTGGCCTGAGGCCTTTATGGGCCCCTTCCTTCATAAAGATAGAAAAATTAGATTTACACTGGCATTGGCCTAAGTATTAATACTTATTACTTATTAATAGTTAGCTATTAATGGTTAATATTAATATTAAAGTTCACTTTTTTCCTGATTTTTATAAGAAATAACAGTTTTGTGTGCCCCCAAAAGTATCATGGGCTCTAGGCAGTGTGCCTTTAGGAGAAGTGAGGGGACACTGTTGAAAACAGAACCTTACAAAGATAAGCAGACAGGGGTGCCTGGGTGGCTCAGTTGGTTAAGTGCCCGACTTCGGCTCAGGTCATGATCTCGCAGTTGGTGAGTTTGGGCCCTACCTTGGGCTCTGTGCTGACAGCTCGGAGCCTGGAGCCTGCTTCAGATTCTATGTCTCCTTCTCTCTGCCCCTCCCCTGCTCACGCTGTGTCTCTCAAAAATAAATGTTAAAAAAAATTTTTTTTTAAAGATAAGAAGACAAACCGCAAGAGACTCTGTAAGAGAACTGAGGGTTGTTGGAGGGGAGCTGGGTGGGTGGGGATGGGCTAAATGGGTGATGGGCACTAAGCAGGGCACTTTTTGGGATGAGCACTGGGTGTCATATGTAAGAGATGAAACACTGGATTCTACTCCTGAAGACTATACTGTATGTTAACTTGAGTTTAAATTAAAAGAATTTTTTAAAAAGATAACCAGACTGACTTGGGGTGGAGAGAGGCAGTCACGGTTGCCCTAACAAAACGCGTTGCCCCAAACCCAAGACAGCAAGCTGTCAGTAGGGCTCCCTCTGCAGGCGGCAGGTGGAAATACACCAAGTCCCCAGTCCCCCATGACCCCCACCGGCCAGCACTCCCTTCCAGGGCCCCTCTCTCCCGTTCCTTCGGAATACAGAAGGAAATAGCGAACCCACACACACAAAAGATTAAACTCCGCCGTTCCCACTTCTGCTAGATGTGACGGACTCAAGACTGAGTGACGCCGACTCAGAAAAAACCAAAGTCAAAATCTAAATGCCTGGGCGTTTTGCAAATAAGAACCCAACGTCCTAGAGAAAGGTGAAGGGCCCACAGGCTCCGGAGAGGCCACCAAGAGACTCCACTCGGTAGGTGGGGAGAAGCAGAGAGATGCCAAGACTAGGGGTCCTAGATCAATGCATAGAATGGGGCTTCCCTTGAACCCACAAATTCCGAAGATAGCCCTATTTCTATTTGCATCCTCATGAATGCGGAGGCTCCCTTGCTGCCTCTGGAGTTGTATGCTCTTGTCTACTTGTGACTCTACCTCGGTTGATTCGATTCTGACAAATGGTCCCACTGACGAGTCCGGGAGGCCTAACTTTAATGGTAGCAGTGGCTTGTCCAAGGGCAGCTAGCAGGACTTTGAACGTTGTGCCCGATTTATTGCAGTAACTCTCCTAAGCAATTACGTTATCTCGCAACGAAAGAACTTTCTACCAAAAAAACAAAACCAAAAAAACCTGAGGTTAAGTAATTTGTCTAAGGTCATACTGCCTGTGGACAACAGACTCGGCTTGGGGCCAAGACGGTCTTCAGAGGCACGGCTACAGATCACGGCGGGGGGGGGGGGGCGGTGACCCCAATTAATGGAGAGAATATGTAAACACACACCCAGAAAAACGTCCAGGCACAACACGGAGCCACACTCTCCCCGCGCACGGGACCCTCGGCCCAGAGCCCGAGCGGGCTGGGCTGAGGCGACGAAGAGCCGAGATCGCGCCTTCAGCGGTTGGGGCAGCACCGCCGGCGCATCCACGGACTCGTACAAATTCCGGTGGCGGGGGAGGCAGGTTGGGGGGGGGGGGGTGGCTCGCGGAAGAGGGAGCAGGTGCCCTGCAGTAGTTGGGGGCCTAAGGAATAATTACAGAAGAGCACTCGGGGCGGGTAAGGTGCGGCCGGCAGGTGCGTACCCCGGGGAGGCCTCCCAGGTCCGGCGGGGCGCGGAGCCGCTCTTCGCGGAGGACCCGGTGCAGCGCCGAGGGCGCAGGAGAGGGCGCTGCTCCGCGTCCCCGCGTCCCCGCGAACCGGGCGCGTCCCCGCCGCCGCCGCCGCCTCGCTCCTCCCGCCGCCCCGACCCTTGCACTGGGGCGCGCGCTCGCTTGCCTGCTTCCTGCCGCCGCCGCCTCCGGGGCCATGGCGACCTGCCTGCGGCTGCGGAGCTGCCGGGCCCCGCGCCTCCCGCCCGCGCCCGCGGGCCGCGGCCTGCGCCCCGGCTGCCCCGCGCAGCCCCGCCGCTCTGCCGGGGGCCCGGCCGGCCTGTCCGCGGCGCTGCTGCGCACCGAGAGCTTCGTGGGCGGCCGCTGGCTCCCGGCCGCCGCCGCCTTCCCCGTGCACGACCCGGCCAGCGGCGCCCAGCTGGGCTTGGTGGCCGACTGCGGGGTGCCCGAGACCCGCGCCGCGGTGCGCGCCGCCTACGAGGCTTTCTGCAGCTGGAGGGGCGTCTCGGCCAAGGTGAGCGCGCTCGGGGGCCCGGGCTTGCCCCATAGGGAAACCGGCCGCGTCGCTCCCCCCTCCCCGATGCGCCGGGCACGAAGTCGTAGAAAGGAGAGCAGAGGCGAGCCACGGGGAAGTTTGGAGCGTCGGCGTGGTCCCGACCGCGGTGCGGGGGGCTGGGGCCAGGCGCCGCCCTCCAGCCTCTGGAAACGTCCAGCCGGGCAGGCAGAAGCCGGAGGAGTAACATGAAATGAGCGGCGAGCCGAGGGTGGGGTGAGCAGGTCGAGGGGCCTGACCGTGGGCGGGGGCCGGGAGGTGAGCTCAGGTGGCTCAGCCTGGGTCGTCGGGCGTGGTGCAGGACCGTGCTCCAGGTTTCGGCCTGCGTGGAAGGGCGCTGCGCTAGCGGGCATCTCCTGGGCCTGCAGGTGGTCGTCTTCACACGACCTTCCCTCTCTACCTGTGTCCTTACCTTCTTCCTGTAAAGACGCTAGTCGTGTTGGGTGAAGACCCACCTGTATGACCTCGTTGAACCTTGATAACCTCTTTCAAGACCCTGTTCTGAGATACCGGGGGCACAACAGGGGGAGACACAATTCAGCCTGCGCATCAGGGTAGCTTCCCAGAGGACACGAGCTGCAATGATAAAGGCAGGGGAAGGGAATTCAGCTGGACCAAGATTCCCGAGTCAGGAGCGTGCCTGACCCATTTGTAGAGCAGCAAGGGGGTGGGGAGGCTCTGGAGGCGGGAGAGTCAGGGGATGGCCTGCTGGATCCAGAGGGGAGCGTGGACTAGGTTTTACCTTGAGGGAGGTGGGGCACCGTCCCAGGGTTTCAAGGTGAGCGGTGATCGGGTTTGCATTTGGAAAGGGTACTGGAGGCACAGCACGGAGAGGGAGGGGCGGTGGAGGCCCCTTGGGGGCTGGTGGCAGTGACTGAGGCTTGAAGCAGGGCGGTCCGCGGAAGGGTCTGTTGTGACCGTGCAGGTAACTGGAGTCCCTGGCGGTGACAGGGTGTGAGAGAAAGAGGGGTCAGCCTGGACCCCGGGGTCTCTGGCCAGAGTAGCGGGGAGGAAGGAGTGACCACCAGCTGAGACGGGGAAGGGGGTGGGCAGGAGCTGGCGGTGTTACAGGGGTCCGCAGCTCTTCTGCCCCCCTCTCTGCTCCGGTGGTTGTTTGAGCCCGGGGCTGGTGCCGGGACCGCTCACTGACACAGTCCCCGGGTGTTCACGTCACCCACCTGACATCAGTGCCCTTGAACGTGAACGCGTGGCATCAGCTTGTCCTCCAGGAGCTCGGGCCTTCTCTCCTTCCTTCTTGGAAGGATCTCGGAGCATTTTCCTGAGAAAGTAGGGGGCTCCGCCTTGCCTAGGAAGACAGGCCCACCTCTGCAGCTATGAGACGTGGGCTCCGATACTGCTTGTGTGGCCACCGTGACCCTCCCTTCTTGTCCCCAGGCCTGTGCCGTCCACCCCCGCCCTCAGCCGCTTTCTGCCCGCTTCCCTAGGCCTTCACGTCCCGCCCGCCCACCCACCCGTTGCGGAGGTCGAGTTCACCTGTTGATTCTGCCGTTGGGCCCATCCCAGCGAGCTCACAGCCTCACTGTTCTCCCTTCTGTCAATAGCACAGGTCTTGCATTTCCTGTTGACATTTTTTTGCCTCGCAGCTTTCTTTTCACGTGTTTTAGGACCTCCCGTTTCCCACCTTGGGACCTCCTGGAGGAGCTTGGGGGAGAAGGGAGCTGGGTACTTACAGGCGCCTCATAAGCCGGCGCGTTGGTTTCCTGTGGCCGCTGTAACAAATTACCACAAACTTCGTGACTTCACACAAATGCCCTTACTATTCTGGAAGTCAGAAGCCCAAAATGTGTGGACAGGGCTGTGTTCCTTCTGGAAGCTCTAGGGGTTTCCTCACCTTTCCCAGCTTCTTGAGGCAGCCCCACACTCCAGCCTCTTTTTCTGCTACTACTTGGCCTTTGACCTTCCTGCCTGTCTCTTATAGCGACCTTGTGATTACATTGGGCCCACCTGGGAAATGCAGGCAACCCTCCTCACCTCGAGGTCCTTAACGTAATCACACCTGCAAAATCTCTTTTGCCACGTAAGGTAACAGGTTGACAGGTTGCAGTGATTAGGGTGAGGCCGTCTCTGAGGGCCCTTACGGTGCCTGCCACATCTGAGTACTGTTCTTGGTGCTTAACAGGTGCTTCCTCTAGTCCTTTCGATGGCTCTATGAGGTAGATACTCAACCCTTGTTTTGGATGAGGAACCTGGCTGCGAGAGGCTCAGAGTTCACCATCCACCACTCACCCCTGCTCAGGTGGGGGTTCTGGGACTTGAGCCTCACGTGACTCCGTGCATCGTGAGCCTCCCTGCTGGAGCCCTGCATGCTCACACAGCTCCTCACAAAGGCTGTGGAAGTTTCTGGGAGCTGCCCCACAAGCCTGATGGTTCAAACAACAGAAACAGATTGGCTCAGTTCTCTGGGCTAGAAATCCAAAGTCAAGGCTGCTTCCTTCTTTTTTTTTTAATGTTTGTTTATTTTGAGAGACGGAGTGAGAGTGGGGGAGGGACAGAGGGAGAGGAAGACCGAGAATCCGAAGCAGGCTCCAGGCCCTGAGCTGTCAGCACAGAGCCCGGCACGGGGCTCGAACTCACGAACCATGAAATCATGGCCTGAGCTGAAGTTGGATGCTTAACTGACTGAGTCGCCCGGGTGCCCCTGCAACATGTGTGTTTTGGGCGGAGCCCATTAGCCCGTAACACAGGCTGTGCATACTGAGGATGGTTCGTCGCCTCCCCTGGTCCCTGGGGTTCGGCCTGGACATTGTGTTTTCTGCCACCAGCGGAATCCACTTTGTATTCCTGCAGTTCTTCTGCCGTTTCCCGTTCTGCTCTCGTTCTCTCTCAGGCAGAGCGTGTGCTTTACATCGAGCAGACCATGTACTCGGATATTTGATTGCTTTCTCCGAGCTAGGCCCCCTAGAACATAGTCTTTCCTCTCTCACCCAGAGGAAGTGCTGGCCTGTAGTCACCAGATTCCTACCTGGCAGAGCACAGGGCCAGCAGGAAACTGTACCTGTGTGCGGTGAAAGTGTTCATATTTGCACTGTTCCACAGAAGCTGCTTTTCTCTTTCACGATTTATGACTCTGCATATGCCTTTATGTGCAACTTGAAATGGAATCTCATTACTTATCAAAGAGGGGCCTGCACACCTGAGACTAACATAACGTTACATGTGGATTATGCCTTAAAAAAGAAAGGTCAAGTTGTGTCTCCCCGAGAGTGAGGGGACACGGAAGGCTATTTCGTATGACTGTTGCTCTTTTTATTTCCTCGGCCAGGAGAGGAGTTCATTACTTCGGAAATGGTACGACTTAATGATGCAAAATAAGGATGACCTTGCCAAGATCATTACAGCTGAAAGTGTAAGTTCAAGGTCCTAACTTGTTACCCTAAGAAAATGCCCTGGAATTCTCAGGAAAAAGCTTGGGAAAGCCTCTAACTTCAGGGCTGTTCTGCAGCTAAAGAAAATGGGAATTCTTCACCTAATGGTCAAATACCAACTAATCCTTTTTTTAAATGTTTATTTATTTATTAAAAAAAATTTTTTTTGATGTTTATTTATTTTTGAGATGGCGGGGGGGTGAAGGGAGCTGTGGTGGAGGTGGGGAGTACAGACAGAGAGGGAGACACAGAATCCGAAGCAGGCTCCAGGCTCCGAGCCGTCAGCACAGAGCCCGATGTGGGGCTCGAACCCACGAGCCGTGAGATCACGAGCCAAAGTCAGACGCCTAACCAACCACCCAGGCACCCCCATAGATACCAACTAATTCTTGTGCCCAGCACCAACAGTTGCTAATGAAGCCAGGCCCTCATCGCTGCTAGAACTATTTGTATGTTGCACGCTTGAGTGACATAGAGAAACATGGAGCTAGGGAGTATTACGCTAAGTGAGATAAATCAGTCCAAGAACGACTGGTACATTTTATGATTTCCTTCTATGTGGAATTTAAGAAACGGAACAAAGGAAAAGTAAAAAGGACAAAAAGAGGTTCTTAAATACAGAGAACAAACTGTACTGAAGGTGGGAGGGGAGGTTATAGAGATAACCATAACACGTGAGAAAGAGATTTTGAGTGAAACTACGTGAATAATGCTTTCTCACCGTTCCCAGTTGTTTCCATGTGATGGGTACGGTTGATTTTTTTTCATGTTGTTTTTGTACGTTGAAAACGAGCCTGTAGCTTCTGGTAGCTGTAACAGTCATGTGACACCAGGGTCCCACCCTCGGGAAGATGTTAGGAGGAGAATAAAGGAGGAGAGGCACTTGCCGCTATCTTGGATGCGAACAGGATTGTGGTTTGGGTGGGGCTCGTTGCTTTCTGTCACCGTTTGTAACTCTGCTTTCTAAGACTTCTGCTGGGGTCACCGGATTTCTCAACAACCACGTGGGTTTTGTGAGGGGCAGGAGACTCGTCTGCCGTGCATGCGGCCTGGAAGAATTTCCAGGCGCGGAGTCAGGCTTTTGTGGTTAGAAGGCAGTGAATGTGTCCTTTTCTTTTTTTAATTTTTTTAAGTCTATTTACTTACTTCGAAAGAGAGAGCACAAGTAGGGGAGGGGCAGAGAGGAGAGACCGAATCCAAGCAGGCTCCATGCTGTCAACACAGCACAAAGCCCAATGCGGGGCTCGAACCCGCGATCCCCTGAGATCATGACCTGAGCTGAGATCGGGAGTTGGACGTTTAACGGACCTTGCCACCCAGGCGCCCCTGAATGTGTCCTTTTCCGATCCGGTCCAGGGGAAGCCGCTGAAGGAGGCGCAGGGGGAAGTTGCCTATTCCGCCCTTTTCCTAGAGTGGTTTTCAGAGGAGGCCCGCCGCGTCTACGGAGACGTCATCTACACCCCCGCCAAGGAGAAGCGCGCGCTGGTCCTGAAGCAGCCCCTCGGGGTGGCCGCGGTCATCACGCCAGTAGGTGGACCGACGGGATGGGCAGGGGCCTGGGGTAGGAGACGCAGCGAGGGACAGCTCGCTCTTCCTCGGGGAGACGTGTGCTCCTGCCGGGGGCTGTCACCTGCCCTTGCTCCCTGATTCCCGGTGTGGGGTGGTGGCTGGGGAGGCCTGTTTCTAATGCCTGCAGAGGTGGGGGGACCCACGGCAGGACCCAGTGGCTTTTCTGACGTGGCTTAAAGGCTGCTTCATGGCAGGGGCTCTAGCACATCTGCAAAGGTCTTTTTTCCTAGAGACAGGATGTGACACATTGAACGTGCTGTGGTTTGGGGACATTTTTGTGCTGAGTTTATGGTTATCATCAACAGCCAAGTGTTTGCGTGCAGTGGGCCAGGTTCTGGAGGTGAAAAGGCTAAGAAATACAACATTGTGTCTGCCTGGACAGAGCCACAATACGCTGGTAGGGCACCCAGCCCTGTCTGGGCCACCAGAGGGCCTGCCGCCTGCCAGGCCTCTCGTGTCAGTTCACCTAGAGTGCCCGCTGGTCCCGAGACCGCTTTCTTCCCTGGCTCAGCAGAGTCACAGGCTGACGCCCCCCTGTTCCGTGTGACCCGGAACTAGGTGTTCACAAGCTGTGCGACCTTGGGCAAGTTACTTAACTGCTCTGTCTCAATTTTCCCCAACGGATGTCCTCATTGTCCTCCAGGATAATAATACTGACCTCAGTGGGTGTTGATGAGGATTTCATTATAATTTAAAAGTGCTTAGAAGAGTGCCTGGCACAGAATCGGCACTATGCAAGTATTTGTCAAAATAAAATAGGGAGAGGTCTACAAATATAGATCTATAAATAGAAGGAAGTAATAAATCACCTGCCATTTGGAAAATTACCTTTGCTAATGTTTTCTCCTAGAGGGTCAGGCAACTACAGCTTTCAGGCCTAACCCAGCCCTGCTGCCTGTATTTGTGAATAAAGTTTTATTGGGACACAGCCACACCCATTCCTGCACGTACCGTCTGTGGCTGCCTCCACATTAGAACCACGGAGTACTTGAGACAGAAACTGTACATCCCCCAGAGCCTAAATTTTTACGATCTGGGCCTTTACAGAAAAAGTTTGCCAACTCCTGGTGTGGATACTCTTGTACTGTTTTAAATTCTGAAAATGTTCCCTGTGTTGGCGAGCCTTTGTCCCCAGAGTCGCCCGGGAGGACGGGTGTCAGGTGTTCTGAGAGCTCACCTGTGCAGCGGGAGCGGGAGCACTGCTTTGGTGTGTGCAATGGCATCTGTTGACTGACTTCCCGACCTGCCTGCCTTTGAACGACGGGGCGGTCCAGCGTCTCTCATCTCCTCTCTGCTCTTCTCACCCCAGTGGAATTTCCCCAGCGCCATGATCACCAGGAAGGTGGGGGCCGCCCTGGCCGCCGGCTGCACCGTGGTGGTGAAACCCGCCGAGCACACGCCCTTCTCCGCCCTGGCCCTGGCCGAGGTGAGCCTCTCCCCCGCAGTCTTACGGAGCTGACCAAGTCCAAGCAGCAGATTGAAAACCTGCCCCTTTAGCTGTGTCTCATGCTAGATGGTGTTGGGTTTTAACTGACTAGCAGTTATTTTAAGTCTGACGTTTGAGTAAAAGCAACGATGGGGGACTTTCTGACATCTGTACACATGTTTTAGGCTGCCCTAAAGATGCTCTCTGTCCGGGGCGCCTGGGTGGCTCAGTTGGTTAAGCATCCAACTCTCGGTTTCGGCTCAGGTCATGACCTTATGGTTCATGGGTTTGAGCTCCGCATCGGGCTCCAGGCTGACAGTGCAGAGCCTGCTTGGGATTCTCTCTCCCTTTCCCTCCCCCTCTCCTTCTCCCCTGCTGCCCCTCTCCCCCTCTCCCCCTCTCCCCCTCTGTCTCTGTTCCTCCTCCACTTGTGCTGTCTCTCAAAATAAATAAATAAACTTTAAAAAGGTGTGGGGCTCCTGGGTGGCTCAGTCGGTTAAGCATCCAACTGCTGATTTTGGCTCAGGTCATGATCTCTCTGTTTGCGAGTTCGGGCCCCACATCAGGCTGTGCCCTGGAAGCTTGGAGCCTGCTTGGGATTCTGCCTCCTGTCTCCCTCTTTCTCAAAAATAAACAAACGTTAAAGAAAAGATTAAAAAATCGTTATCTATCCATCACTTGTATTGAGTCAGCAGGCATACGACTAAAATGTGGGCATTTCTCACATCCAGGGAACCTCTTATTACCTCTCCCTTCTCCAGTTCAATCAGCATCCCATCAGATCTCTCCATTCTTCTGTTTAAAACCCTCCAGTGGCTTCTCCTGTCACTTGGAGTGAAGCCCCAACTTCTGCAGTGGCCTCCGAGGCCCTATAAGATGCCAGCCCCTAGCCCTAGTCCCCTTCCCCTCCCGGACCTTACCTGTCACTCTGGAGCCCCATCCCCCTCTGCTCTAGCTACTGTGGCCCCTGCTGTGCCTGAGACCACGCCACCCAGCTCACCCCGACTCAGCTCTCTCTCTGCACCTGCTTTTCCTCCTTCCAGCAGGTTCTTCCCCAGGCACGCCCAGGACTTGCTTCTTCAGATGTTACTCAAATGCCACCTTCTCAGGGAGGCTCCGCTGGCCACCCTGTTGGGAGAATCACAGCGTTGCGCTCCTGATCCCCTTCTCTGCTTTATTCTTGTTCCCTGAGATGCCGTCCTCCTGCCACAGCCGGCATTTCACTCACCCTGGAACGGAAGTGAAGATGTAGAGATTGGCACCCGCCAGAGCCTGGGACGGTGCCTGGATCCAGGAGGCACCAGGGACGTGCTTGTGGGAGGCAGGGCTCCCGTGCAGGGAGAGCCACTCGTGAGCATGGCTGTCAGGATGTGGCCTCGTCACCCCCATCCCTCCTGGGCCGGGACCACCTCCCCCGGGGTCCCTGTGCTGCTGTCTCTTGCCCTGCAGTCAGAGGGAGGAGCTTCCCAAAGGCAGTGGCTGTTACCACATTACTGCGTTTGCCATTTGAGGCCCCTGGGACCCGCTGTGGCTCCAGACTCAGTGGCCAGAAGCTCCCATTCTTTAAGGGCGTCCCCCCGCCAAGGGCACCTTATCTCAGAGACCAACAGGAAACATGAACGGGAGGCTTTTTTTCTAGATGAGCTGTTATAGTTTTCCTTGAAATAATCCTTAAATCTGTATGATGTGTGTACGTGAACCTTCTCATTAGGTTCCTCGGGCGAAGGTATAGGTAATGGCATGGTTCCTACAAATTATGGTGTTCGGGGCCAGTTCCTATACAGCCAGTAGGTCCGTCCTGCTTACGAAACTTATTCAGAAACACACATCTGTGTCGATTGGAAAGGCTCAGGACCACGTTTCTAAAAACCTCTATAAACTTCATCCAGACACCTCGTCGGACTTGGGTTGGGTCTCCTGGTGTCCTGTTAGGATGCGTAGTCATCTCTGGTCTTGTGAGGTTGGCAGCGGGCGGGGGGTGGGGTGCTGGTCAGTGCCGCCCGGTGTGTTAACTGGTTACGAGTTACAGAAATGGTGATCTTTGAATTCTTTCATTTGTTCTTTTTTTTTTTTTTTTTTTTAAGTAATCACACCCATCATGGGGCTCAAACTCACAACCTGGAGATCAAGAGTCACACACCCCCTGGACTGAGCCAGCTGGGCGCCCCTGAATTTTTCCATTTCATTTATTCACTAGAGCATTTCTGTAACACATCCTCTCGTTATCTCCTGCTTGGTCACCCAGCGGTAAATTCACATAGAAAAAGACCATATACATGCCTGATTTCCTTCTTTCTGTTTACCAGTGTCTCAAATTAATAACCTATTCATTCCTACCAACTGCCGAAGGTCACCAAGTCATCTTTTTTTAAGTATCGTGGATTTTAAAGTATTTGATGAGTTTCGATCCCTTGCAAGTATTGTCCTTAATGAAGCTCAGGTTGTCACATTTTTGGTCGATGGCGGCCTCCTGGAGTCGGCTCCTGGGCGTTTGCACTGAACTCTTGTCGTCTCTGAGAGCTTCCTCCCTGGGCGGTTTTCAGAGTTTGTCCTTCACCCGTGGTCGGTTTACTTCTCCAGAAACTCCTGTCATCCCCGTGGTCAGTCTTTTTTGTCACTCTCTTGTACCCTTTTTCATCGTCTCCGTAAACTTTTTTTTTTAAGTTTACTCATTTATTTTGAGAGAGAGAGAGCACAAGAAGGGGAGGGCAGAGAGGGAGAGAGAGACATCGTTTCCCTAATCTTTAAGAATGTCTTCTTCTTGGGGCACCTGGGTGGTTCAGTTGGTTAAGCACTCGGCTTCAGCTCAGGTCAGAATCTCACGGTTCATGGGTTCAAGCCCCATGTCGGGCTCTGTGCTGACGGTTCAGAGCCGGGAGCCTGCTTTGGATTCTGTCTCTCCCCCTCTCTCTGCCCTTCTCCTCATTCTCTCTCCCTCTCTCTCCCTCTCTTGCAAAAATAAACACTAAAAGAAAATTTTTTTTTTTAAGAATATCTTCTTCACCTTCTGTTTTCCATAAAGGGATTATCCGTTAGGTTGTTCTTGAGTTCCTTCTGGTTTGCTTTTCATTTCTGAAATTAGTTTTTCCTTGTACGTCTAATTCTTTCCTGCGTTCCCTTACCTCATTTCCAAAATTTCTCTAAATTTATGTTGCTGTTTTGTATCTTGTTACAATTAAAAAACTTTTTATTTCATAGTAAATTACAGGTTTTTTTTAACTTTTTTTTCAATGTTTATTGATTTTTGAGAGACAGAGACAGTGTGAGCAGGGGAGGGGCAGAGAGAGAGGGAGACACAGAATCCCAAGCAGGCTCCAGACTCTGAACTGTCAGCACACAGCCAGATGTGGGGCTCAAACCCACCAACCATGAGATCATGACCTGAGCTGAAGTCAGACACTTCACCGACTGAGCCACCCAGGTGCACCAGTAGTAAATTACAGTTTTAATCTGCTTGTGGGCACGTCTTTCTGGAATGCTCTTGTCAAAAAGGATGCTTTCTGCGCCTCATGCTTTTTTTTTTTTTTTTTCTTTTAATAGCGTTGTATGGGATTTGGATATTTTGGTGAGCATTCACTCTATTTTTATATTAAGTTAGTTTTCCTAAACTTTTATTCTTTTTTTAAAGTTTATTTATTTGGGGGGGGGGGTGGGAGGGGCAGAGAGAGAGAGAGAGAGAGGGAAAGAGAGGATCCCAAGCTGACTCTGCACTGTCAGCACAGAGCCCAACTCGGGGCTTGAACCCACGGACCGTGAGATCATGACCTGAGCCGAAGTTGGACACTTAACCAACTGAGCCTCCCAGGCGCCCCTGGTTTTCCTAAACTTTTAAAAGGAGGCCTGACTCGCACCACTCCTTCCCGCTGTAAACTGGGCCTTCTGCCCCTTATCACACGCTCCCGGGGCCGTGCCCAGCACCTCCCGCCCCCCCCCCCCCCCCCTCCGGGGCGCTTTGGTCTTCCCCCGCACCCGTCGGTCCTCCCCCCCCCCCCCCCCCCCCCCCCCCCGTCCTCTGTGCGGAGTCTCTGGCCGGCACCTGCTGCTGCGCTGGGCGGTCACAGCGGCTGCTCTGGGGGCGCCTGCCCTGCGTTCCGCGAGCACCTGGGGGTCGCTTGGGCTCCTCCGAGGCCCGCCCGTCGCACGGCTTCCGTCCGCACCCACCGGTGGGGCCGGAGCAAGCCGCCAGGCTGTCGGTTCTCCCACAAGGCTGCGGGGCGGGTGCCCGGTGCCCGCGCAGCGGGGGGGGGGGGGGGGGGGGGGCGGCCACGCCGTTGTCCCGACTGCCGCGTCTTCGCGGCGGACGGCCGGGCAGTCGGACGGGTGAGCGCAGCGGCGCGGTAAGCACGCCGACCGTCCTGCGCACGCCGCTGCCCATCTCGTCCCCGATACTTCGGTTTGGCCGTGTCGTCGCCCTCGCTGGGTTTACGAGGGGACTCAGAGAGGGTGCAGCACTCTGCCGTTCCCACCGTCTTCCCAGAATCCCCAGTCAGGTTCCTGCGGTGTTGACCGTTCAGGAGGTTCGGACGTGACGGTGATTCCTGCGACGGCTGACCCAAGGAGGGTCAGTGTGGAAGGAGCGCGGGGTCCGGGCCCGGGCGCTGGCGGGTGGGCGTGCTGGCTCCCTTCGGCCCTGGTGTGCGGCCCGGGCGTCGCCTCCCTTTCCTCGCCGCTGCCCTGCGAGGTCACCTGTGGGCGGCTCTGCCCCCTGCGCGCCTTCTACAGGTGAACCCCAAACTTCTTGAACTCTCCTCCCATTTTTCAGGGAAGAAATCCAAGGGGCTTTTTTCAGTTTTGTTTTTTCTCTTTATTTTTGAAAACAGAAAGTGGCATGAAAACTCATGCCGTAAAATAGCTCAGTGTGTGACAACACATTTAATATCACCTTGGCATGAATAAGGATCTCATTTCAGGTCCAGATATATTCTTATTCTGTCCCCAAGGTCAATTTAGTATTTTCCCCCAGTACGTTTTGGATTTAAACAGCGGTTTCTCTCTTCCCGGTTCCGGTTTGATCACGTGCTGCCCCCCCCCCCCCCCTCGCCTGCCGTTTCTGTAGCTCGCGGACCAGGCTGCAATTCCTCCCGGCGTGTACAACGTCATTCCCTGCTCCAGAGCGAAGGCCAAGGAAGTAGGAGAAGCACTTTGTACTGACCCTCTGGTGTCCAAAATCTCCTTTACTGGCTCAACAGCTACCGGAAAGGTACGTGACTTAAGTGTCAGAGAAAACAGATGTCGTTCTCATATTTTCCTTGGAGACTGTGAAAATACTAGTTCATCGTTATCAACCTCTTAAGGAACATTCTCAGCAGAGTGTTGAAAGGTTTGTTGCATAATGTCTGATCATCCTCTGGAGACATTTTGGATAGTGTCCCTTACTGTGAACCTGACCCAGGCTTCTGACCATACCGAGGGGTTGGCACAGCTGGAGCTCTCAGGATTTGTTGCCTGGGAAGTGGCTGAAATCTATCCGTTGTGTTTCCTCAGTTGTGAGATGCGCATTTCTCTCATGATCTGGAATAAAGTTTCCAGAAACATACAACTGATGTTGGAATGGAGGTCTTGGAATTGAACAAAAATTGTAGGTAGTAGAAAGGTCCTTACAGAAATAGAAAGGCCTTTTCGTTCGTTTCCTTAAAAAGCTTTACAGTTGTGCATCGCTCTACAAATTTATACTGAGAGAATAATTGCAGTGTTATTTTTAACAGCAAGGAATTAGGAAGCTAAATTTCCAACAGATGGGGGCTAAATAAATTTATGAAACAGCCATGCGATGGAATAAAGGAATGTTCTAGGGGTGCCTGGGTGGCTTAGTTGAGCGTCTGACTTCAGCTCAGATCATGATCTCACAGTTTGTGAGTTTGAGCCTCACATCGGGCTCGCTGTCAGCCCAGAGCCTGCTTCAGATCCTCTGTCCCCCTCTCTCTCTGCCCCTCCCCTGCTTGCGCTCTCCCAAAAATAAATATTAAAAAAAAAAATGTTCTAGAAACATGTACTAACATAAGAGAATCTTCACGTTATAGTGTTACACTAAAGGAATATGGTATAAAGTGCTATGAAAGTGTTAAGATGTTCCAGATACGTGGTTAATTGGGAAGATAAAGGTTACAAAACTGTATAAAGCTACCATTCTGTTTTCTTTATAAAAAAAAAAAAAGAGGAAGTACATATATATGAACTTGTGTGTGTGAGCATATTGTGAATCAGTCAGTATACCTCAAAATTTTATCAGTGGTAAGCTATGGGCTATGGGATTCTGGGAGATTTTATCATCTTCCCTCTATTATGATTAAGCCAATTGTCCCGTAAAGTTTTTTAATTCTTTTATTTCTTTTAACATTTATTTATTTTTGAGAGAGAGCGAGAGACAGAGTGTGAGTGGGGGAGGGGCAGAGAGAGGGAGAACAGAATCTGAAACAGGCTCCAGGCTCTGAGCTGTCAGCACAGAGCCCGATGTGGGGCTCGAACTCATGAGCAGTGAGATCATGCCCTGACCCGAGGTGGGACACTTAACCTACTGAGCCACCCAGGCGCCCCACCACATAATTTTTTAATAGGTAATACACTTAGATGGTTCAAGAAGCCAGACGATGTAAACACGCTCACATTCAGAAGGCTCTCTCCTGCTCCTGACTCCCTCCCTTCTAGAAGTAAATACTCTTTGTTTCTTGTTACCTTCCTACTGTTCATCAAATAGAGATATGTGTTCTGTCTTATTTTTGAGAGAGAGAAAGAATGTGTGAGCACCAGCGGGAGAAGGGCAGAGAGAGAGAGAGGGAGAGAATCCCAAGAGAGAGAATCCCAAGCGGGTTCTGCACTGTCAGTGCAGAGCCTGATGCAGGGCTCGATCCCACGAACTGCAAGACCTGCGCCGAAACCAAGAGTCAGACACTTAACCGACTGAGCCGCCCAGGTGCCCCTAGAAATAGGTGTTCTCATTTCCTCCTTTTCTTCTACAGACAGTCATCCCACGTACACTACCGTGCGCCTGGCTTGTCCATTGCTGGGGAGTTGTGGGAAACAGAGGCTTACCGGTGCAGGTGGCTGGGTAGCTGCTCCTGCCTGGTGCTCACGGAGTCTGTGCTCTGTTGCAGATACTGCTGCACCACGCAGCTGGCTCTGTGAAGAGGGTCTCCATGGAGCTGGGCGGCCACGCCCCGTTCATCGTCTTCGACAGCGCCAACGTGGACCAGGCTGTCGCGGGAGCCATGGCATCCAAATTTAGGAACTCTGGACAGGTGAGTCCTGCGGCGATTTTCAGGGTGCGCGCGTGTGTGTGTGTGTGTGTGTGTGTGTGTGTGTGTGCGCGCGCGTTTCACAAAGATCTTACCACCTGACTCACCTCCTGGAAGGAAACTTGTAGGTTCCTTCCGTAATTCTTTCTTTACTCTTTGGGCACGTATTTCTTAAGGCCCTCTTTTTGCCAGTGACTGTTCTGGGCTCAGAGATCCAAATGGAAATAAGGTGTAACGAGGAATTTCATGAACAGATTTTTTTTTTTTTTTTAATCAAACTGTTCTCTTCCTACTCGTCAGTTATTCCCTCACCTTAGTTATTATCTTCAGTTTTCCCTCACCGGGCTTTTCTCTGCTGCGCAGGTAAAGTCATCTCCTCAGACACAAAACAGCCTGAACAGCTGGGGTCTGAGGCCCACAGTCTTAAGGAAAAGAAAGTAGGAAAATGTTGAGATGGTTCTGGAAAAACTCAAAACCCTGCTGCCTGGGTCTCACTGTCCCTGAGGTGGAGGCGGCCTGACAGGCACACGGTACAGGTGCCCACGGGGTGTCCAGGTTGCCATCGGAGTGGCGGCCCGAGTTCACACCTCCAAGGAAATCTCGGAATAACACATCTGGTGTGGACCTTCAAAGTGACCTGATACAAACCCTGCATTTTATAGATGAGGCAACGAAACTCTGGAGAGACTGTTTGACTTGAAGTCCTACGTCCCTGGGTCGTAGTGCCAGCCAGTACTGCTAAGGAGCTGGGACTGTGGACCAAGGGGCCTATCTCCTGGTTTCTCTCCAGGCTGTTGCCAGAAACCTGGCTTCTTACAAAATATCCTTAAGCACTTTGTCTCAGAGTACCATCAATAAGTGGTTTTATTTTTTTTTAAGTTTATTTATTTATTTTGCAAGAGCTCATGTGAGTAGGGGAGGGGCAGAGAGAAAGAGGGAGAATCCCAAGCAGGCTCCATGTTGGCAGCATGGAGCCCGACTTGGGGCTCAATACCATGACCCATGAGATCATGACCTGAGCTGAAATCAAGAGTTAGACGCTCAATGGACTGAGCCACCCAGGTGCCCCAATAAGTGGTTTTAAATGCATTCGAGACAGAATAAAAACTCCCTGAAAGGTTATATAGTGGGGGAAAAAAGGTGAAATCTTGTATAATACTCTGTATCAAATAGTTTTCATCCTTGTGTTGACCTTTGGTAATTAATTTTTCCCCTTTCATATAACCTTAAATAGCTTGGTTGTTTCCGAAATACCTGTCTTTTCTTTTAGAAACATAAAATGCCAATATGTGTAACCTTCAGAGTTATAAAGCTACAACTTTGAGGGATGTTGATTTAAGCCAGTAAAAATGCACAGGATGCAAAATTATCTATCTATATATAAGTAGATAGTTTCTACTAGAAAAATACATGATTAAGAAAAACATACAGGAAGAAAATCTATCAGTGATAACTGCAATTCCTATAATGTGGTTGTATTTTATAATTTTAAAATATTAGGTCTAATTAGGAAAAAATAAGCAAAGGTCTTTTCAATAATTTAGGTTGACATGGAAGAACGGCCATTTTCAAAATGTCAAATTCAGCCAAACCCTTAAATAGTTTAATAAGCTAGTAGATAGAAGTCAGTCTTTGACTGCCTTCCTTCCTGCTCCTGCTCTGTCACTGCAGCATCACTGTCTCTCGTGGAGTTACTGTTTTTTTATGCTCCTTTTTTCTTCCTGTTTGTTTCATAATGGCTTACTTAACCCTTTGGAAAAAACTTGAGTCAGGTGGCTTTCTCTTTTTTGTGCAGATGTTTGTACTTGCTTACTTGTCTAACCTCGAGGTGAGGCAGCTATGGACGAGGTTGGAGAAGAATGAGCACTTTGTGCATTCGTCTTCAGGGCCCCGACCCCGTGGGGAGGAATATGGCAGGTTGGACACAGGACAAGAGCCACTTGGGGAAGTGTTTTCACATTGAGTATCTGATAGCAACAGTGACACGTTTATTGGTTGGGTCAGTAGCTTCTGACAAATGGTCTTGTGAATTTGGTTTGGGTTTTTTTTTCTGTCCAGACTTGCGTTTGCTCAAACCGTTTCTTGGTGCAAAGGGGTATCCACGATTCCTTTGTGAAGAAATTTGCCGAGGCAATTAAAACGAACCTGCATGTGGGTAATGGATTTGAGGAGAGAACTACTCAAGGCCCATTAATTGATGAAAAGGCGGTAGAAAAGGTAAGTTCATTTGCTTAAATGATATCATCTGGCTTATAAGCTTTTCTGGCTCTGTCATTACACTGAGCGCTCGTGAGATGTCACTTTATTTTTAATGTTTATTTTTGAGAAAGAGAGAGAGAGAGAGAGAGAGAACACACGCACACACATGTTGGGGAGAGGCAGAGAGAGAGGGAGACACAGAATCCGAAGCAGGCTCCAGGATCCAAGTTGTCAGCACAGAGCCCAACACGGGGCTCAGACTCGAACCATGAGATTATGACCTGATCTGATGGCAGACGCTTAACCGACTGAGCCACCCAGGCGCCCCGAGCTCTGTTACTTTAGATCTCCTACTGCCCTCCCTAAATTTTCTCTGATAGTGGTGATCATTCTATCCCTGGCTGCCTCAGGAATTAGGATCTTGAAAGACAAAGTTCTTTAAATTTTTGAACGGCTAAAAGGAAAGGAAGACTGGTTTTATTTTTGAAATCATGGGTGTTTCAGCTGAAATGCTGGCTTCCATTGACAACAAAATGCCCTTCAGAAGAATCCTTGGCAAAAGCATCTGGTAGGGAGATGCAGAGGAACAGAAGCCACACCCAGTATTTACAAATGCCAGGAGAGAGAGACTGCTTTTAGGAAGGATCTGTTTGTTCAAAGAAAGTCACGGTCTAGATAGATCACTAGCTGGGCGAGAGTTCTGCCCTTGGTGTTTTAAAGCATAATCTCCTGTTTTAAAACATAATCCTTTTAAATAAAGAAGATGTACTACATATATACAATGGCACATTACTCAGCCATAAAAAAAAAAAAAGGAATGAAATCTTGCCATTTGCAACAACATGGATGGATCTAGAGGGTATAACGTGAAGTGAAATAAGTCAGTCGGAGAAAGACAAATACCGTAAGATTTCAACCATATGTGGAATTTAAGAAAAAAAAACAAAGAAGAAATGACTCAAGAAAAATCAGACTTTTAACCACAGAGAACACACTGGTGGTCACCAGAGGGGGAAAGAGGTGGGTGAAATAGGTGATGGGGATTTAGGAGTACACCGATCATGATGAACACTGGGTGATGTCTGGAACTGTTGAATCACTATATTATATACCAGAAACTACTAGAACGTGGTATGTTAATGACCCTGGAATTAAATAAACAAGGGGGGAAAACCTTATCCTTTTTAGAGTTACTTACAAGGAACTTTCTTGTGATACGAACATCCAGTATGCTCTTTAGATAAGTCTCTATTAATAGAAAGGATTTTAATGGAATAATTTAAGTTGGACCGAAAATGGAGGCTGGAGATTGATGTGCAGGGAAGAAAGGAGGTGGCCCAAAGACCCACGTCTGTTGCCTCACCCAGCGGGAGCCAAGGGGAGCATTGAGGTTTGACAGAGCTCTGATAACTGTCTAGTGATTGCCTTGGCATTGCCCTAGTAGAGAACATGCGTTAAAGTGTATGTTGGCACCACCTGCATTTTTGATGTGACTTTGGACCCTGTGCCTTGATTGCCAGTGGAGACAATTTGGGTCTGAACTAGCTGTGGCTCGAGGGACAGAGTGCTGGTTCTTAACCCGCCCTGTGCCTTTCACAACTGCAGATGCCAGAGTCCTTCCCGAGGAGACGGGGTGTGAGTAGGGCCTCAGCACTGAGAGTTTTTCAAGTGCCCCCGCTGTTTTTAATTTGCCAGCCTGGGAGACCACTGTCCTAGAGATTTTGGTGTTCCTGCCAAAGTGAAGGTGCAACCATTGGCCTCTAGAGGGCGCTGTGTCCCAGGACTTCGAACAAGGAAGGTGAAGGATGTTTTTCAGAGTTTAGTAGAAAACCTCTCGTCTGCAAAAATCCATTGTGCCTGCTTTAGTATACCCACAGTCACAGGGTAAATTTGGGTGGCGGGGGGACACTGCACATGACATCTAATATGACCAGAAAAGGGCAGACCATATTCTCTCTGGGGGCAAAGAGGTGGACCTTGTTAAATATAATTAGTTTTCGAGCTATAAATCATGGAAGGTAAGCCATGACGGCTAATGGGGTTTGTTGCAGACAGTGGACTCTGAGAGCATGGTAGGGGGCGAGGGATTAAAGAGGGTGGTTCTGGAGGGTGGAGTGTGCCCCAGCCAGTATTCACCTTTCCTGAAATCCCGTGGCATATTCTGCCAAGAATAAGAGTCCTCCCCTGGGAGGTCTCCAGGGACCAAAGGTTGTGGAGAACTTCTGGAAGGAGGAATGGATGGTGCGACTACAAAAGTCAAAGCAGACAAATCATTCCCAGGGGAAGCCTGTAGGGGAAGTGGATGCCATTTTTTAGGATGGAACTTTCTAGAAGTGGGTAGGGTAGGAATGGGAGCAGGGGAAACATGGCGCCAACTAATTATATTTTGTACAGTTTTCTGGGCCGTCCCTACACCATTGCACCTCGCAGCCACCACCAGGAGAGTGTAGGCATTTGCTCTGGGCAGGGGGTGAGCTACAGCTCCAACCTCAGTCGGTGTGCCTTTGCCCCCTGGGGACAGGGGCTGTCCCTAACGTGAAGCCTGCCAAGTCAGAATAAACCTGAGCTTGCCGTTGTCCCCTTGTTCAGGGGAGAGACCGGAAACTGTAAAGGCCACCCACGTCACCCAGCCAGTCCTTCACGAGGAAGGTGAACAGCCAGGGTTTGGAGCAAACCCTCAGCAATGAGAGGAACACCTGACCTTCAAGGAAGCAGATGAGTCTGGGAACAGAAAGGAATTTTCTGAGGATCTCAGAGCGTCATCCGTGTGCTTCTGAGAAGATAGCGCATCTACAAAACAAAAGCAGGTCCTGTGAAAATCGAGGCAGTGAGAACAAGAGAATTTTCAGAAATTAAACACATGATGGTCAAATTTTTTTAAAACATCAGTAGATGAAGACGGAAGGCAGAACCAAGGAGAATTTAAAGCAAAAGATAAAGAGATGAGGGGCACCCGGCTGGTTCAGTCTGTACAGCGTGTGACTTGATCTTGGGGTCATGAGTTTGAGCCCCATGTTGGGTGTAGAGATTACTTAATAAATACAAGTTGTTTTTTTTTTTAAAGACAAATGAAAAATATGACAAATTTGAAAAGAAATCAGAATTAATCTGAGGTGAGAGGCATATCCATTTTAGCTATAGGAACTCTAGAACAGACATGGAAGAAGTAGCATTATCAAAAAAATGAGAAATGAAAACTCAGAGCCAGGGGAAAATGATTCTTCAGATGGAAAGACTTTACCAACTGCCAAGTGGAAGGAAAGTGGAAAGCCCAGATCCATTCTGCTAGAACAGTGGAGTGTCAGGAACATAGAAGATCCTAAAAGCTTCCAGAGACGGGGGAAAAGCTACCTGCCAAGGAGCAAGAACAATTTTTGAAGCGCTTTTCAACAACACTAGAAATAGAGACGTGTGCTTAGCGTTCTGAAGGAAAATTGGATGACAGTTCCACCACCAACCAACACAAGGTAAAAACATCAGACATGGCAGGCAGCTCTTCCTGCCCATGGGTCCTGTCCCTGTGCTTTCAAAAACTACTTTTGCACCCCCCTAAAAAAAACGAAACAAAAACAAAACCATGAGACACGCAGTGTCAGGAAACTCAGGAAGCACACCATTTTCAGTGCACCTTTTTCAAAATGACCACTTGAGAAGAATGTATTAGAACAAAGTGAAAGTGAAGAGGACAGCATGGCACCCAAGAACCTGGAGCCAACTCAAGAGTGTGAGAACAGAGGCGCCTGGGGGCTCAGTCAGTTAAGCATCCGAGTCTTGGTTTTGGCTCAGGTATAACCTCACGAGCCTTACGTTGGGCTCTGTGCTGACAGCGCAGACCCTGCTTGGGAGCCAGTCACTCTCTCTCACTCTCTCTCTCTGCCATCCCTCGCTCTCTTTCTCTCAAAAGAAATAAAGTTAAAAAACAAAAACAAAAAAGAGTGCAAAGAACAAATGTCAGGGCAACTTCAGGGTGCCAGGCCCAGAAGGACATCAGGTCATACCAGGCCCTTCAACAAATGGTAGAATGGAACAGCAAAAAACAAAGAGCAGGGGAAGGCGGCATTGCACCTGCCACATGCCCTCCTCCTGCCTCTGCGTCTCCACGTATTTGGTTCTTTCTACCTAGAAGGCATCAGGGCACCTCGTTCTCAACCTGTTTTTTTAAGAAAAAGAAATGAAGAAAAGCACAGCTTTCTGCAGATTTAACATTCTAAGAGATTGTATCCTCTCCAACGTATCTTCAAGCCCGCTGTCCCGGGCTCCTCCTCTTCTCTTCACGCAGGTAGAGAAACACGTGAATGACGCAGTGTCCAAAGGCGCCACCGTTGTGACAGGCGGGAAGCGACACCAACTTGGAAAAAACTTCTTTGAGCCCACACTGCTCAGCAATGTCACCAGGGACATGCTCTGCTCTCACGAAGAGACATTTGGGCCTCTGGCACCAGTTATCAAGTAAGACCACCCAGCGGGTGGATTGGGGAAGGAGGACACCAAGAAAGGAACGCGGTTCGAGTGCCGTTTCAAGGCCCTGGGGCTGGGACGGGGGGCTGCAGAGGCAGGGCTGTGTAGTGTCAGCAGAAGAACAACTCCCATTCATGGTTCTAAAATAATTTGTTTTTATCATTGCCTATGCAGAGCACAGAATTCAGCAGCTTCTTTACTTTGCCTCCTGACTTTTGTGTTTTCTGCTGAAATCATTTTTCTTCTCCTCGGAGCACATCCTCAAAGAGTTCTTTCAAGGGAGTTAGGGAAATGCACTTGCTGCGCTCTTAGGTGATGTTTTGTCTCACGTTCAAAAGTCAGTAATAATCAACCTGGATAAACTTCTAGGTTCAACGCTGTATCATTTCTCTGTCTCCTTATTTCTGGAGTCGTTACTGAGAAAGTTGGTGTCTGGTTCTTGTTTCTTTGAAAAGGATCTAGTTTTTCTTTTTTGGAGACTATGAAGATTTCTCATGGTCTCTGACGTTAAGTTCTACCGGTGAGGCACGTCGTGAGCGTCTTCACACTGCGGTCCTAATGTCTTCCTTGAATATCTAAGGTGTGTGTCTGGTCCCGGGAAATCGCCGGTCACTGTTTCTCCAGCAGGTTTTTCTCTCCCCTCCATTCGTTCCATAACGGCCTCTAGGAGGTCTGTGGTAGAGACACGTCCGCGTCACCCCGCTCCTCTTCACTCTGTTCATCGTACCTCCTCATCCGTTCCCGACACCTTCTGGGACATCCCCTCCCTGCCACCTGCCCGCTGAGCCATCCATTCCTGAGATACATACACTGGGCCACCCAGCCTACCCACCGTGTTCCTTCAGTTACTGTCATCCATGCTATCTCCACTTCTTTGTTCTTCCCCATAACGGAGTCTCCCCACTTCCTCATTCTCCCTTGTTTTGCTGTGGATGCTTATCCGTTTCTTACATCTTTTTCTGTCCCACTGTTGCTGTCTCCTGGCTTGTAGATCATTCTGTTTGTTATCCTTCTCTGTCTCCTCCAGAGAGATGGCTGGCTCCTGCTGCTGGCAGATCTCTGAATTTAAGAACTGGGGTGCTCAGAGCCCTTTGCCCCGGAAGAATGCTTCTCAAATCTTGTTCTGGAAAGAAAGGGATACAGCTGGAAGGGGCCGCAAGGGGCTTTGGTTTCTCTGCTGTTCATCTCAGGGAGGAGCGCACGCACTCAGAGCCCTGGCCCCGGCTTCCTGGGGACAGCTTGCTTCTAAAGTGGTTGCTGATTGTTACAAAGTCTCGGTAGGCAGCAAGAGCAGTGATCCTTTTTTGAAGGCATTTGGTTTGACGTTCCCGAGTCGCCGCTGTTCCCTATGGCCAGCCTGCTTGCCTCTCGTTCTCGCCAGAGAGGAACCGTGTGTTGAGCAGCGGGGCTCTTTGCTTCTGTGCTCGGCCCTGGGGTCTCTGCAGATCTCCCGACTTACCCCATGCCATTATTCGGGAAACAAGTCAGGAGACCAGAGAGCCGGTTTTCTTTGCCCTCTCCCCTACAGATTTTGCTGACAACCCCTTTTAACTCTGGCAGGTTCGACACAGAGGAGGAGGCTGTCGCGATCGCTAACGCAGCTGACGTCGGGCTGGCAGGTAGGCGCTCCCGGCTCCGCGGGAATCAGAACCACTCCTGGAACCGATGCTGGCGTTTGCCTTTTAAACATCCCCCTGGGTTTTGAGTCAGAAATGCCATTGTAGCGTGTGTTCTGCTGCTTTTCGGGGCACGAGCGGGTCGGTGCAAGGTCACGGCCTCCTGTCTGGTCCTTCCCACATTTGGGAGCTCCTGGTGAGAGCTGGGGGGCAGCTTGTGGGTGGAGAAGCGCACACCCCAAAATTCCCACGTTCTCAGAGGCTTGATGCCTGGAAGTTCACGTCTTTTTCTTCCACTCCGCCTGACTCCTGGCGGCCTGAGCCAGACCCAGGGGAGCCGCAGGGACCCTGAAAGTAGCAATGACCGTGCGTGCAGACGGAGCCTGAGTGGCCACCGTCCTTTTAGTTCGGAGATGGTCAGGGTGGCCACGGGACGTATCCCACTGCCGGGACACCAGCGTATGCACATAAATGCACTGGCAAATCTGCATTTAGCATCCGCAGTGAGGGGAGCTGAGGGGAGTGCGCTGAGGAAGATACAAAGACATAGATACACTGTTGCTCAGTAGCAGCTTCCCCTCCGGGGGTGAGCGAAGAACGTGGAACCGGAGGAAGGCCACGCACACTGGGGAGGCCCTTCCCCCAGCTGTCTGTGCAGACCTGTCACGAGGCTGCAGTAGGACGTGTGCCCGAGTGCCTCGGTGACACTGCGCCCAGCGCGCCTTTCGTCCCTTCCCAACAGGACGCGGGGAGAGGAGGCCGCAGCCTGCACTAGGCCATCCGTGTTAGGCAGAGATGGGAGGAGAGAGATTCTGGGTCCGGGGGCCTCGGGGGTTCAGTTCGGAAAGGGTGGTGGTGATGGGCGTGATGAAAGGAAACGCTGAAAAGGACTAGACAGAGGTCGCCTGTGGCACCCTCTGCTTTAGACGCGACGTCTGTAACGACTGTATAAGCCGCGTGTGCCCTTTCTTCCCCTGACAGGTTATTTTTACTCTCAAGACCCAGCCCAGATCTGGAGAGTGGCGGAGCGGCTAGAAGTGGGCATGGTGGGCGTGAACGAGGGACTGATCTCCTCTGTGGAGTGTCCTTTCGGCGGGGTGAAGCAGTCTGGCCTCGGGAGAGAGGGGTCCAAGTACGGCATCGACGAGTACCTAGAGCTCAAATACGTGTGCTTCGGGGGCTTGTAGGACTCGTCAGTGCTTTAAAAAATAAAAAAAGGAAGCTGACGTGCACATACGGGGACATGCCATCCATTATTCTAGGTGAACTTCTAGGTTAGTGGAATTAGGGATTTTTCAAACTCCTCCAATACTCATGATCTTAAGCACAGGTGAGCCCCACCCCTCCCCTTACCTAATGAGGGACCAGCAGATGCCACGCGTCTGGGGCGCAGACTCCCCAAGAACCAGCACTGCGTGTATAGAGCGAAGCCCTGGGACTCCACCAAGAGCTGGGTGTCCCGTCCCAGAGGCTCATCACTGCCTGGGCCGTGACCATCTCCCCTGTGGCTCTGAGCTCACACCAGAGAGGGCTGCCCGGAGGACCCCTGAGCATGAGGACAGGCCGGGCAGAGGTGGGCCCACCGTCCCTGTCAATCTCCTGGCTCAGCTCTACACACCCGTGCCGTGTATTCCTAAATGTTGCCACAGAGACTGAATTGATCATTTTTAAGACTTCGAAGTAGCACAGAATCTCCTGTGTTTCTGTGAGGAAAGAAGGAACACGCCTCTTTTTCTGGACCTTTTTTCTTAAGCTTATTTTTCAGTAATCTCTACACCCAGCATGGGGCTCAAACTCACGACCCCAAGGTCAAGAGTCACATGCTCCACTGACTGAGCCGGCTGGGCACCCCGGGACCGTTTCAGTTAAAGCTTCATCATCCTAAATTTACTACTTAAAGACCATGCTCTCATCTCCATCCTGCTTTCCATTTCATTTCCATTTCCATTTCATTCCATTCTCCTTCAGGAAGTCAGCCTAGGCGGAAAGCAGAGAGCAGCAGAGGCAGCTGGGAGAAGGGAAGGCACAAAGGCGTGGCCCGGCAGCCCTTGGGGGGTGGGGGGGGGAGCCTAGTTCCCGTAGATGCGCCATTCAGCAGTCCGTCCCTCATGCAGAGGAGAGATGCTGTATGTGGCTTGCTTAGTTCAATGGGAGATTGCGAGGCCAACAGAAACCGAAATGTTTGCAAAAAAGAAAGAAAGAAAATTCGGTGCCAGTAAAGGGACCATTATTCTTAGTAGCGGCAGAGCCCCTCCCTGCCCCCCAATCCAGCTGTGGCTTTGCAAGGTGAGGAAGGCAGGGGCCCGCCTGCACTCCTACCCAAGACTGAGCAGCTGTCGCCCGCAGCCTGCCCTTCCCGTCCTCACCCCCAAGAGCAAGCAGCCTCCCCACAGTGATCCCAAGAGGAAAATGAATTTCCATAATTGCCAGTCCACCTAATGGAAGAGGCGCGAGGCCTTTAAATTCAGGCATGTCTTCTCCAGTAAGTTTTTACAGCTCATCATTTGTAACAAAAATGATGGTGTCTCCTTTCACTTGGAAAGAGGAGCTCTGATTAAGAAAATTCTAGGCCTTTCTGGACATGTCTCCCATGCATATGGATACACTGAGGAAAAGGAATAAAGGCTGTTCCTGGCTGTACAGGCAGAGAGGAAGCTCTTTCCCTTCCTACTGTCTGTGTGCAGAATCCACTGACACTCTGTGGGTATTCTGGGTAGTGGAAGGAAAAAGTAGTTCCTACCCCTCCCCCCATTTCCACACTGTGACTTAGCATTTGTCCTTCGCCACGTTGGGTAAGTCACTAGCAGTCCAGAATGCCCATGGGGACGGAGGAACTTAGAGCCGGTGCTGGAGCTCCCTTGACTTAGCCTGCCTCACTCCAGCCACATCCCGATACCCACAGGAGGAAGGACCAGAAATCTGCCTCCTGGTGACATGCCTCCCCCGGGCCCTGTCAAGAGTCACATACGCAGCATATTGACAGCTTATTTCTACCTTTTGTTTTTATAATTTGGGGCTTGTTTTATAGAACATTCTAATTAGGATTTGGGCACGTCCATCTGTTTTCTGTTAATAAAATTCCTATAATGTTATTTGTTAGAAGTCAGGAACACGGATGCTTGGAGGTGTTGAGAGAATACGCTCAAAGTTACATGCGTCACTTTGCAAACCAGTGGATCCCTTGGCTGTGTGGCAGATTTGAGTTTTCTTGTATATTTGGCTCACCAGGTACATAAATTCAGGTTCAGAGACTCATTGCGATATCTTTGATTAATTTTGTAATTAAAATAATTTGGGAAGGAAATAGGTTGCTGTTTAGTAAAATTGTTCCGGGTTGTGGGAAGAAAGAAAAGTGTCTTTCAGGGTTTGTTTTTCAATAACATGAGCATGTGTGGCCAGGAGTTGGCAAACTACAGCTCACAAGCCAAGTGTGGCCTGCCACCTGTTTCTGTACAACCCGGAGCTGAGGATGGTGTTTGTATTTCCAAATGACCGGGGGGGGGGGGGGGGGGGGATCAAAAGGATAGTATTTCACGACACAAAATCATGTGCAGATTCAGATTTTCGATTCTATCCATAAAACTCTATTGAAACACAGCCACGCCCATTCATTTCACATTGGATCCATGGCCACTTTGTGAGCAGAGCTGAATACTGGCGCCCAAGCCAGTAAGGCCTGCAAAGCCCACATCATTTACTCCGACTCCTTACAGAACACGTTGGCCGTCCCCTGATCTAGACATCCTGAGCCTGAGGGAGATACTGATCTTCCTGCGTTTACCAGGCATTCTCTCATTTATTGAACACCTGTGTAAGAAGCACTTTTCTGGGCATCGCTCCAACGAGTTCTCACCAAGAATTTGCCAGCAATTATCGCGTGACTCAGGTGAAATTATCCAGATAACACAAGGCTGGCGGCCTAGAGAAAACTCCTCAGTTTCCTTTCCCCAGCTAGGCAAGGATTCTCATTGCAACGGCCTATCTTCATCTGTTGTATTTACCCCTTTGAGTGGCTTTCAAACACGATTTTAGGCCACGTGTTGTGTCTTTTTTCCCTTATTCTCATGGAAAGACTCCGTGAAAAGAGATCAGAAGCACAATGCAAAGAAATCTATTTTATTGGTAACTTACTAACTTTCGATTGTGGCATGTGACTGCCTTCTCAGAAGGCTGGAGCCCGGGATTTTAATTATTCATGTGCAGCTATGTGAGACAGCATTTTACTTGAATAATAGTTATATGGTGATTTGTGTGTGTGTGTGCCGTATGTGTGTATGTTTAATTAATAAATGTTGCATTAACAGAATTTCCTGTTTCTGCGTTAGGGTCTCTGGTGGTGGTGGGTTTTTTTTTCCTTGCCGGTTCGTTTTCAGTTTACATTGGATATTATTAGACCAGTTCAGATATGTATGAAGACTCTTAGCAGACTACACCATCCCAAGCCTGCTGCTTTGGCATAAAGATTATTGTGAGCTGAAGATGCCCTGGAGAAGCAGATGCCAGAAAAGCTCTCTGCCTTCCCCCTATTTTCTTAAAAGCCGGACCTGTTTTCAAAGGTGCCCCATCCTCTAGGAAGGACTGAGGTTGGTCTCTGGAGACGACTCAAGACCCGGTCAGCCTGGAGAGGGCACCAAAGGAATCTATATAACAGATTTTCCCAACTGGCCTTTATCTCCCAACTGGCCTTGAAAGCCTACGACTGCTTCCCTCTGTCCTGCCAATTCTCTGCACACTGATCGTTCTTTGTTGAAGGTGCTCTGTAAGCCAAAGGGTTGAGCCACCTCTCTGTTCCTCATTCTCCCCCGTGTCTCCCATGTTTGCATGAGGCATGCCTGTTCATCAACTTCTGTGTGTTTCTCCCTTGTTCCTGTAGATTTCAGGGCAGGGGGCTCAGCCAAGAACACAGAAGCATAGATGGAAAGTTATTTTTCCCCTCCTTCATGCGTAAATAGAGCTCCCTCCCTGGAGACCTGTAGTCTGTGAATGCCTCAGGCCAGGAGCCTGCAGGTGAAATTTTGTATCCCGGCCTCTGTCCTGTGTGCCTCATTAGATGTTTGCCAAACTGAACGGAAAACATACCTGGTTTGTAAGTGTGGCCACGTAACAGCATATTCTCCAGCTTTCCACATTTGCCAGCCTCACTCTTCTGCTCTTCCTGTTAATCCATTATGTACTTTTTCCCAAGTTTGGGTTTTTCCGATACTGAAAGATATGGGGAAGAAATTCCCTGAAACTCTGCTCTTCAGATATAATCACTGTTAATTATTTTAACAATGTATATTTTCACCCACTGTTCGTTTATATTTTAAGAAATTTCATGTGACCTTGCCGAATGTGACATTGAACAAAGGTAGATTTTTCATTAGAAGAAAGAGCAGTGCCACTGGATACCTCTCTTTGTCATTCCACTGATCTCATGCATTTCTTTTCACCTGATTTGATTTTTTTAATGCTTATTTATTTTTGAGAGAGAGACAGAGCATGAACAGGGGAGGAACAGAGAGAGAGGGAGACACAGGACCCAAAGCAGGCTCTAGGCTCTGAGCTGTCAGTGCAGAACCCGACGCAGGGCTTGATCTCACAAACCATGAGATCATGACCTGAGCTGAAGTCGGATGCTTAACTGACTGAGCCACTCAGGTGCCCCATCACCTGCTTTGATTTTTAAAAAAATGAACATGGGGGCGGGGCGCCAGGGTGGCTCAGTCGGTTAAGTGTTGGACTCCTGATTTTGGCTCAGGTCATGATCTGACAGTTTGTGGGTTAGGGCCCACACTGGGATCTGTGCTGACAGCATGGAGCCTGCTGGGGATTCTCTCTCTCTTTGCCCCTCCTCTGCTCTCTCTCAAAATAAGTAAATAAAAAAAATGAACATATTGTAGTTTTGTATTTAACTCATTAATGAGGAACCTGGTAAGGGTATTATAACCAGTGGAAAGGAGAAGCCAAAAGCTCCCCAAACTTGTATGGATGTACAACACTGAAACGGATGAGAAATGGAAACACACTGTGTAGGAGGGGGATCAGTCAAATCCTAGGACAGACAGAATTTGCATTTGGCACCATTCTTCTCTACAACGTTAAAGTCAGAAAATGCCTCCAGGGCAATGAGTGTGAGAACCAGATAACCCAGGAAATAACCCTTCACTGTGTATAGACAATGCATAGTTTTCCACTGAAGCTGTTCTTCATTTTGATTTTTAAAATTACTTCATTACCAGCAGAAAACTCTCCACTTACCTCTTAATTTGTGGGGTTTTTACATGCTCGGCCTAGGCCAGTACTTAGAAGCGTTATTTTCCATCTTCCTACCTTTCCTTCCATTCTCTCAGTAAATGTTCACCTGCTACAGCTTTGTTTCTAATTTAGCCTGCAACAAATTAAACAGCAAATTAGTGTGGTCTTCATTTATGAGGTCTGGGAAACCTCTCTGGAAAAACAGCAGGTCCTACTTATTCTGAGAGTGTGGAAAAGCTAACCAACATATTCTATTTGCACATGTTATTTATAAATGAATGGAAATGGGTTTGGAAATCAGCAGTCTGCAAGTTTACTTCTCATCTATTTTTATCAGCTAACGAGAATGGTATCGCCACAGGTTAGGCCACAGACAGTCCTCTGTCCCAGTGTCCGAGGACACGGATGTTTTTGCAGGTACTTGGTCAGATTAGGGAAGACTGAGCTTTCTCTCTGTTGTGCTAAGGACTCAGGCCTTCAACTCTGGGCTCATCACCTTCAGGAGGACAGAGGTGATAATACTAAGTAGGCTTCAAATACAGGAAATTTGTCCATTCACTAAACTCATCTCAAAAAGGGAGACTCTCTGTTTAGCTGGAGACAAGCTGGCTTTCCATTTTTGTTTAACCTGTTCCTGACATTAACGGAAAAGCTTTTAGCATTTCCCTGTTAATCATGAATGTTTCCTCTCAACACCTTTCCACGCTTTATTCTGAAATAATTACAAATTCACAAGAGGCTGCAAAAAGAAGATTCCTCTGTAACTTGCACCCATTTTCCCCCAGAGGCTACTGCTTACAGAACCAATAGCAGGAAACTGATATTAATTAGTATCATACTATTAAGTCAGTCCTTCTGCCGGTTTGCCCAGTTTTCATGTATGTTTAGATATGTGTGATCCAACTTAAGCACATCAGTAGGTAGGTTTGTGCAGCCACTGCCACGATCAAGATACGGAGCTGTTTCACCCCCACCAAGGAAATCCCTCCTACTATCTCTTTATACTTAGCTGGCTTTGAAAGTACAGTCACTTGGCCAGGTTTCTTGTTAAATTTTCATTCAAGTGTAACGTGCATGCAAAGAAAAGCGTATGTAAGTGAACTCGCTGAATCTTCACAAACTGGGGACACCTTGTGACTGGACACCAGAGAAAGAAATGGAGCACTGCCAGGCCCTGCCTGCAACCCTTTGGAATGACCGGTTTTTCAGGGAAGTCTTTGGGCTACAGCTCTCTCTCTAGATGCCAGGAAACGTTTCACTTTCCCCCAAGATCAAAAGGAAAACACTTCTGCTTTGGGGAAGCTTTAAAGTAAAAGTTTATGCTAAGTTTCAGGTGGGCTCAGACTTAGAGGTTTTTTGTTTTGAATGTATTTGCAATAGTGGAAAGTCATCACTGTTCAGATTATAAAGATTTGATGCAAAGGGCAGTTTGGGTCTCTCAGTGAATGAATACAGAGCTCTTGCAGGACGGAGGGCGACCTTGGAGCCCTGAACCTAGTTTAGGTAACCACAGTAGTCCCATCCCCATTACAGGGCTCTTTACTTCAGCAGGTATTTTCCTGGTCCAAGTTGCTAATGGATTCATTTAAATGGCTTGGAAAGGAGGAAACGTGACGGATAAAAAGCTCCAAAAGTGGATGTATATTATACGATCCCATTTATATGAAACTCTTGGATACTCCAGCTAATCTGTAGTGACAGTGGATCGGCTTGCCTGGGGAGGGGGAGGTTACCAAGAGTCAGAGAAAATTTCATCTCAACCGTGGTGACGTTTTCCCGGTTGTACACACACCAACACTTACCAAGTTGTACTACGTGTTTGCAGTTATTGAGTCCGCTATACCTCACGTACCATTTAAGTCAACGAAGCTTTGATGCCAAGACTTCTACCCCAACCCAGTGGCTGGCTCGCTCATAAGCAGCCCATGTAACAGGCAGGCACGGCTGTGAGGCTTTAGGGAACCGACAGGTGACACGCCACCGTTCCAGAGTTCACAGCTGGGAACGCGACCACGCGGGAGGCACACAGTCGAGGTACACAGAAAACACGCGGGTTCCGCGGTGGGGAGAAACCGGGTTGGGGGCTAAGGCTTCGGTCCGCACACCTTCGCCAGCTGCAGGCCTCCTCCGGCAGGGAGCGCTCGGCCGTTAACGTCGGGGCAGAGGTGGGGGCCTCGCGCAGGACGAGCGGGCCCCCTGCGGGGCGGGCCCTCCAGCGCCCTGAGGACCGGCAGAGAGCTCTTTGCAGGCTCACAAGGGACCAGCCCTCCACCCCCCCCCCCCCCAGGGTGCCCCGGGGAACTCACAGCGGGGGCGGGGGCAGAGCTGAGCTTGCGCAGTTCCTCCCGCGGGGGGGGGGGGGGGGGGGGGGGGGGGGGGAGGTGTCTGCGGCTGCGCGCATTGTTCCCCGAAGGGCTTGGAAGTGGGCGTGTGAAGTTGGGGCGGGCTCCGGAGACCGCTCTCCGCCTTCTTCAGTCACAAACACCACTGGCCCCGTAATGCGGAGCTCACGTCCTCCTCCACGGACTGGAAGCCAGCGGCGAGGGTCTCGCTGGCCGGCTTCTCCATCGCAGCTGCCGGGGAGCGTTCCCTCCACTGGGGACGCGCAGCGCTCCCGCGCCCCGAACGCCGCCCTGCCGGGCCTCCGATGCACCTGCCGTCAGGGTCCCCCGTGGGGGAAGGGAGGCAGAGGAGGTCAGGCACAGACCAGGGGCGGCGGAAGCAACTTTGAAACCCAGAGCCGTGGCGCAGGTGTGACCGACCCAGGGCGAGAGACGAAGGAGGCTTCTGTCTTGTGTCCTCACCACCCGAAGGAATTCCTTTGCATCCCAGGAACAGATGGTCCGAAAAGGCCACCGAAAAGTTGCCCTCCTAACAGTTGAGGGTGGGAGGTCTTTGGGTAGTGAGGGAGGTGGGAGGAAAGATGGGCTTTACAGCTTAAAATTTTCACATTCGGTTCCCGGATCTACCACTTTGGGGCTGTGGTCCTTCCAAGGTGGACTGTCAGTCCGGACCGGTTGGGAGTACACAACACACGCATTATGCACACAGAGGTTTTAGCAAATGTGCGCTTCCTTTTTCACCCCTGTCCTCTCCCCCCACCTCCTATTTGGGCTTCATTCCCCGGTGCCAGAAATTTCTGGTCGTGCACAAAATTATGCAACTCTGTTCACGAGGTTATGGCACACATTAACGAAGATAAAGATCGGTGTAAAAAACATCACAGCTTCCTTCCGACGTCACAGGGTGTGGCTAGTAACACAGAAAGTGGAAGCATAAGGCAAAGAAATTATTTTTTCAAATAAAATTATAGCCTTAAACTTTTTAGTTGTGCCGTTCCCCATAAAATACAGTAATTAAAAACAAGATGATCTCATAAAGATGACTATTACCAGAGAAAACAAAAGCATCTTGAAAGCTTAAATTTGTTTCAAAGACCCATGGGACCTTTTCTCACTTGTTGCCACCCTGATGGTTTAAACCTGGTGGTTTAATCGTAGTTTTACAGAAACTTGTACATCAGGATATTATTTAGGTGCGTGCATTCACACCCAAGGCCATGACATTGGTGCTCTGTGCTGTGATGGATCTCCCCTCTCTTCTAATCTTCCCAAAGAATGCCAAGGGCACCAGCCTCAAGACTATGGATGGAGAACAAGCACGAACCAACCAGCTTCTCAGGCTACAGTTCACTCTAGTTCACTGCCCTGGGGTGCTCTGCAGTTGGGGATGGCTTGAGGGGTTTTTTTTCCCATATATTTTAAAAGATTTATTTGGTAGAAAAAGTAAACCACTTTTTCTAAATATACTTTGTAGACATAAATACATTTTTTAAACGTATGAAGCGAATGTCTATATCAATCCGTTACTGTGGAAAGTATCTGTAGGGGCCAATTATCATAGCCATAGCATCCTAATTAAGACTGACTGTATTTCAGAGTTTGGGAATATATACAAAGTTGCTGAGTCATTATCACTATCTATGGCCCTCCAAATGCATGGCCTATGTACACACTCAACAAATGTTCCATGAGTTAATCAACACTTTTATCATGTTTAATGGAAACTGGAGCTAAGAGAGGCTTCAGTGTTGTTTGTTTTTCTAGGAGAAAGAAAAGGCCAGGAATGTTAACATGCTACCTTCAACTTTCAACCTACTGGTCATTTCTCCCCACTCCCCTTTCTATCTCCTCTGGACCTCATAATAACGATTCTTACTTAGCTCACAGATTTCTAGGACCTGCTGTCCACAGAGAACACAGAAAGCTGGCTACATAGAAGACAACCCACATCTCAGAGGAACCACTTTAATATAGACAGCCATCTGACTGTATGGGTCCTACCAGAGAAAGCATGTTCTGAACGTCGTCCTGAAAGGCCATCACAGCTCCTAAGAGAAATCAGCCCTCTTTAATCCGTGTTTAACTTTACCTAAGGGTCTGCAGATAGAAACAGGTGTTAATCTTTAACATGGGTAATATAAATACTGTGCCAGCTACAAAACACAAACTCTTCTAAGTATATACCTAGTATCTTACCCAACCTTTATCCCTATTAACAAGCATCTTTGTTAAAAGAGCAATGTTTCTGTTTTGTTTCGTGTCTCAAACACCCCAAGAAAACCAATCTTTTAAATTTAGGGGCACACATCCAGCCCAGTGTGAAAGGACACTGATGTACAATTCTAACAAGAGTTAGTTCTGTGTTTGAACTCCCACTGACTGGTCCTGGATTACAGCGTTCCTGTGCGGGGCCTTCGGGTTTACAACCGCTCCGTCATCTGTCCTCGGAGCCATAGCTGAAGGAAGCCCCGTTTCTGACGGAACCATTCATAGAACCTTTTGGATCCCCTCTCTCCATCCGTTCTCAGCTGAAGATTGTGTCCCGATCACTGTCAAACTCAGACTCGGACACCATCAGGCTGGAGTTGTGCTCTGTGCTTCGGTGTTTGATACCTGGGGAGCAGCAGACAGACGCATCTTGGGGGAAACGGCTTTTCCATTCTCAGCTGTCATTCCGGCTGTAGGTCCCACGTACCCAGCTGTGCTCTCTGCACCTTCAGAGCGTCACTCACAACACTGCACGAGTTGGGGTTCCTAGTGAGCATCGACGTGGGCTGTGTCACACCTGAGCTTGAGCCCAAGCTGTGACACTTACCAGCTGCGTGATGCTGGACAAGATGCCTAACCTCTCTGGGCTTTCAGTCTCCTTCTCCATTAAAAACTGGGAGACCACAAAGCATCTACTCCACCGTTTTTTTTTTTTTTTTTAATGTTTATTTACTTTTGAGACAGAGAGAGACAGGGCATGAGCGAGGGAGGGGCAGAGAGAGAGAGGGAGACACATAATCCGAAACAGGCTCCAGGCTCTGGGCTGGCAGCACAGAACCCGACGTGGGGCTCGAACTCACGAACCGCGAGATCATGACCTGAGCTGAAGTCGGATGCTCAACCGACTGAGCCACCCAGGCACCCCTGCTCCACAGATTTATGGTGAGGATTAATGAAACAGTGCGTGTGAAGTTGCTGCCCAGTATTTAGTATTTGGTAAGCACTCAATGAAAACTCTCATGATTTTGCTCTTTGGTTCAATTGAATATTTTTGGTAGAATATGTGACTGCTGGGGTCAAAATAAGAAACAGAACTGGTATAAGATCTGATCCCTGCTCTCAGAGAGTTTACAGTGTCTAGATAAGGGTTTAAGACAAAGACTCATGAGAAGATGGTTCAAAACAGGTAAGGAAGTTTTAAAAATACATCTTACACGCAGCAGTAAGAGGTAAGCATGCACTGGTGTTGCTTTGGTGATATTTCACAGAGGATGCAATGAGGGGAGTAGGGGCTTTGGACAGGAGGACAAGGGAGGCATGGGGTGTGCAGACAGGCCCCAGAAATACTGGGAGAAGCAGACGGCCTGGCCCAGCCCACCATGGGCACTTGCCAGCTCTGTTACTCGGGCAGGTGGCTAAATTTTTCTGTGTCTCAGTTTCGTCTTCTGTGAAATGGGGATAATCATAGTACATCCATCACAGAGCTATTGTGATATTAAATGGGAGAAATTAAATGGGTGATGTGCCTGAACAGGGTGCAGTACAGAGGAAATTCATGATTACCGTTCGTGCTCTTAGTCCAGAGGGGAGGCTAGAAGGGTCTGCAGGGTGGTAACGACGCTGTGGGCGGAGGGACGAGAGACTAGGCAAGAGGGTGGGTGGCACGGGAACAAGGCACTCCTGACCAAGCACCAGCAACTGGGGCTCAGAGCCTGGTAATAACAAGTATGGGGGTTCTCTGCATAGAAATGGGGAGGTCAGAAGGACAGGTGCACGTCAGAAGCAGGGTGGTTGAGATAATCCAAGTGGAAAGCACTCTGCGCTCTTAGGTACAAAGCTGCCTTCTAATAAATGACGTGATGTAAATGGTGAACACACACACAGGTACCGCGTGTGCGATCGTCTACACTGCCCATGAAGCCTGCCCCCCAAAGTCGCTAACCACCCTCTGTAGGCCGTCAGTCTTTCTGGGGCATCGTCCGTGCTTCGGTAGGTCTTGTGCTCTGACACGGTCACCCTCTCTGGGCTGTCATTGCCTATAAAGAGGGGCACTGGGCTTTGTTCCCCCACCTGCTGGGCCGCAGGGTAAGCACTCAAAATTCATCATGGGCGTTTTGCACCTCGCGACTTTGAAAGTGATTATGTCCCTCTGTAGGAATGTAGTTATGACAAAATCCGTGCTAAGCAGCCTCGGGGGGCCAGAGAAGGGTTACTGAGTCTCTAGGAGTTAATGCAGGGGAATCAGAAAGCTAACTGGGGTGAGGCAGTTCTAAGCACAGGGGTCTGTTCACTTTGTGAAGAAAGTCCACTTTCTGGGAAAGCTTCGTGTTCGTCCGTATCTGGCTAACCGCTAACAGAAAGGCCTGACGCTGAAGCCCACGTGTTATTCTGCTGCGTTTCTCAGGGAGCAGACGGACAGGCACAGCGTGTGGGAGACGAGTTGGCGGGCAACGGCGTCCCATTCCCCACGCCCCCAGCACGAGGAGGAAAAACCTGTCGGGACATGTGTTTGAGGAGCAGTCTCTGCCCGCAGTCCCCGGGCGGGAGCCCAGCTGGTACCAGGCACTTCACGTCCCTCACCGGTTAAGGCCTCAGAGCGCTTCACCACACTTTCGTGCAACTCAGAACACAACACGCCTCCCGGTCAGAGACCCTCGGGATTGGTGTGGGCGAAGCCCAGACTCAGCCTTCCTTCCCAAGTAGAGTGCCGGCCCCAGCCTGCTGCTCCCCCCGTCCCCAAGGTAACTCTCAGGCAAACGTCTGGATCCGATGATTTCACGGTGCCAGGTAAGCCTCCTGGAGCCCGCCTTACCGTTTTTGGGCCTCAGCTCCGTTCTGTCCTGGTCATCCATGTTATCCAGGATGGTGTACCTGGTGTTCTTCCTTATTTCGGTCCTCTCTCGTCTGCGAGGAAGAGGGAAAAGCTCAGGCCAGATTCTCAGGGAACTGGGAAGCAGGAACTCAAACACGTGGAGGAATGAAGAGTCCGCACTTGTACGAATGATGTGCACACATGGCCAGGTCTGGGTTCAGCGGACTCAAGTGCGCCGTGCATCTTGGGGAAACGTAGGAGCAGGACGGCCACCAGCACCCACGTGACTGCAGGCTCCCGGCTGAGCCTCGGGCCAGGCCCCTGGTAGGAATCCTCAGCACCTGTGTGTTTGCACAACAAGCTTTTCTTCGTAATTCTTCACTCAGAAAAACCTGGAGGGGCGTCTGAGTGGCTCAGTCAATTAAGCGTCCGACTCTTGATCTGGGTTCAGGTCATGATCTCAAGGGGTTCCTGAGTTCAAGCCTCCAAGATTAGGCTGACAGTTCGGAGCCTACTTGAGACTCTCCCTTTCCCTCTCTCTCTCTGCCCTCCCTACTCTCTCTCAGAATAAATAAACTTTAAAAAAAAAAGAAAGAAAAGGGGAGGGGAGGGGAGGGGAGGGGAGGGGAGGGGAGGGGAGGGGAGGGGAGGGAAGGGAAGGGAAGGAAAGGAAAGGAAAGGAAAGGAAAGGAAGGAAAAGAAAAAGAAAGAAAGAAAAGCCTAGGTGCACATGTTTTCCCCTGAACCTATACTGGCCTGGAATGTCCAAAATGTAGAACGAAAAGGCAACATAAACTAGCAACCAGAAAACAAAACGAAAAACAAACAAACAAAAACAGAAATAAAACAGATCCCCCAAAACTAATTAGCAATAACCCGGTTTTTCGTTTTTTCACAAGGCATGAAAACCACGGGGTGTGCGTCATCCTAAGCTGCAGGGGTTCTTTGAAAGTACACTTCAAAGCCATGGGAAGGTGTGCTGAGAACAGTTTCATGGCACTGAATCAGCTTTTCTGATTGGTTGGTGACCAAGACCTTGGGCCTCTAATCCTTGATTTCGTGCTTGCTAGCTGGGCAACTCTGAGATGATTTTTTTATTGCATCCTGACTCCATGTTCCCACCTGTAAAATGGGAGTAAAAACAGTCCCTTTTTATATGGTTGGTGGGAGGATTGGGAAATGTATGTAAAGCACTCAGAGCCACTCATCACAATGGCAGATACTTAATAAATGGTCACAGTCAACCACTTTATCATGACCGTATCTGCTTGATATGTCACAAAACTGCAGAATTTGTATTTTTTAAAACTTTCAGAGAAGTTTTACTATGGGATTGAGGCCTCTGAATACCTGTACCCACCCCACCCCCCTTCACCAGCCTCACCTTTGAGAAAATAATCACAAATAAAACCAAGATAATGGAAGTGGTTTCAAAAAGTAACTATTATTTATGATACGCATTTTTTTTAAATCATATCTCCCTTGGAGAGCATTTAGTGTTTCGCACTGTCTTCTAAGGACTTGGTTAATCACTGTCTCTACAGATCCCCTCACACAGGGCTGGGCACAGAGTTCTGGAAGATTCAGTCAATGAGGCAACTCACCGCCTTCTCAGTGGTCAGCTCCATGGAAAAAGAAAGAAAAACCTGAAGTAAAGCTTCTCTTTAGTGATCACATCGCCTTGATGAAAGTTTGGCATCGATTAAATAGAACTCAGATAGATTCTACTGTTGCTTCACACAAAAGAATCAAAATCTAAATTTGCTTGAGTGTTCTAGAACTCCTAACTCTCCTGAGGGCTGGCTGATCAGTCAGGCTGCTCCGGGAGTGTTAGAATGCAACACAATGTGAGAGGACACCAAGCAACATGAGATTGGATACAAAATTGCTGAACCTTCTAGGAAATAAGAAGCTGCCTCTGCCATTATTCCATTTATCTGGGCACATACGCCTTGTGCAGGGCAGCGCCTCATAAAGGATTTTTTCTAAGTAGTCTCCACACCCAATGTGGGGCTTGAACTCACGACCCTGAGCTCAAGAGTTGCACATTCCACCAACTGAGCCAGTCAGGCACTCCTATAAAGGACTTTTAAAGTCTAGTTTGTCCCATAAAAAATGCGGCTATCGTATGGTTCAGCAGCTGAACAAAGCCCAGCAAAAGCGACTCCAGCTATCAAGTCCTGTTTGATGAGGTGTCTCGACAGACAAGCAGCCCAGGTACCTCTTGCAGCAGGAGATACAAAGCCAGGACAAGCCCCTGTTAGTGTCAGAAGGGTGAGAACCACGGAGGTTACGGAGACTATACTCTACTCTGAAAAACAAGAAACCCAGAGTGGACGTGGTTACGTACGACTCTCAGAACAATGTTCTCTCAGTGATTCACAAAGAATGTTTCTGAGTTCTTACAGGCACAGGCCATCTGTGGCCTGTGATCACGCCTCATGGAGCCAGTGGCAGAGCATAAGCAAGGTCAAATACAAATCAAGAATAACATGAAAGCACCCTACTTTTGTCCAATCGCTTCGGGGACCTCATGGAGCATATTTCATGCTGACTTAAGGTCAGAATTATCTGAAAAAAACAAATGAATTAAGAAGTAATTGCCGGAAGCCGAGCTATCGAACCAGCCTGATGGCAGGGCCCGGGCAGTGGACGGATGGGGACTGCAGGGTGGCCCACAAGTACAAGTACAAGTGAAGCTTCTTGTGCTCCCGCTTTTATGTAATTTGACCTTAGCGTTGGTCAGGGCAGCCCCCTACCAATGAAAGTACCTGGGGAATTGTCAGTTGGGGAATTGCCCACAACGGGCCCCCCGGGAAAAGAACCACTGGGGAAAGAAACTGTCCGCGGGGAAATTGTGCGGCCCCACATCCAGCCCTTGCCACCCCCTATAAAGACTTCTCTACCTAAAGGAAGGATGGGCCCATATATTTCCCAGCCAAGGAGAGGACAAATGGGTTCGAAATCCCCACTCCGGCAACAAAGGAACGTATCTATGGATACAAGTTACTCCAACCCCTAGGCCCGCTTGGCCCCCAGGAGGCATTCCAGATGATAACTGGACCTGGTGGGTTAAGGTACAGAATGGTTCATTAGTTCCTAGGCATACATTGTTTCTCTGGGAATGCATTAAGCATGGGTTCCCAAGGCCCTCTTGGCTCCCTTCCGGCACCCCAGACCAAAGCGAATACCTTTGTTCCTTGTAGTGCAAATGGTTCAAAGGAACAATTAAGAAGTCCTATCCCTGTAAACGTTCCACTCGCAGTGTTGAGAGCTAGATGACCTTTCATGAAAATAGCAAAGCAAATGCTTTATAGACAAATGTAGATACATAATGAAAATAATATGAAGAAATTAATCAATAAACAAAAGAGCACAAGGGAACATTACAAGAAAATAGATATTGTTCCTTAGTGGGTGATTACACAAAGGAATGTTTTTAGAATTAGGCAACGCCGAGAAACACAGATGACGCAGCTACAAGGAAATTGCTAACCAACATAATGCCACGTTTGCCACAATAAAGCGGCCAGCCGAACCCACTGCTGTTGTCTATGTCCATTTGTTATTTTCTGTGACGCCGTTCATCCTTCGGGAACCCCTGGAGCTGCTGGGGCTGGACCCTGGCAAGTAATGCTGCATGGGGCGTCTGGGTGGCTCAGTCGGTTAAGCGTCCGACTTCAGCCCAGGTCATGATCTCATGGTTCGTGAGTTCAAGCCCCGTGTCAGGCTCTGTGCTGACAGCTCAGAGCCTGGAGCCTGCTCAGATTCTGTGTCTCCCTCTCTGCCCCTCTCCTGCTCGTGTTCTCTCTCTCCCTCTCAAAAATAAACATTAAAAATATTTAAAAAAAAAAGTAGTGCCACAGACACCTAGGTATGGCGTGTCAAAATAGGCATGCCATAGGCACAAGAAACACAACCCTCCCCCCAAAGTAGGTCTGACTTGGTTTTCATAAAGCAAATAACCTATCTGTGGGGCTGCCTATGACACGCAGACACTTTTCAGAGAGCCAGGCAGCAACTCAGAAACTACCTGATCTCTATTCCTTCCACATCCTTGCAAATGCCAGTGTAAAAAGCTCGGCCGTGGCAATTCAGGAGCAGAGAAACCAAGGGGCCAAAGACACAGGCTTAATTCCATTAAGTGTTATACCTGCTCCTTGGAATAATGATCCAAGGGCTGACTATTTTCAAATTTTTCTGCCAAATATGTCCATCTGGATCTCCAAGGCAACGGAACTACCCTGAGAAATCGACTGTCATTAACATAGTTTCCTCCCCAGAGGAGACCTGAGGGCACCAGGCTGGCCAGCTAAGAAGGTGGCTCCAATTTTGGGTGCCTGCCCAGCCAGACATCCAGGAAGAGAAGGCCAGATTCTGTCCTTCGGAGATACTTCACCAGAACGCCAGCGGAGCCCAAGCCACGGCGGGTGTGACCTGAAAATGGCCCGTGTGGCCCAAAGCAAGTGTCTCAGCCGAGCTGGGGTCGTTTGCGAAATCAGCTCTGCCAAAGTGACTTTCCCCATCGGAAGTCTTCCGGAAACACCTAAGCACACCTGCTCTGGTGGGAGGTGGGGAGGATCTTAACTCACTACTCCTCGGCTTCAGGTGAGAAAAGGGTGAATTCTACAGCCGCAAAGCGGGGCACACATTTCTGGTATTCCCGAACGGCGCGACCCGGCGCCCCTCACCCACAGCTGCACCCACAGAACTCACCACAGTCGCTCTCCCTGTCCCGGAGGTAACATTCCATCAGGTTCTCCATCCACAGCGGAGAGCACACACAGAGCTTTGTGACAGGGTCGCAGTGGCCGTGGCCGGAGCACTCCAGAAGGCAGTCTGCAAACAGGGGTTGGTGGCTGAGGCTACTAGGGTGGGCAGGGGGTCCTGGCTCCCGCCTCCCGTGGACTTTCACTAGCACAGGCCCTGCAGGGACGCATCTTGCTGACTTGAGAGCCTCTTACGGTACCGCGAGGGTGCCAGGGAGTCTCTCCCATCAGGAAGCAAACGAAAGGAAAGAAAAAACCAATCCGTACCAGGAAACAAAAGCCTTAAAAATGTAGCAGAGACATAGCACCCTCTGGCCTAAGCAAGATAAATTCTAAGAATCCATCCAGTGAAGACAACTGAGATGTGCACAACAACTTACCTATGATTACAGCATTATTTAAAGTCAACCTTAAAGTCCATGAGCACAGGACGGGTTGACCACATCCAGGATCAAGGACCACGCAGCCATAAATATCCTACTGAGGGAGCATCATAAAAAAATCTGAGAAAATGGTCATTGTACGGTTTGAGGTTTAAAAGCAGATTAGAAATATCTATCCAATTATCCTCATTGTGTCACAGGTTTCTGGAGATGGAAGAACTGGACGGAAATGCATCAGAATATTAACAAAAGTTAAGTTTAGAGACAGGGGATTCTAGGCTCTAGAATCTAGAGGATTGTTTTAATTTTTTTGTGTGTGTGCCTTTCTGGATATTCTAAATTTCCTACAACAGATAGATATTCCTTTCGTAGTTAGAAAGAAGGGATTATTAAAAAAATTAAGTCAGTGCATGTCAGCACTGAGGACGTCAACCGCGCACAGACACGTCTCTGACACAAGCTAAGTGTTATGACGCGACGTCGTGTGTCCCTTGTAACGCTCACAGTCCTCGGCACCTGCTAGAGGACGGGTCACGTCCCAGATCGTGAGGGAGTCATGTTCCTCCTAAGGTAACAGAGAACGTGAACAGAGAGCACGTTTGCACCCACACCCGTGATTCAGGCTGGTGCTGGGACAGGGCAGAAGCCAGGGACTGTGACAAGGAGGTACAACCCCCACTTCCAGGGGCGTATGGGACACCATCGTCACCCCACCCCGATGTCCAAGGTAAAAAACCATGTGAACGCAGCTTTTCCGGCCCATAACGCTTCTCTGTCCTTAACACTGTTCTGACGGCTTAAGTACGACATTTCTGACAAAGACCATTGTCTAGAGTATAGTTTTAACGACTGACCCATGAGCCCTTGCTCCTCAGAGACAGAGAGCAGTTGGCAGATGTGCTGGAGGAGATGCCCTGGAGAGATACATGCAAAACAAGTCTCCGGACGCCCATGAGCAAATGCTCGCACGCCACGCTGCTTTCGGTGCCAGCAAAACTTAGCCACGCCCGGCCAGTGTCATTCTTTTAGAATACTCCCCAGAGGAATCATCCTGTAGGGATATTCTTGGAGGAAGGAGGTTTAATATTTAATTTCCAATTAGGAAGATAAATTTTGGACTTTGTTCCCACACAGCCCAAAGAGACTATGAGACCTCACCGCTGTCCTGTCACACCGGAAACAGATCTCGCTTCTCCTCCAAGAAATCTGTTGCTTTAACCTCAACGGGCAGTTGTTCATGTTTCTGGGAGAATCTCGCTGCATTTATCTGACCGCATGTCTCGCCCAGCACCGCACAGTTCTGAACGGACAAGTATTTGCATCACGGGGACTCTGGAAAATGCACCTGCTGTGTCAACCCTCAAGACTGTGAAAAGCAAGAAATCCTCCTTCTCCTCGGGGAGCTGTCTGTGCAGACCCCGCACCACGTCGGCAGCTTCGAGAACCGCGGACGGCGGCCCGGTCTGTACAGAAAACACAGTCGCGGTGCTGCCGAGGAGACAAGGAGAGAGGACAGCCACGCGGTCAGGCAGAGAGCGACGGGACACGTCCACGCCGGCCATGTGACCTGTGAGAAGGGGCACTGTCACAGCTGCGTCGTCTGGCAGGGGGGTGGGACGCGTCTTGTGGGCCGAGGAAGTGACCTGTTTGCATTTACAAATGAAGGCTCTTCAGTGGCAGAGCCACGGGGTCACCTGATGACAGACCTTTACATAAGGAATGTGACAGGCATATGGGTACAAACAGACTCACCCATGCACAGGGTGACATTGTTATCTTTTCACGGAGGTAGAATTTACTTACCGTGAAAGTCACCTTCTAAAGTGTATCACTCGTGGCTTCTGGTCTATCCCCTGCCACCATCTGACTCCAGAACACTGTCGTCACCTCAAGAAGAAAGGCTGCGCCCATTAAGAAGCCACTGTTGGGGCACCTGGGTGGCTCTGTCGGTTGAGCGGCCGACTTCGGCTCAGGTCATGATCTCACAGTCCGTGAGTTCGAGCCCCGCATCGGGCTCTGTGCTGACAGCTCGGAGCCTGGACCCTGCTTCAGATTCTGTGTCTCCCTTCCTCTCTGCCCTTCCCCTGCTTGGGCTCTGTCTCTTTCTCTCTTTCAAAAATAAACATTAAAAAAAAATCTAAGAAGTCATTCTTCATTCCCTCCTCTCTCCAGCCCCTGACAACCACTAATCTACTTTCTGTCTCTCTGGATTTGACTCTTCATTCGCTATGAATGAAATACACGTGAGGCATTTTGTGTCTGGCTTCTTCCACTTTGCAGGATGTGTTCAGTGTTTACCCAGGTTGTAGCATCGATCGGCACTTCCTTCCTACTTCCGAATGATAGTCTACCGTATGGACAAACCTCATTTAATTCACACATCCATCAACTGCTGACGTTCAGGTTGCACCCACTCTGGCTGTATGAATAATGCTACCGTCCGTGTTCACGTGCAAGTTTCTGCGTGGACATACGTTTACCTCATCTCTTGGGCACACGGGAGCGGAATTGCCAGGTCATATGGTAACTGCATCCAGCATTTTGAGGTACCGCTACACTGTCTTCCACGGTGGCTGCACCATTTTCTATTCCCATCAGCAATGCGGAGGGTTCTGCTCTTTCCACGTAATCACCAACGCTTTGTTATGGTCGGTCTTTTGGATTACAGCTATCCTAGTGGGTGTGAAGTGATGTCTCAAAGGGGTGTTGACTCACATTTCCCGATAAGTTCATGATGTTGAGCATCTTTTCACGTGCTTATCAGCCATTTGTATGTCTTCTTTGGAGAAATTTCTCTTCAAATCTGTATTAGTTTTCAAGGTTGCTGTAAAAAGTACCACAAACTGGGTGACTTATAACAGAAATCTATTCTCTTGCAGTTCTGGAGGCCAGAAGCTCAACATCAAGGTGTAGTCAGGGCCATCCTCTCTCTGAAGGTTCCAGGGGAGAGTATGTTCCAGGCCTTTCTCTCACTCCCGGTGCCGCTGGCAGCCAGCTTTCCGTGCTCATAGATGCATCAATCCAATCTCCGCCTCTGTTATCACATGCTGACCTTCCCATGTGTCTGTCTCTGTTTCTCTTCTTATAAGGACTCAGTCACACTGGATTAAGGGCACCCTACAGCAATATGACATCTCAACTAATCCCATCTGCCACAACCCTATTTTGAAATACGGTCACACTCACAGGTCCCTAGAGGATAGGACATAAATGTGTCTTTTGAGGGGACCCAAAATCAACCTACAAGTTTTTATCATGAAAGGCTGTTGGATTTCGTCAACTGCTTTTTTCTGTGCCTACTAAGATGATCATATGGTTTTTGTCCTTTATTAATACGGTTTATTACATTTGTTGATTGACCCACCCTGCATGCCTGGGATAAATCCTGCTTGTCCATGGTGTCTACTTCTTTTAATATATTGCTGGATGTAGTTTCAAAGCACTTTGTAGAGGATTTCTGCTTCTATATTCATAAGAGACAATGATCTGTAGTTTTCTTATAGTATCTTCATCTGGTTTTGATATCAGAGTAAACACGGGTCTGATAGAATGAGTTGGAAAGTGTTCTCTCCTCTTCTAGTTTCTGGGAGAGTTCGTGGACTGGTTTGTAGACTTCACCAGGGAAGCCATCACTCTGGGCTTTATAGGAAGTTATTGATTACTGATTCACTCTCTTCACTTGCTATAGGTCTATTAAAAATTCTAATTTCTTCTTGAGTCCTTCGTTATAGTCGTGTCTTTCTAGGATTTTGTCCATTTCATCCAGGTTAACTAATCTATTGACACACAACTGTTCATGGTATCATCTTTTTTATTTCTATGTGACTGTAGGAATATCGCCTTTTATTCTTGATTTTAGTAGTCTGAGTCCTCTCTCTTTTTTCTTAACCAATCTAGCTAAAGGTTTATCCATTTTGTTGATCTTTCAGAGAAATAGTGTTTGGTTTTGTTGATTTCCAGATGTGTTTGGTTCAGTGGTTGATAGTTTGTAAGTAAGGGAAATCTGTGATCTGTTTTGAAAGAATTCTATAATAAAAATAAAGTTTTTTTTTTAACTTGGTATTTTTCTAAGTAAACTTTAGTTATCTGGAAAACAAACCCAAACAGAGTGACTGACAATAACTGGCAAATAGATTTACTGTGAACGGTAGGTTTTCATTCCCATATTCTCTCTCCTCCTTCCCTATTCTATTATTCATAGATTGGATAAAAGTTCAAAAATAAAAGCTCAATTAAATACATAAATCTTACAGGAAACAAAGGACCAAAGTTTAGCCTCCCGGGCTCCCAGAAGACAGAAAAGGTAATCGGTGGTCCTCTCGCACCGAGAGAAGCCTCAGTCCTGTGACTATGGGCAGGACTGAAGTCTGGCCATAAGACATCCTCTGTGAGAGCCCCAGGCCATCTGCATGCCCTCTGAAGATAGCAGAGCTAACAACCAGTCCCTGCTGGTGTTTGCTACCTCCTTCATTCAGAATGTTCTTGGTCAACAAACATTCACTGAGACCTGTAGGAAGGACCCGCAGTGATGTCGTCCTCACTGCTGCCCTTGGAAGAAAAGAGCGTATGAACGTGGTACAGGCGCATGCAAACAACAGAGAAGCAGCAAAGGAAATGAACGGCACGATGCCGGGCTGGTGTGCGGCTCGCACCTGAGACCCGAGTGGGCCTGGATCTTCTGGACCTGAACGTCCGCCGTCAGCTGCCTCACGAGCATGTCCTTCTGCTGCCCCGTCAGCTGCCCCACGCACACCTGCAGGACCAGCTTCACCAGGCCACTCTTCCTGGGGTCTGGGAAAGACAGCACACAGGGTCTCCGCCGGAAAGACGATCGAGGGAGCAAGGGCTGTACGAGAGCTTGAAGAGCTTAAAAAGATCCCTGGTGATTTCCTCACTTGCGTTTCAGGACCCGGATATATCTTTGCAAACAGGACAGGGGTTGCTGTCTGAGAGCACGTCTTCCTTGTTGACAGTTTTCTTCTGGGAAGACAATCAGAGTTACCTACACAGCCTCTGGGCTAATAACACCGCACGCCCTGCCCCAGGCCTGGATGGGGAACACTGCCCAGGGCACGAGGCAGGTTGGGCCTCGCGCCCCCTCACCGGGGCTGCCTCCCTCCACGCTTCCCAGCACCGAGGCCCTGTGTCCGGCAGGAAAACAAAAGCGAAGTGAGATTTGCTGCCACATCCAAGCCCCCTCTGTGAGTCTGGAGGCTGAGACCGTTTGGGTCAATGAAGTGCAGAGACAGCCACCAGGTGGCTCTGGCCGGGAGCTGAGGCCGCAGGGGCGTCCCGCCCTGGCTACCCGACAGGGGACCGCCCAGCTCTGTTAACCCAGGGGCAGAAGCCCATGAGCACACCTGGCCGCACTTCCCCGGTGGCAGTGTCCGTGTCCGCGGTCCCCTGGCTGTCAGCCACTTGCAAGTGGAATGTGTAGACGCCCTCCACCACATTGGTAAGCTGCAGGGCTGCAATGCAGTCAGAGCCACCAATGGCATCCTGCAAAATCACACCATTCGTGAGCCCATGGTCAGTTCCCAATGACCGGTCTTCTGTCGGTCCCAGGAGGGATCACCCACGACCGCAAGATCATGCCCTGAGCTGATACATCAAGTCAGAGGCTCAACCGACTGAGCCACCCAGGCGCCCCGGCATGTGCATGATGTGAAGGGGCAGGCTGGAGGGAAGAGGGGTGATGGGATAGCTGCAGATGGGGGTGCCCCTGCGCTCTCCCGCAGAAAAGACGGGGGACACGGAGAGCTCGCTCGGTGCTTCCTGAGCTGCACTTAACCAATGGCTGTCCAGTCACTGCTAAATCATTCGTTTTGTGCAACAGAGGGAAAACCTGTTGAAATCAGGGGGAAGCACCCTGAGGAGTTTTCTGGGCCTTCTCTCCAAAGAGAGTTCTAGAAGCATCTCCTCTTGGGCCTCCCCCCAGGATATCACATTCCCCTTCTCAAATGACCCAAGAGCCGGAGTAGATCATTTCTGCTCTGGAGGCTCGAGGCTCCAAAGAGCCAGAGAAGAATGCCAGCCCCCCCCTGCTCTGCACTGGCTCACAGAAGAGGGCGGTAACCAAAGGGGACGAGAGCCGTTACAGGCAGAAGATCCACCGTCTGGCTGACAAGTGTCGGGTCCAGAGGGACTCATTCAGTTCCTCCCCTGCAACCACTTGTTTGGTGCATCTCCGAGAGCAAACCTGTGTCTCTCAAGTCCCAACAATGGCAGGAATGAAGATGTGCCTACATTTATACCCTAAGAGGTGGAGGAATCTGACAGGGAGAAACGTCGGCAAGGAGCTGAAAACTTGGGTCTGGTTTGGTTAAGGACGAGTTCGCTGACCTTGGCCAAGTCCTCTGCCATCTCTGTGTGAAACGGGGACAGCGCCCTTTGACCTGCTGACTTATCCAGCAGGAAGTGAGGAAAAGGGAAGAATCCCCTTGGACCCAAATAAGAACAGCGGGGACGCTGAGGAGTAGAATGACTCCTCAAACTCTGCAGTCTGCTCAGGGAAAACTCAGAAAGGACAGCTTTCGTTTGAATCTGAAAGCAGCCCGCTGCCTCCAGCACCCAGAGGAGACCTAGAAACATGAACAGCTTAGTGGGGAACACGAGAAGGGAGACGAGGTCATAACAGAAACGCCGCTACAGACTGAAGTGTGTTGCCTCCAAATGCCGATGCTGAAGCCCGAGCCCCCCAGTGTGACTGACCGTATTTGAAATGGGGCCCGCGAGGACGTGGTTAAGGTTAAACGAGCTCCTGAGGCAGGGGGGGGGGGGGCCCTGATTCCATGGGGTTAAGGTCCTTACAAGAGGAGACACCACGGCAGAGCCCTCTCTCCCTCTCTGCCATGTGGGGACATGGGGAAAAGGCGGTCACCTGTGAGCCAAATGGAGAGCTCTCCCCACGTACCGAATCACTCAGCACCTTAACCTTGGACTTGATGGGCTCCAGAACTGGGAGAAATGTCTGTCTCACGTGGAAGCCACTTAATTCACCCATTCGTGGTATTTCCTTACAGCAGCCCAAGCGGACTAAATGCACGAAATGACACGTGGGCCTGGGACAACCCGCTGAGCGCTTGCCCCGGCTGGGCTCTGGCCGTCCCGGATCCACATGTGGGACACAATCCCTTGGTCGTCGGTAGACCGTGAACCGTCCAAAGTAATGTGGTTATTGGGAAGCACAAGCACATGCCGGCCACCAGCCTGGGCTCTGGGAAGGCTATTATTTTCTAAGTCAAATACAACAAAAATGAAAGCAAAGAGATCGATTTAAAACACCGGTGGTAGAAACATGCCATAAAATACACAACTGTTCCACCTCGCAGCTGTGTAGATTTACAATATCCAGGAGGCATTATTTTTCTACCCATTAGATAATAGACTTTTTTTTTTTACTTTTTTTTTTTTTTTTTACATTTATTTACTTTTGAGAGAGACAGAGAGTGAGCAGGGGAGGGGCAGAGAGAGAGGGAGACACAGAATCCAAAGCAGGCTCCAGGCTCCACATGCTGTGAGCACAGAACCTGATGCAGTGCTAGAACTCACGGACCATGAGATCATGACCTGAGCCGAAGTCAGACACTTAACTGAGCCACCAAGGCGCCCCAGGATAACAGACTTTCTTAGAGCTCTGTTTATGCTCGGTTAGTTGTAATTTGGCAGCCTCTATAATGGGAATGTTTCTACTACTGTTATGGTTCTTTTCTTTTTAAAAAAGAGAAATGATGACTTTAGTTATCAGGGTCCAGAAAATGGAAAATATTTTAATTTAAAATATATTCTGAATAATTATGTACTGGTCCACACTATGTGGCCATAGAAACATCTACTCCTACTACTGCCAAATCTTGCTTAAGTAAGTTAAAACTCGAGTCAAAAACAATTAGGTCTTGGGGCGCCTGGGTGGCTCCTTCGGTTGAGCGTCCGACTTCAGCTCAGGTCATGATCTCACGGTTCATGAGTTCGAGCCCCGCGTCAGGCTCTGTGCTGACAGCTCAGAGCCTGGAGCCTGCTTCCGATTCTGTGTCTGTCCCTCTCCCCCTCATGCTCTGTCTCTCTCTCTCAAAAATAAACGTTAAAAAAAAACAAAACAAAACAATTAGGTCTTCACTCCTCCGACTGGGCGTTAGATGTACATGAACAACGTAAGAGCCATTTCTGGTATTATTGCCTCAGGAGAGAGGGGCCAGGGAGAGTTGGCAGCCTGGGGTGCGGGAGGGAGAACATAATATGACCCAGCCCCGCTTCGGGGGGTGAGGCTGCCATGGGGGAGATCCTGCTTGCTCAGGTGGGGCTCTGGGGCCCTACCGGCCCCTGGCAAACACCCCTCAAAACAAGTCCAGCTACGGACATGGTATGAGAATAGCCACATGTTGATCCAAGGGAGTAATGAGCATCCCGTCAATCCGCTGCCGCTTTCCCCCTAAGACCCCAGAGGTCAGAGCAGACGTGACGGTACCACTGTCAGCGTTTCCACACTGTTCACCACGCTGCCTTTTGGGGAAAACCCGTGCTGGCGAGAACCTGTGTGCAGGAGGCTGAATTCTACTGTGGACAGAAGGGGAGGCTGGAAACCCTAGAAATAGACCGGCAGCCGACAGAGTAAGCCCGAAAACGCTTCTGTGAAGAACGATGACTAGACCCTCTCTGGCTTCAAGACTGGACCTTAAGGCGGCCTCTTCCTTCCATGCTTATGTCCCCGCGATCCTGATCTCCACTCAGGGGGCTGCCCCGGCACCTCTCCGGACACTCGGGCGCCGCAGACCCGCTGCGGCTCTCCCAGGACTGGTGCCCCCACCCGTCCGTGTGCTGAAGTCACGGTTCCTCCATCACTTAGACACCCTCTTTTTTCCCTCTGGAACCGTCAAGGCATCAAGTCCTGAGAACTCGGGCTCTAAGAGGTCTTGCCAGTCTATCATTTTTTCTCTGCTCTCCCTGATTTTGGCCCCATCAGACTGGGGTTTCCTTTTGGAAAAAGCCAACTCTCTCAGGTAAAACGACATGACGCTAGGGTTTGCTTTAAAGATTCCAACTAAATATATGCACAATGGACTACTACTCCGCGATCAAAAACGAAACCCTGCCATTTGCAACAACAAGTTCCATCCAGGAACTACAGGGTATTATGTTATGTGAAATAAGTCAGCCAGAGAAAGATAAATATCACAGGATTTCACTCATATGTGGAATCTAAGAAACACAACAGTTGAACATAGGGGAAGGGAAGGAAAAGTAAAATAAAAACAGAAAGAGGGGCAAACCATAAGAGACTCTTAACTACAGAGAACAAACTGGGGGTTGCTGGAGGGCTGGGGGGTGTTGAGGGGATGGGTTAAATGGCTGATGGGCATTAAGGAGGGCACTTCCTAGGATGAGCACTGGGTATCACTGTAAGAGATGAATCACTGGGTTCCACTCCTGAAACCAAGACTACACTGTATGTTAACTAACTTGAGTTCAAATAAAAAAATAAAATACTGCAACCAAAGTAAAAGAAAGTATGAACTGATAGATGACATAAGATGAGCAAACTGATGATGGCTGTTGAAGCTGGGTGATGGGACATAATCATCCACTGAGGCTATTTTCTCTACTTACATATATGGTTGAAAATGTCCACAATAAAACATTTGAAAAAATCGAAATCTACATCACTTTGCTGATAAAACTGCTTCAGCATCTTCCCCGCCGGCGGCAGATACGTCCCAGCTTCCTCAGGACGCGTGACGCACACCAACCTCCACGGGTTGAGGCAGATGCTCAGCCACTCCCCAGGGCACCCAGGCCTGGCTGGTCTACAGTCCTGGACGTTTCCTATGCACCATGCTCTTTTACATCTCTGTACTTCCACACAGCATAATTGTCTGTCCTATCATCCATTCATCCATCCATCTATCCATTCATCAATCCATTGATACATTCATCCATCCATCTATCCACTCATCCATCTATCCATCCATTCATCCATCCATGTATCCACTCATGCATCCATCCAACCATCCATCCATCCATCCATCCATCCATCCATCCATCCACCCATTTATCAATCCATTGATACATTCATTGATCCATCTATCTACTCATCCATGCATCCATCCATTCATCCATCCAATCATCCATCCATTCGTCCATCCATTCATCCATCCATCTATCCATTCATCAATCCATTGATACATTCATCCATCCATCTATCCACTCATCCATCCATCCATTCATCCATCTATCCACTCATCCAACCATCCATCCATTCGTCCATCCATCTATCCACTCATGCATCCATCCATCCATCCACCCATCCATCCATCCATCCCAGTACCCAGCACTTGCAATTTTCCCTGAGCCACAGAGGACACAGAAGTGTCTCGACAAAGGTCCTCAAGCAGCTCACAGCCACAGGACAGGACAGGACAAACAGACAAGTCCCTGAAGCAGAACAGCACAGGACTGGACCACAAATCTAGAAACCACACGGAATGTGAAAGCACCTCTGCTGGTAGGTTCCCGGGCAGAGAGAGAAAGCAGAATGCTGCCATGTGGACACGGTCGTTCACCACCAGTAGTGACAGGAGACTGGCCCCTGGAGAAGAGACACTCGACAAACAAAAGGAGACTCTGTTTCTCTGCAGAGGGAGACGAGGAAACAGCTAACACGGATGGACGGAAGAAGAATGAACTCAGTATCCACTGGGAACAAAGAAGCACCACCATTTCCAAGTAATCACGGCCTGGTTAGGGTCTCGTGAGACTGAAAAGCAGCAACAGTCCCCCTGCCCTACCGCTGAGCTGGGACTCACCCTTCCTCACGGCCACAGTGAGTATGCTGGCACTGCTCAGCCCCCGCCGGCCTGTCACCATCAGGCGGAAGCGGTGCATGCCCACTGGAAGCCCGCTCACGGTGGCGACAGCCTTGTCACTATTCCCCATCTCCACCGCCGCTTGACCTCTGTAAAGCAGGGGCGGGAACAACAAAAGCAGAGGTATTCTGACTGCGGCAGGCGGGACATCTGTGTCCTAACACAAGTCCCCCTTTACAGCCAAAACATATGCCGTCTACGGAAGTCTACAGTAACTTTTTATCCACCTAAATTCTCTAGTTCAGCATATGGGTCGTGAGGCAATGCCAATTTTGGACTAAGCCTGGGATTCCTTTGGGAATAGTTATTATTTACTTCTTAAGAGCAGATTCAGGATCCCAGGAGTTTGAGCATGCAAACCACAAAGACTGTCACATGACACAGGACCCCCTTAAGCTTTTTATCTCTTTGGCCTACAGATGGTTTAAACGAGTGTGAGGGCCTCACACAGGTCCTCCCCACACCTCTCCCGTCCTGAAGCTCACCCACGGCAAGATGGCCCTTCCGCCTGGCATGGCTCCACTTCCCCCCCAAAGCCAGCCAGCATCTATCGTGTCCGTCCACGCTATTGTGTCCACTCTTCGGCAGCCGTGCTCAGACACTTCCAGAAAGGGGCTGAAATCCCAAGTCCCCGGCACGCTCAAGCTGACTGTTTAATGTGGAGACAGGGCGATGCTAGCCCAGCGCCAGGGTGTGAACCCCACCTGCAGCTCAGTGACAGAGGGACTACCTGACGGGCTCCCGGTGGTAAAGGGCGATGCCCTGGTCGTCTCTGTTCCTGCTGCCGTCCAGAGTGGTGCTCCCCACCGGGAAGACCAGCTCCTTGTCCGGGCCGGCCACGGCCACTGGGGGCCTGTTGATTTCTAGAATTAGAGAAATGCTATGAAAAATGGTGATCTCTTTGCCTTAATCTGCAGTCCCCTGATTTTTTTAATGTTTATTTATTTTGAGAGAGGGAAAGAGAGAGCATGCGCGCATGAGTGGGTGAGGGGCAGAGAGAGAGGGAGTCCCAAGCAGGCTCCACGCTCAGCACAGAGCCTTACGGCAGGGTTCGATCTCACCAGGAGACCATGACCTGAGCCGAAATCGAGTCGGACACGTAACCAACTGAGCCACCCAGGTGCCCCTGATTTCTTGATTTAAGCCAATTACTCATGTCTGAATCAGGCAGTGTCCTGAGGGAACCCTGGGGGGCACCACTGCAGGCCTGTGGCTGAGCCAGGACTACACCGTCCCGAGGGGGAGACCAGGGGTCCAGACAGCAGGTTTGGTTCTTTAAAAGACCTCAACAGTCATGGAGACAAGAGAGAAGGAAAAAGAACGAGGATGGGAAGCTGGAGGGAAGAAGGACTGGGGACAGAGTGGGGGAGGCAGGCAGGAAGGAACTGGACGGAAGTTAGTTGACATCTATGTGAACACACCTGCTTTGTCAGGCAGACTGACCCCCCCTCCCCGTCTTTGTAGCCCCGGGCCTATCACAGTGCCGGCTAAGTGATAAATGCTCAAAACATTTTGGTTACACGTTGAACAAAAGGAAAAGACATAAGGGGCACCTGGCTGGCTCAGTCTGTACAGCACACAACTCGAGCTCAGGATTATAAATTCAAGCCCCACAATGGATGTAGAGATTACTTAAAAACAAAATCTTAAAAAAAAAAAAAAGATTAAAAAAATAAAAGGTATAAAGTACCACTGATACTGATATTGAAATAAATAGATTTTCTGTTAAAAAAAAAAAAAAAGTCAAGTAGTCAAAAACTTCAGTAGCAGTTACCCAATATCTGGACCATGTCCCACCCTCACTGTCCTACTCAGTAAAGTTCAGTGGTCCAGGGGCCTCTCTTGCCCTTAGGATAAAACACGTACGTGAACATTCATTTGCAAAGCCCTTGACGGTGGGCCCCTGCTTCCCCCCTCCAGATCACCTGCAGGCATCCTAACCCCTGCCTCTCACACGCCCACATCCTCACTGCTTTCTCTTGTTCCACTACATTCTTCTTAATTCTTTGGATACCAGACTCTCTTTCATCCCGTGGACTTTCTCCATACTGTTTCCTCTGCCTAAAAAACTCTTCCTCTTGCCCTTCTCTCCCCAAATTCACCTGGCCAGATACAACCCAGAGCTCACGTAAGACTCTGCAGATACCTCAAGCCCAGATAGGTATGTCCTTTCCCTGGGCTCCAGAAGCACCGTGTCCATCCGCTAGAAATGCACTGATCATGAGGTTTTTACCCATAAGCCGCGGGAGGACAGAGCCCAAATCTATCTTATTTAATACCACATCCCCAGCATCTAACTCATAGCACCTACTACGTATTAACTGAAAAAATAAAATTAAATAAAATAAAAAATAATAAAATAAAACAATAAAATGCATTGTCTACAAATTGAGTATATTTTCAGTTGCCAGGACACTGGACGGTTTACAGGGACCAGCAGCATTTTCTAGACAAGTTCGAAAGCCAAGACCATTGGCAAGCGAAAACCCAACTACCCTTAGGTTATTTAAATGTGTAGGAAGGCAGAGTCCTGGATTTCCATGAGACCATTACAGGATTGTGAGGTGACCTGGGGTCAATTCTTCAACATCTGGATGTAAGCCATGTGAGTATCAGGCCACACATCACAATCAGCCTCTGCAGCAGAGTAGAACACATGTGGGCATGTCCACCTGGCAGGTGGAGCCCTCGAATGGCCCTGAGGATGTCCATCTGGTCCTCCATACCATGGTGTAGACACACATTCAACATAAGATTCAGAACCACAATGGAAAACTGGCTTTATATTACGATTCAGCTCTTCCAGCCCCTACTTCCTCATAGTTAAAAGATTTAGAGAATTTGCCACCAAATTTGGCTTGTCTGAAGCACAGAGGCCCAGGTGTCATTTCTACCTTAATCTCTGGGGCCAAATCCCTTTCCCATCCCACCTACCAGGCTGGACAGTCACAGTGACCACAGCAGTGGACTGCTGTCTTGAAGAATCTCTCACCATCAGCTGGAGCGTATAGTCTCCTTCCTGCATTTCAGACAAATGAAGGTATGGTGTCTCGATGCCCTGATACCAAAGAGAAAAGAAAAAAGGAAAGAAAAAAAGTAATTTTAAGAAGTAGTATGACATAATGAAAAATGAGTAATGTTGTTAAATATGGAGATCCTGTTGAAAAAGAAATGTGTGTGCCCCAAGAAATGCAATCTAAAGTTCACTGTGTATCCTCATGTGCTTCTTGAAGAAGTATAGATTAATATAGCCTTTTTGGAAGCCAATCTGGCAACATCCGTTCGCATGGCAAACGCGCATGCTCTTTAACCAGCAATCCCACTTCTCTCTGCCTCCACCACAGAGAGCCCACGTGCACAAGGAGGCTCACACCGGACCCTGAGGAAGCACGGGCTCTGATAACAAAAACTGGAAACACTCTCAACGTTCATCAGTGGGGAGTGGCCAGACCCGCCATGATACATGATACAATGCTGGTTTAAAAGAGATTAATTTAGGGGCACCTGGGTGGCCCAGCTGGTAAGCGTTCGACTTCAGCTCAGGGCATGATCTCACGGTTCGTGGGTTCGAGCCCCATGTTGGGTTCTGTGCTGACAGCTCAGAGCCTGGAGCCTGCTTTGGATTCTGTGTCTTCCTCTCTCTCTGCCCCTCCCCCACTCACGCTCTGTCTCTCTCTCTCTCTCAAAAATGAACAAACATTAAGGTAGATTTATAATGAAATGGAAAGATGTCAAAGACATACATCACCAAGCAAAGAGAGAAAGTTGTGGAACAAGGCATATAGTGTGCCAGATACTGTTATGTGTCCGTATACATACACACGCAAGGATTCTGGAAGGACGCACATTAAACTGACCAAAGTAATTTATCTCCAATAAGGGGACTGGGGCGGGATACGGGTTGTATTTGCACTTTATCAGAAGTTCACTTTTTTTTAACCATAAGAAGCAATTCATGTATTACTCTTATAACTAAAAATAATTTTTTAAAATTCTAAAACAAAACTTTTCGATATTTTTTTTTCCATTGAGTATATCATAGCTACACTTGTCTCCAAGTTAATAACCTTTCATTTCATTGCTGTTTTGTTGTTGTTGGTAACATTTCCAATTATTGCTTAGGTCTGAAGTTCATGGCAACAAAGAAAGGATTTTTAATCTTAAATCCTCTTATACTTCACTTACTTTTATAGATCCCGAGATTGACTAAAGATAAATATATCTGCATGTATTTGTTAAAGGTTTTAATGGAAAATTGAAAAAAAGATGATAGAAAACCAACTGTGTTGGCACAAGGGGAACTTGTGAAATTTGAAATATATACTTTTAAGAACTTAAAAAAAAAAACACTGAGGTTTTTTTCCAGTTTTTGTTATCGGCTTTTCTTTTTTAATGTTTATTTTTGAGAGAGTGAATAGGGAGGAGGGGCAGAGAGACAGGGAGACACAATGCGAGTTGTCAGCACAGAGCCCGACATGGGGCTCAAACCCACGAACCGCGAGATCATGACCTGAGCTGAAGTCAAACATTTCACCAACTGAGCCACCCAGGTGCCCCTAAGTTATCTTTTAAACCAGCATTGTATAATGTATCATGGTGGGTCTGGCCACTCCCCACTCATGAACACGGAGACTGTTTCCGGTTTTTGTTACAGCTTTTCCCTACTTTAAAAAAAAAAAAAAAATTTTAATGTTTATTTTTGAAAGAGAGAGACAGAGTGTGAGCAGGGGGAGTGGCAGAGAGAGAGGGAGACACAGAATACGAAGCAGGCTCCAGGCTCTGAGCTGTCAGCATAGAGCCCAACGTGGGGCTCAAACCCACAAACTGTGAGATCATGACCTGAGCCGAAGTCAGAAGCTTAACCGATTGAGCCACCCAGGCTCCCCTCCCTACTTTTGACTAAATAAAGTGAAGCATTTTTCTCTGAAAAGCTTTACAGAAGTATAACTTCCTAGTCCTTACTTCAAAATTACTACAGTTACATGAAGGCTTACGTACCCAGCACAGGGAATGTTGTGGCAGACGGGAACCGGGCAGACCGACACGTGTCACCTGGCGCCCACAGGGCCACCCCATCGGAATGCTCCGTGGGCTTCCCCATCCGGAGCAAAGCTGCGGCAGGCTGCCTTGCATGACGTTTCCACGAATATGAGAGTCTGGTTTACAGACGTCTTTGCGATTTTCCAGTTAATAAAAAGTTCACCCCTTTTAACATCTTAATCTGTCAACCACGAGACAATAACCTTGTTACTGCAGATAAGGAAAAAATTCCTGATAATAAAGTTTATATTGGATTATTTCTAAAGTTTCTCCCAATACTAAAATAAAATAGTATTTCCGTAGCAAATGCTGGGTCAGACTTTCTCTAAACTAGCCTCAAGATCAAGCTGTCAACACGGGACCCGCTTAGTTGCTATTCCGGGCTTATAGAGAATGCGTGAGGGGAAAGGACGTAAATTTTGAAGATTTGTGAATTCCGGGGCTCTTCCAAGAGTTGTAATCTATCAGATAATCTTGTAAAACATATTTTCTAGATATAACTGCCCCCCACACACATAGCAATACTTTAGGTAGGTAGGTAGGTAAATGTGTGAAGAGATAAACAGATGGACAGATGTACCGATGGATGGATGGATGGATGGATGGATGGATGGATGGATGGATGGATGAGCAGGCAGATGGATAGCTGCATGGGTGGGTGGATGGGTGGATTGATGGACGGATGGGTACACGGTTGGGAGGGCAGGTAGGTGGATGGACAGACAAGTTAAAGACTGAAGGCAGGCTACAGAACTTGCCTGCATGGCCACCTCTTTGCTCTCACTCCCAGGACCCAGGGACCACTCATAGAGGACAATATGATGATCATCACTGTCCCAATTTCCATTCAAACAGATGGAGTTTTGGGGCAAAGTTATGGTCTGATTTGGTCCTGCGCTGGCAACCGGCGGATGGTCCACAGCACTGCTGACCACGAGGACTGCAGTCGTGGAGTCAGTGGCTCCATCCGAGTCTGTAACAGTCCAGCTACAAGAAGAAGAGGAGGCCGGGGCACCTGGGTGGCTCAGTCGGTTAGGCGGCCGACTTCAGCTCAGGTCATGATCTTGCGGTCCGTGAGTTCTAGCCCCGTGTCGGGCTCTGTGCTGACAGCTCAGAGCCTGGAGCCTGCTTCATATTCTGTGTCTCCCGCTCTCTGACCCTCCCCTGTTCATGCTCTGTCTCTCCCTATCTCAAAAATAAATAAACGTTAAAAAAAAAAAAAAAAAAAAATTTTAAAAAAAAAAGAAGAAGAGGAGGCCATCATGCTGCAGGAAGATGCCAAGTCTGAGAGCAAATGGCCAATTTAGTCGGCTTGTGGCACCTTTCTCAGAACTCAGAACGGGTATAAACAGGAATTTGAGGATGAAGCGGAGAAAAGAAGAGACTTGAGGATTTCTTTTTATTTGTTGCTGTCCATTCACTTTATTTTTAGCTAGTAATCTAGTCACATGATGGAGTTTTATCTTATATGGGTTTTGAGATGCTAGATGAAGAAATCTTCCTCAGCCAACACAGGAGCCTCTCTCTCATACCTGAGACTAAGAATGTGTCGGGTTTAGGTCCCACCTTCAGGTCTGGCCATGTAGAGACAGTAGATCACTCATCAATTTTCATCTACAAAGCTTTTGAATTTTTCTTCTTTTATAGAGGACTTAATATAATTATGTTTTCAGGACACTCCTTTCAGGCAATTTTAGGATCAAGCACTTTTAAGTAAAAATGGATGCTAGACCTACACAAGCCAACAACAAAGAGGAGTGTACTGACCCTCATGTGGTAAACTCGCTCCTGATGTGGTAATGGATTGGGAAATACGGTTACTTCATCCTTTTGGGGTAAAGATGTCAGTTCTGAACAGCAATGAGTGCGATTTAGGTGTTAATAGGAATCTGACCCTGAAGCCACAGGAAGAACACAAGCCTTGCTTGTAGTAAGGGTGTGTGCGGGGTCCGTGTGTACAGGGCCGTGTACTCTGTGCACCCTTTCTCACTAGCCTGCAGACTCCATACAACCAAGAGCTGGATGCCGGTTCTGGCTTTGACAGTGAATCAAGCATCCTGAAGTCCTCCCTCCTCAGCCAGGCTGTCAGGACGTGTGCTGGGCCCCTAAGGGAATTTCACCCTAGTAAAATGGGGACAGCAGCAGCAACCTGCCTCAAGCAGACGATGAATTTAATAAGTACCAAATCATCCTCAACACCCATGAAATCGATCTGAGGACTGAGGGAACAGACCACACAACTAGAGGGAGAGAAGAGGCCACATCGTGGAAGGCAAAAGGTGCGGAGACATGATTTGGGAGAGAAACAATCATGGGTGCTGCGGAGGGGAAGAAGCCCTGATCATGGAGAGGGAGGGAGGGAGGGAGGGAGAGAGAGAGCGAGCGAGCGAGCGCGTGTGGCACACAGGGGATCACACAAGAAAAGCACTCCCCCAAAACCACTGACTGGGAAAATGAGAGGGGCTGATTGCTGGGAGTCTGTACAAGCAGCAGAGCTCAAAGACTGGAGTTTTAGTAGAAGTCCGGGTCGTGGCTGGTGTGGAGCCCAGGGGGCACAGCGGCGCTTCTGTGGGGGAGTGGAGGCCCAGGAGCAGACAATGCAGTCTGAGGGTCGTGCTGGGAGAGACAGGTCCCCTTCTTGGAGTGCATTTGGGAGAGGCAGCAATGCCTCTCCGGGGCCAAAGAGCCCTTGGGCTCCACTGGGCCGCCCAGTTCATTAGCACAGGTGCAGAGACACCTGCTGAGGGCAGCTAACCTGGAGGCCAGCTTCTTGCCGAGCTTTACCCTAAACTCTAAGTGCCTGTGCGTTTATGTGACTGACCTTCTGGGACAAACCAGCACCAGCCCCAGAGCAGACACCCTCACCCAGAGGGTCAGCGTGGGTCCCTAAAATTCTGGAACTCAGCTGGTGCACTTGAGATAAAACACACGCCTGCTGGGCAGGCAAGGGGCCCGGACACAGACAGGGTGAAGGCAAGGATCTGAGGGATGCCTGGGACACATGAAGGGAGATTGTTCACTCTTCTGTGGAGGCTTCCCGGACAGTGGCAGGTGCAAACTCCCGTCTCTAGCGACAAGGGAGAGGGCAGGTGCCCTTTTTCTCCTGCACCCATCAGCACTGGCAGACCAGGGAGCAGCAGAGCGCCCACAGTGCAGGCGTGAGCCACTTACACCAAGCCCTGCCCCGCTGCACTCTGCAGCTGCTTCTGACCTAGGGCTATGGGCCCCTCCCCCAGAAGACCAGCACAAACACCCCCACCTGCACGCACCAAGTCTACTGACCACAGAGCGCTGCAAAGATTCAGCTCTAGTGGAAACTGGGTCTAGCTTCTTTAAGTAAGCAGACCAAAGTACACGTACTTAAAACTCACCACACTCTGGCCAAGGGCAAAACATTGCCCATGGCAGGCAAAGAGAAGCTCTGCAGAGGACTGACCTGAGGGAAGGAGCAGCCAAAACACAACAGCAGAGTGCACACAGCATACACCGGAGACAACTCCTGAAGCACCAAGCTCTGGACAGTATATGACCTCTTCTTATAGCCATTACTCTCAAGAGGAGAAAACATAACAGGCTTTCCTAACACACAGAAGACAGAGACTTAGACAAAGTGCCAAGATGGAGGAATTCATCCTAAAAGAAAGAACAAGAAAAGGTCACCGCCAGGGACCTAATTGAAACATATATAAGTAATATGCCTGATTCAGAATTTAAAACAATAATCATAAGGATACTAGCTGGGCTTGAGACAAGCAAAGAAAACACCAGGGAGCCCCTTACTACAGATAAAAGATGTAAAAAGTAGTCAGACTGAAATAAAAAATGCAATAACTGAGATACAAAACCAACTGGATGCAATGACCACAAAGAGGGCAGAATCAGAGGAACAAATAAGTGATATAGAAGATAAAATTATGGAAAATAATGAAGCTGAAAAGAGAAAGAAAAATCTTAAATCACGAAAGTAGACTTACAGAACTCAGTGACTCCATAATAATAACATTCATTATCATAGGATTCCCAGAAGAAGAAGAGAGGGTAAAAGATGCAGAAGGTTTATTTGAGCAAATAAGGGCTGAAAACTTCCTAATCTGGGGGAGGAAACAGATATCCAAATCCAGGAGGCACAGAGAACTCCCATCAAAATCAACAAAAGCAGGCCAACACTTGCAAAACACAGAGATAAGGAAAGAATCCTAAAAGCAGCAAGGGAAAAGAAATTCCTAATCTACAAGGGAAGAAAAATGCGGTTAGCAGCAGATCTCTCCAAAGAAACTTGGCAGGCAGAAGGGAGTGGCATGATATATTCAAAGTGCTAAAGGGGAAAAGTATGTAGCAAAGAACGCTCTATCCACCAAGGCTGCCATTCAGAATAGAAGAGATAGAGTTTCCTGGACAAACAAAAACTAAAGGAGTTCATGACCACTAACCCAGTCCTGATGAAATATAATTGAGGACTCTCTGAGCAGGAAAGAAAAACCAAAAATAACAGAGAAAATCCTCAGAAATGACTTTACAGGCAATATGCTGGCACTAAATTCGTATCTGTCAATAATCACTCTGAATGTAAATGGACTATATGCTCCAATCAAAAGACATAGGGTATCAGAATGTATAAAAAACAAGACTCATCTGTATGATGCCAACAAGAGACTCATTTTAGACCTAAAGTCACCTACAGGTTGAAAGTGTGGAATGGAGAAACATTTATGCTAATGGATGTCAAAAGAAAGCCAGAGTAGTTGTGCTTATATCAGACAAACTATATTTTAAATCAAAGGCTGTAACAAGAGAGGAGAAGGGCACTATATCATAATAAAAGGGTTTGTCCAACAAGATCTTACAACTGTAAATATTTATGTGTCCAACGTGAAGGCCCCATATATATAAATCAATTAATAACAAACATAAAGAAGCTCATTGTTAATACTATAGTAATAGTAGGAGACTTTAATACCTAACTTACAACAATGGACAGATCATCTAAGCAAAAAAACAACAAGGAAACAATGACTTTCAATGACACATTGGACCAGATGGACTTAATAGGTATATTCAGAACATTTCATCCTAAAGCAGCAGAACACACATTCTTTCCAAATGTACCTGGCACATTCTACAGAATAGATCACATACTGGGTCACAAATCAGCCCTCAACAAATAAAACAAGATGGAGAACATACCATGCATATTTTCCAACTACAACACTATGAAACATGAAGTCAAACACAAGAAAAAATTTGGAAAGACAACAAATACACGGAGGTTAAAGAACATCCTACTTAAGAATGAATGGGTAAATGAGGAAATTAAAGAATAAAAAAATACATGGAAGTGGGGGAGGGGCCAAGATGGCAGAACACCATGGAAGTTTTTTTTTTGCATTTCTCATCCCTGCAATATAGCCAGATCAACACTAAACCATCCTGCACACCTAGAATACTGATTTGAGGTATAACACAACACTCTGCACAACCTGAACCAGCAGGTACATGGCACGGAGAGGTGACTGGGGGAGAAAGCCGCAGAGGGCAGGGAGCTGTTTTTGCTTGCAGAGAGAGGACAGAGCCAGGGGCAGAGTACGGAAAGCATCCCTCACGCCTGAAAGCAGCTCGAGAGATAAGAAGAGTATGCAAGGGACTGAACAAAAGAGGGAGGTACCGCCTGGCAACATGACAGCTTGATCATGGACAGTGTAAAAGCAGGGTGTGGAGAGAATCCAGGGACAAAGGAGGGGTGTGCAATTGCTGATCGGGGAGAGCACAGAGTTCTGATACTAGAGACTGGGTAGCTGGGTGACACCATTTTCACCCTTCCTGCACATGTGCATACACACCTATAGGTGCCACAACAATCCACCCCAGTAAGCTAAGCAGCACCATCTAGTGAGAAACGGAGCCGTAACACTAAGCCCTGCCCAACTGGGACAACCTTGCTCTTCAGGAACACCACAAGTCTCTCTGCCTGCTTAGTTTACGGACTATAAAGTGCTTCCTACTTCCACTTTTAGGGGAAACCGATGTAATTTCAATCATACCTCAGTCTGTTTACTGGTCCATCTATTCAATTTTTTTTCCTTTTTTTCTTATAATTGGATACAGAAACAGAAAAAAATTATTTTTATTTTCCATTTCTATTAAAAATATTTTCTTTAGTTTTTTTACTGTATTTTTTACTGTTTTATAAGTTTTTCAAATTCTATTTTTTACTTCCATCATTTCATTTTGTTCTCATTGTATTTTTTTCAAAGTTTCAAACATTTTCCTTTTTTTTTTCTTATCTTTCCCTTTTTACTCTAATCTATCAAGCTCCTTTCAACAATCACACCAGAACACACCTAAGATCTAGCATCCTTTATTCTTTTTGTGTTTTTAATTTTTTAATTTTAATTTTTTTTACCTTATTAATTCCTTTTCTTCCTTCAAAATGATGAAATGAAGGAATTCACCCCAAAAGAAAGAACAGGAAGAAATGACAGCCAAGGACTTAACACAGATACAAGCAAGATGTCTGAACCAGAATTTAGAATCATGATATTAAGAATACTAGCTGGGGTTGAAAACAGTTTAGAATCCCTTTCTATGGAGGTAAAAGCTAGTCGGGATGAAATAAAAAATGTTATAACTGAGCTGCAATCTTGAACAGATGCCACAGCAGCAAGGATGGATGAGTCACAGTCAGAGCAGACAATCAGCAATACAGATGAGAAACTTAGGGAAAACAATGAAGTAGAAAAAACAAGGGAGACTAAGGCAAAAGAGCACGATTTAAGAAAGAGAGAAATTAGTGACTCATTAAAAAGCAACAGCATCAGAATCAGAGGGGACCCCGAAGATGAAGAGAGAGAAGAAATGGTAGATAGGTTATGTGAGCAAATCACAGCAGAAAACTTTCCTAACCTGGGGAAAGACACAGACATCAAAATCCAGGAAGCACAGAGGACTCCCATTAGATTCAACAAAAACCAACCATCAACAGGGCATATCATAGTCAAATTCACAAAATCCTCAAGCAAGGAAAGAATCATGAAAGCAACAAGGGAAAAAATTCCTTACCCTACAAGGGAAAACAGATCAGGTTTGCAACAGACCTATCCACAGAAACTTGGTAAGCCAGAAAGGAGTGGCAGGATATATTCAATGTGCTGAACTGGAAAAATATGCAGCCAAGAATTCTTTATCCAGCAAGGCTGTCATTCAAAATAGGAGAGATAAAAAATTTCACAGACAAACAAAAATTAAAGGAGTTCTTGATCACTAAACCAGCCCTGCAAGAAATTTTAAGGGGACTCTCTGAGAGGAGAAAAGATGGGGGGTGGGGGGGGGAGAAAAAAAGGACCAAAAGCAACAAAGACTAGAAAGGAACAGAGAATGCCACCAGAAACTCCAACTCTACAGGCAACACAATGGCAATAAATTCATATCTTTCAGTACTCACTCTAAACGTCAAAGGACTAAATGTCCCAATCAAAATACATAGGGTAACAGAATGGATGAGAAAACAAGATCCATCTATATGCTGTTTACAAGAGACCCACTTTAGACCTAAATACACCTTCAGATTGAAAGAAAGGGGATGGAGAACCATCTATCATGCTAACAGTCACTAAAAGAAAGCCGGAGTAGCCATACTTGATATCAGACAATCTAGACTTTAAAATAAAGAGATGAAGAAGGGCATTATATCATAATTAAGGGGTCTATCCACCAAGAAGATCTAACAATTGTAAACAGTTATGCTCCAAATGTGAGAGCATCCAAATGTATAAATCAATTAATCACAAACATAAAGAAACTCATTGATATAAAGATACCATAATAGTAGGGGACTTCAACACCCCACTAACAGCAATGGACAGATCATCTAAACACAAAATCAACAAGGAAACAATGGCTCTGAATGACACACTGGACCAGATGAACTTAACAGATATATTCAGAACATTTCATCTTAAAGTAGGGGGAATAAGCTTAGGAATTCCCTGAGCCTGCACTGATGTGTTAACAAGGCATAAAGAATTACAAAGCCATAGCATGCTCACACCCAAGCTTGCATAAACAAGATTAGGCCCACAGGATAGAGCGGAGGGGGGGCAAAGGCCCCCAGAATAGGGTGGGGGGGGGCCAAAGCCCCAAGGATGGGGGGGCAAGGCCCCCAGAATAGAGAGGGGGGAAAACACCCCCATACAAATGTATATGAATTGTAAATTTATATAATTATTTATAAATAACTTTATAAATGCTTATAAATGTATAAGCAAGATTAGGTAGTCAGGGCGAAAGTGCCCCCTAATTTAGTGCTATAGCAGAAAGCTGCTTTCAGGTAAATAGGGCTATAAATAGGTAAATCAGGTAAATAGGGCTATAAACCACTGCAGGTGAAGCTGCCCAGATGGGAGCTGATTAGTAAAAGAAAAGGTGCCTTGTTAACCCTGAGGTTACTTGCTCTGTCTGTCTCATCCCCTAAGCCAGCTAAGACAAACAGACATGGCACCTCCTGTCTGTCATTAACAACCATCTGCCCATCTGCCCACCACCAGGATTTTTTTTATATTGACCCAAACCCCAAACACTGTATATCCTCAAAACCCCTTTTCCCTCATACCGTTGAGTTAATGTTCAAAGATTCATTGTCTGTTTGTGCAGGCCCATCACGTTTGTAAGCATTCTGATCTTAATAAATATGGATCAAGGACCCTTATTCAGGGCTCTTGTCTTTTCCTGGACATTAGCCATCTCTCAGTTTCAATCTCGCATCCACTCTCTTGCTGGACAAGAAAGAATGTTAGACTAAGAGTCTATGACACTAAAGCAGCAGAATACACATTCTCCAGTGTACATGGGATGTTCTCCAGAATAGATCACATACTAGGACACAAATCAGCTCTCAACAAGTACAAAAAGATACAGATCATACCGTGCATATATTCAGACCACAGTGCTGTGCAACTCGAAATCAAAAACAAGAAAAAGTGTGGAAAGATAACAAATACTTGGAGACTAAAGAACATCCTACTAAGGAATGAATGGGCTGACCAAAAAGTTAGAGAGGAAATTAAAAAGTACATAGAAGCCAATGAAAATGGTAACGCCACAGCCCAAAACCTCTGGGACACAGCAAAGGCTGTCATAAGAGGAAAGTATATAGCAATCCAGGCCTTCCTAAAGAAGGAAGAAAGGTCACAGATACACAACCTACCTTACACCTTAAAGAGCTGGAAAAAGAAGAGCAAATAAAACCCCAAAACAGAAGACAGGAAATAATAAAGATTAGAGCAGAAATCATTGCTATTGAAAGCAATAAAACAGTGGAACAGATCAATGAAACCAGAAGCTAGTTCTTTGAAAAAACTCACAAAACCGATAAACTCCTAGCCGGTTTGATCAAGAAGAAAAAGGAAAGGACTCAAATAAATAAAATCAAGAATGAAAGAGGACAGATCACAACAAACACAGCAGAAATACAAATAATAGTAAGAGAATATTATGAGCACTTATATGCCAAAAAAATGGGCAATCTGGAAGAAATGGACAAATTCCTAGAAATATATATACCAAAACTGAAACAGGAAGAAATAGAAAATTTGAACAGACCCATTACAAGTAAAGAAATCAAATTAGTAATAAAAAAATCTCCCAAATAACAAGAGTCCAGGGCTGGATGGCTTTCCAGGGGAATTCTACCAAACATTTAAAGAAGAGTTAACACCTATTCTCTTGAAGCTGTTCCAAAAAATAGAAATGGAAGGAAAACTTCCATAGTCTTTCTATGAAGCCAGCATTACCTTGATTCCAAAACCAGACAAAGACCCCACTAAAAAGGAGAACTATAGACCAATTTCCCTGATAAACATGGACGCAAAACTCCTCAACAAAATACTAGCCAACCAGATCCAGCAATACATTAAAAAAATTATTCACCATGACCAAGTGGGATTTATACCTGGGATGCAGGGCTGGTTCAATATCCACAAAACAATCAATGTGATACATCACCTCAATAAAAGAAAGGACAAGAACCACATGATTCTCTCAACAGATGCAGAGAAAGCATTTGACAAAATACAGCATCCTTTCTTCAAAAAAAAACCCTCAAGAAAGTAGGGATAGAAGGATCACCTCAAGACCATAAATGCCATATATGAAAGACCCAACGCTAACATCATCCTCAATGGGGAAAAACAGAGCTTCCTCCCTAAGGTCAGGAACAAGACAGGGATGTCCACTCTCACCACTGTTATTCAACATAGTATTGGCAGTCTTAGCTTCAGCAAACAGACAACACAAAGACATCAAAGGCATCCAAATTGGCCAGGAGGAGGCCAAACTTTCACTCTTTGCAGCTGACATGACACTCTATGGAAAACCCAAGATTCCACCAAAAACTTGCTAGAACTGATCCATGAATGCAGCAAAGTTGAAGGATATAAAAATCAATGCACAAAAATCGATTGCATTCCTATACACCAATAATGAAGCAACAGAAAGAGAAATCAAGGAATCGATCCTATTTACAACTGCACCAAAAACCATAATAAAATACCTAGGAATAAATCTAACCAAACAGGTGAAAAATCTGTACACTGAAAACTATAGAAGCTTATGAAAGAAATTGAAGAAGACTCAAAAAAATGGAAAAAGATTTCATGCTCCTGGATAGGAAGAACAAATATTGTTAAAATGTCAATACTACCCAAAGCAATCTACATATTCAATGCAATCCCTATCAAAATAACACCAGCATTCTATACAGAGCTAGAACAAGCAATCCTAAAATTCATATGGAACCACAAAAGGCCCTGAATAGCCAAAGTAATTTTGAAGAAGAAAACCAAAGCTGGAGGCATCACAATCCCAGACTTCAGGCTGAATTACAAAGCTGTAATCATCAAGACAGTATGGTACTGGCACAAAAACAGACACTGATATCAATGGAACAGAACAGAGAACCCAGAAATGGACCCACATATGGCCAACTAATCTTTGACAAAGCAGGACAGAATATCCAATGGAATAAAGACAGTCTCTTCAGCAAGTGGTGCTGGGAAAACTGGACAGCAACATGCAGAAGAATGAACCTGGACCACTTTCTTACACCAGACACAAAAATAAACTCAAAATGGATGAAAGACCTAAACATAAGACAGGAAGCCATCAAAATACTAGAGGAGAAAGCAGGCAAAAACCTCTCTGACTTCAGCCGCAGCAATTTCTTACTCAACACGTCTCTGGAAAACAAAAGCAAAAATGAACTATCGGGACCTTATCAAAATAAAAACCTTCTGCACAGTGAAGGAAACAATCAGCAAAACTAAAAGGCAACTGACGGAATGGGAGAAAATATTTGCATATGACATATCTGGTAAAGGGTTAGTATCGAAATTTGTAAAGAACTTATCAACTCAATACCTCAAAAATAAATAATCCAGTTAAGGAATGGGCAGAAGATGTGAAAAGACATTCGTTAAAGACATACAGATGGCCAACAGACACATGAAAAGATGTTCAACATCATTCATCATCAGGGAAATGCAAATCAAAAGTACAATGAGTTATCACCTAACACCCATAAGAATGGCTAAGATTAACAACACAAGAAACCACACATGTTGGTGAGGATGTGGACAAAGGGGAACCCTCTCATACTGTTCGTGGGAATGCAAACTGGTGCAGCCACCATGGAAAACAGCATGTAGTTTCCTCAAAGAGTAAAACATAGAACTACCCTATGACCCAGCAATTGCGCTACTAGGCATTTACTCAAGGATACAAAAATACAGATTCAATTGAACTCCAATCTTTGTAGCAGCATTATCAACAACAGCAAACTATGGAGAGAGCCCAAATGTCCACCAACTGATGAATGAAGAAAAGGTGGTATATATACACAATGGAATACCACTCAACCATGAAAAAGAATGAAATCTCGCCATTTCCAACGTGGATGGAACTACAGTGTTTTATGCTAAGCCATTTAAGTCAGTCAGAGAAAAACAAGTATCATGTGTTTCATTCATATGTGAAATTTAAGAAACAGAACAGATGAAGATAAGGGAAGGAAGAGGAAAAAAGAAAGGGAAACAAGCCATAAGAGACTCTTAACGATACAGAACAAACTAAGGGTTGATGGAGGGGGAGGAAGGAATGGGCTAGGTGGGGGATGGGTATTAAAAAGGACACTTGTGATAAGCACTGCGTGTTGTATGTAAGTGTTGAATCACTGAATTCTACTCCTGAAACCAATATTGTGCTCTATGTTAACTAAGTACAATTTAAATAAAAACTTGAAAAAAAAATGAATCAAAAGTACCTTGCAAAGTGACATTTCACTATATATAAATTTTATCCCAACAAATAAGTGCTAGAGAAAGGCTTTTAATAATAATTTTTCTGAAGTTCCCACAAGGTTTTATATGATGAAGCTCTCCCACAAGTCTACCTTAGTAAAACCCTCAGATAAAAGTAAGCAATGATTTGGCAACATATGACAAACTCCTTAAAAACATACAGGACTCTGACCGGAGATTTTACTTGTACTCCTAAATTTAACTATAAGGATGTTAGCCCAAACACTGAATAATGGGGCCCAATTTTTTTTTCTTTCCTTTTTTTTCTTCTTTCTCTTTATTTTTTGTGTATTTATTTTTTTTTTTCAATATATGAAATTTATTGTCAAATTGGTTTCCATACAACACCCAGTGCTCATCCCAAAAGGTAACGGGGCCCAATTAATAAAATACAATGTATCAGCACAGCACCAAACATGATGTTACAGAATATTTACTGACGTGGACATTCATGATACATGGAATCCAAATGCAGACCCACACACGCGGGAGAAATTGACAGAGTTGTGACCTGCAGACTGGGAAAAGATATGCCCAACCGGCCAATAAACGGTACTGGGACAACTGGCTGATTATCCATATGGGGAAAATTAGACTGGCTCTCACAACAGTATAAACTTAGATGTGAAAGATAAAACTTTTAAATTTTCATTAAATATAGGGGCGCCTGGGTGGCTCAGTCAGTTAAGCACCCGACTTCAGCTCAGGTCATCTCACATTTCGTGAGTTTGAGCCTGCATAGGGCTCTGTGCTGACGGCTCGGAGTCTGGAGCCTGCTTTGGATTCTGTGTCTCCCTCTCTCTGCCACTTCCCCACTCACGCTCTGTCTCTGTCTCTCAAAAACGAATAAACGTTAAAAAAAAAAAAATTTAAACAAGTCCAGAAAATCCTGGAAGATTTGCTCCATGTGCATGTAATCCACACATAAAAAAAAAAAAAAAAAAAAAAAATCTAGAAGATAGCTTCTAAACATCCTATACATTTTGATCTAATAAGAAAAAAAATGTTTTAAGTTCATGTAGGTACAGAAAACAGACCATAAACATAAATGCCATACAGTTAAGGGTGTTTATTTCCAGACAGACTTATGAGGGATATTTTTTCTTTCTAATTATAGATACATGATGAGTTTTTAAAAATTTTTATGGCAAATGTGCATTATTCTCTTTTAAAGGTTTTTTTTTTCTTAAGTTTATTTATTTATTTTTTTTTTTAAATTTTTTTTTTCAACGTTTTTTATTTTATTTTTGGGACAGAGAGAGACAGAGCATGAACGGGGGAGGGGCAGAGAGAGAGGGAGACACAGAATCGGAAACAGGCTCCAGGCTCCGAGCCATCAGCCCAGAGCCTGACGCGGGGCTCGAACTCACGGACCGCGAGATCGTGACCTGGCTGAAGTCGGACGCTTAACCGACTGCGCCACCCAGGCGCCCCTATTTATTTATTTTGAGAGAGGGAGAGAGAGTGGGACAGGGACAGGGGGAGGGGGGAGGGAGAGGGAGAGGGGGAAGAAGGGAGGGAGGGAGGGAGGGAGGGAGGGAGGGAGAGAATGAATCCCAAGCAGGCTCCACACTGTCAGTACAGAGCCCAATGCAGGGCTTGAACCCACAAACCCATGAGTTCGTGACCTGAGCCGAAGTTGGATGCTCAACCAACTGAGACACCCAGGCACCCCTGCTTTATTCTTACCATAAGAAGAAAAGTATATTATTAACTTGTATATATATTGTATATATTAACTTGTATATATAACAAGTATATTATTAACTTGTCTCTTGAAACCCTGTATCTCTTCTGGATCAAGCTGTGACTGCCTTGCCAAGGGGGTAAACTAAAAATAAACACACAGACCCCGCCCCAGAGACGTGCCGAAGGCAAACAGGCACAGGAAAAGAGGCCCCACCTCACGTCCTCATGGGAGCAAATGCAAATTAAAACAACAATGAGAGAGCACCACACACCTGTCTGAATGGCCAAAGTCGAAACACTGATGGCACCCAGTGCTGGTGAGGGTGTAGAAAAGCTCTCCTTCACTGCAGGTGGGAAAGCCAAAGGTCCAGCCACTTTGCAAGACAGCTTGCTGGTTTCTTTCAAAACCTGAACATATTCTTACCGTATGATCCAGCACTCACACTCCTTGGGATCTGCCCAAAGGAGCTGAAGGCTTAAGTCCACACGAAAATCTGTACATGGATATTTATGGCAGCTTTATTTGCATTGGGTCAATGGAGAAATAAACTGTGGTCCATCCAGACAATGGAATATGACTCAGTGCTAAAAAGAAATGAGCTATCAAGCCATGAAAGGGCAAAGAAGAGCCATAGATGCACTTTACGAAGTAAAAGAAGCCGATCTGAGAAGGCTACTGACTGCACAATTCTGAGTATACGACATTCTGGAAGAGGCAAAACTATGAAGACAGTAAAAAGATCAGTGTTTACCAGAGAGGGGGCAGGGGAGACAGATGAATTAGTGGAGCACAGAGGATTTTGGGGGAGAGAACACGATAGATACCTGCGCGATATCGATGTATGAGATTATGATAGCCATCTGCCATTACACATTTGTCCAAACCCACAGAATGTCCAACAGCAAGAAGGAACCCTAAGGCTGTAGGCTTGAACTACAGGCTTCAACTGATTAGGATATATTAGTGTTGACTCATCCTGGGTAAAATACATACAATTCTTGCGAATGATGTTCATGATGGGGGCAGTTATGCATAGGTCGGGGCAGAAGGCATGTGGAGAATCTCTGCACCTTCCTGTCAATTTTACTATAAAACCTAAAACTGCTCTAAAAAAATAATAAAGTTTAAAAAAAAAAACAGACACACATGAACATTGGATGCCCCATGTGGCTGCTCACCCAGCCTTCACAGAGCCTACAGATTCCTCGGGATCCACTCTTAATAATAAAATAAGCTTTCAGGGGCACCTGGGTGGCGCAGTCGGTTAGGCATCCGACTTCAGCCAGGTCACGATCTCGCGCTCCGTGAGTTCGAGCCCCGCGTCAGGCTCTGGGCTGATGGCTCAGAGCCTGGAGCCTGTTTCCGATTCTGTGTCTCCCTCTCTCTCTGCCCCTCCCCCGTTCATGCTCTGTCTCTCTCTGTCCCAAAAATAAATAAACGTTGAAAAAAAAAAAAAATAAAAAATAAAATAAAATAAGCTTTCAGAACTAGCTAAGTCTGTCTGTCTGTCTGTCATTCTTTGTCTCTTTTAGTATGGTGAAGAATATATAAAATAAAAAGTACCATTTTAACTATTTTTAACTATGTAATTCAGTGGTATTAAGTACATTTACACTATTGTGTAATCCCTATGGCCATCCATTTCCAGAACTCTGTCATCATCCCAAACTGAAACTCTGTATCCATTAAGCACTAACTCCACATTTCCCCTCTCCCATCCCCCCGCCCAGGGCGACCACTATTCTGCTTTCTATCTCTATGAATTCGTCTACTCTACCTCATGTAAGTGGGATTGTCTGTCCCTTCTGAATGGCTTCATTCACTTCACCTAATGTCTTCACCTAATGTTCATCCATGTTATACTATATGTCAGAATTTCGTTTTCTGAGGCTGAATAATATTCCATTATATGCGTGTACCACATTTTGCTGACCCCTTCATCTGTGGATGGACATTTTGGCTGTCCCACCTTTTGGCTATTATGAGGAATGCTGCTATGAACATCGGTGCATGTTACAGACTGAATATTTGTGTCTCCCGCCTCAAATTCGTATGATGAAACCTAACCCTGATGTGATTGGTACTTTGAAGTGGGGCCTTCAAGAGGTGATTAGATCATTAGGGCAGAGAATGGGATCGGTGCCCCTGTAAAAGAGACCTCAGAGAGCTCCCTCACCCCTTCCTCAATCCTTCTGCCATGTGAGGACACAGCGAGAAAGTGGCTGTCTATGAACGAGGAAACGGACCCTCACCAGACACCCAAGCTGCCGGCACCCTAATCTTGGACTGCCTAGCCTCCAGCACTATGAGGAACAAATTTCTGTCATTTCTAAGCCACCCAGACTCTAGTACTTTTGCTGTAATCGTCCAAACAGACTAAGATGGTATGCAAGTACGAATCCTGCTGCCAATTCTTCTGGGTGTACATACCTACAAGTGAGACTGCAGATACGGTCATTCTAGGTTTACTCTTTTGGGGAACTGCCAAACTGTCTTCCAAGCAGCTGCGTAACTTTACACTCCTACCAGCAATGCACAAGGGCTCCCATTTCGTCATATCCTCACCCACACGTGCTATTTTCCAGTTTTTAAATGATAGCTATACTAACGCAGTAGAGTGCTTCTTAAACTGATATTACAAATAGACCAAAACAGAAGTTTTCACAACATACAAACAATTTAAAATGCTCCAGAGATGAATCCAGTCAGATGCTTGGGAGCTTCTTAACCTAATCAGACTCTGGCGTGACTGGGTGGCTCAGTCGGTTGGGCATCTGATTTCAGCTCAGGTCATGATCTCGCAGTCCATGAGTTCAAGCCCCAGGTCAAGCTCTGCGCTGACAGCTCAGAGCCTGGAGCCTGCTTCAGATTCTGTATCTCCCTCTCTCTGCCCCTCCACCACTAACACTCTGTCTCTGTCTCTCTCAAAAGTAAATAAACATTAAAAAAATATTTTTTAAAACATCCTAGTCAGACTTCAGAAGATTTATAAATATATGGATGCATTGATAGACCCATGGATGGATTTCACAGAAGTATGAGTATATGCTCTTTCTTTGAAATCATTGGATTCTTAAAGTGGTATATGAGATCTTAAAAATGTAGTAAACCAAAATGTTTATGATACAGGCAAATAGTGGAGGAAAATTATAGTTTTAAAAGCTTTATAGACATTCAAGGAAGATCTAATATGAATGATCCAAGATTCTGGTCTAAGAATTTATAAGAAGAGCAAAGTAAACCAAAGTAAACAGAAGTAAAGAAATAGTAGAGATAAGAGCAGAAATCAACAAATTAAAAAACAGACAAAATAAGCAAAGCTCTAGTTATGTTAATAATTAGTTTGAAAATATAAACAAAATTAACAAAAACCTTAATCACACTGATCAAGAAGAAAAGAGAACACAAATCACCAATGGTGGAAATGAAGATGGGGTTATCACCACAGACCCTACAGACATGAAAGGATAATATGAAAATACTTATAAAATCCTTTGAACCAACAAATCTTTTTTTTTTTAATTTTTTTTTTTTAACGTTTATTTATTTTTGAGACAGAGAGAGACAGAGCATGAACAGGGGAGGGTCAGAGAGAGAGGGAGACACAGAATCTGAACAGGCTCCAGGCTCTGAGCGGTCAGCACAGAGCCTGACGCGGGGCTCGAACCCACGGACCGTGAGATCATGACCTGAGCCGAAGTCGGACGCCCAACCGACCGAGCCACCCAGGCGCCCCTGAACCAACAAATCTGACAATTTAGATGGAACAGGAAGAATTCTTGAAAAATGCAACTTACCGCAAACCACAAGAAAAAAAAACAAAAACAGAAAACCTAAACAGCCTTACTACTATTTTAAAAACTGCATTTGTTACCCAAAACTTTTCCAAAAAGAAGGGCATCTGGGTAGCTCTGTCCATTAAGCATCTGACTCTTGGTTTTGGCTCAGGTCACGATCTCTCAGTCCATGAGATTGAGCCCCACGTGGAGCTCTGTGCTGACAACACAGAGCCTACTTGGGATTCTCTCTCCCCCTCTCTCTCTGCCACTACCCTGCTCACACTCTCTCACTCTCAAAAAATAAACATGTAAAAAATAATAAATAGCATCCATTTAAAACAAAACCAGAAAAACTTTCCCAAAAAGAAAATTCCAGGCCCAGGTGATTTTACCGGTGATTTCTATAAAATATTCAAGAAGAAATACCACCAGTTGTTCACAAATGTTTCAGAAAGAGAAGAAGGAATGGATCACTAGCCAGCTTGTTTTAATAGGCCAGTGTGATCCTCAGACCCTAAGTTGAGAAAGACATTGCAAGAAGAGAAAGGCATAGACCAATACATTTCATGAAGACAAAAAACCCTTAGCAAGATAGTAGTAAGTTTAATCTAAGGCTAAATGAAAAGGATATAATGACCATATAGCATTTAACCCACGAACACAAGGTTGATTTAACATTCAAAAATATCACACAATACATAAAAATAACTCAAAATAGATCCTAGATCTGAATATAAAAGCTAGAACTACAAAAGTTCTAGAAAAAAACCATAGGAAATCTTTGAAGTCTTGGGATAGGCAATGGTTACTTAAAACAGAACACAAAAAGCATGAAAAAAAAGAAAAAAAAATTGATGAATCACACCTAATAGAAATTCAAAACTTTTCCTCTTTGAAAGATTAATAAAAAGTCATATACTGGCAGGAAATATCCACAACACATATATAAAATAATAAACTTGTTTCAGGGCACCTGGGTGGCTCAGTCAGTTAAGCAACCAACTCTTGATTTCGGCTCAGGTCATGATCTCATGGTTCATGGGATTGAGCCCTGCATCGGGCTCTGCGCTGACAGTGCAAAGCCTGCTTGGGATTCCCTGTCTCCGCCCCTCCTCTGTTCCCTCACTCTCTCAAAATAAATAAACATAATGCAATAAAATAAAACAAAATAATGAACGTACTACTTCAGAATGTATAGACTCTTACAACTAAATAGGAACAAAATTACAATTTTATTTATTTATTTATTTATTTATTTATTTATGAGAGAGCACGTGTGCGTGAGTGTGAACAGAGGAGGGGGCAGAGGGAGACTCTCAAGCAGGCTCTACACTAAGCGCAGAGCCCCATGCGGGGCTTGATCCCATGACCCCTGGGATCATGACCTGAGCCAAAATCAAGAGTTGGACCCTCAACCATCTGAACCACTCACACACCCCAATGCAATTTTCAAAATAAGAAAAGGAGGGGCACCTGACTGGCTCAGTCAATAGAGCATTGAAACTCTTGGTCTTGGGGTCATGAGTTTAGGTCCCACATTGGGGTTAGTTTACTTAAAAAAAATAAAAGGGTATTTAAAAAATAAAATAGGAAAAGGATACTTCCCAAAAGAAGTTATACGAATGGGGGCGCCTCGGTTGAGCATCCAACTTTGGCTCAAGTCATGATCTCATGGTTTGTGAGCTCAAGCCCTGCGTCAGGCTCTGTGCTGACAGCTCAGAACCTGGAGGCTGCTTCAGATTCTGTCTCCTTCTCTCTCTGCCCCTCCCCTGCTCACACTCTGTCTCACTCTCTCTCTCAAAAACAAATAAATGTAATAAAAAAAAAAACCTTAAAAAGTTATATGAATGGGGGCGCCTGGGTGGCGCAGTCGGTTGAGCGTCCGACTTCAGCCAGGTCACGATCTCGCGGTCCGTGAGTTCGAGCCCCGCGTCGGGCTCTGGGCTGATGGCTCGGAGCCTGGAGCCTGTTTCCGATTCTGTGTCTCCCTCTCTCTCTGCCCCTCCCCCGTTCATGCTCTGTCTCTCTCTGTCCCAAAAATAAAAAGCGTTGAAAAAAAAAAAAAAAAAAAAGTTATATGAATGGTCAATAAGCACCTGAAAATATGCTTAATATCATCAGCCATCAGGAAAATGCAAATTAAAACCATAATGAGACACTACCACCCATCAAATTAGATGAAATTACAAAGAGTAAGTATACCAAGTACTGGTGAGGATGTGGAGACTGGAACTCACACACGGAAGGTGGGATTGTAAAATACTACAGCCACCTCAGGAAAGAATTTGGCCATTTCTTAAAATACTAAACTTAAACTCACCACAGAACCTGACCTTTCCACTCTTGGATGCCTTACCCCCCCGAAATAAAAATATCTGTCCACACAAAGACTTGTAACAAATATTAATGGCAGCTTTATTTGTAATAGCTCAAAGCTGTAAACAGCCTGGGGTGCCTGGGTGGCGTAGTCAGTTAAGCATCCAACTTGGGCTCAGGTCATGATTTCACGATTCATGGGTTCAAGCTTCACGTCAGGCTCTGTGCTGACAGCTTGGAGCCTGGAGCCTGGAGCCTGCTTTGGATTCTGTGTCTCCGTGTGTGTGTGTGTGTGTGTGTGTGTGTGCGCGCGCGCGTGTGTGTGTGTCTCTCTCTGTGTGCCCCTCCCCAGCTCACGCTTGGTCTCTCCCTCCCCTTCAAAAATAAAAAAAAATTAAAAAAATGTTTTTAAGGCTGTAAACAGTACAGATGTTCATACTATCCATACTAGATGGAAGGATAAATACATTGTGGTACATCCGTATGTTGGAATAGTACTCAGGAATAAAAAGGAACAAATCACAGGGGCGCCTGGGTGGCTCAGTTGGTTAAGTGTCTGACTCTTGATTTCGACTCAGGTCATGATCTCACAGTTTGTGACTTCAAGCCCCACTTTGGGCTCTGTGCTTACGGCGCCGGAGCCTGCTTTCCCTCTCTCTGCCCCTCCCCTGCACATGCGTGCACGCTCTCTCTCAAAATAAGTACACTTAAAAAAATAAAAAATATGAGTTATGAAAAGAAACAGAGAAAACAGATAAATCATACGCTGCCTCACTTTGACTCTGAAGACACAAACTTTCTCTTACAGAACTCGACACAGCAAAAAGATGTGAGGGGCGCCCAGATGGCTCAGTAGGTTAAGCATCCGACTTCAGCTCAGGTCATGATCTCGCGGTTCATGGGTTCAAGTCCCACATCGGGCTCTGTGCTGACAACTCAGAGCCTGGAGCCTGCTTCGGATTCTGTGTCTCCCTCTCTCTCTCTGCCCCTCCCCCACTCACACTCTATCTCCCTCCCAAAAATAAATGAACATTACAAAAAAATTTTTTTAAATATGCCAGCAACATACCATTCCTGACAACCAAAACCAAACGTCTCCAACAAGCCAGCACTTATAATACACATCCATCAGTGAGGACTTCAGTCTCAAGTCGCTGCCACCCAAAACCCCCAAGGAAACCAAATCCACCTCGCCTCACGACTGAAATGAGAAGCAGCACAGTATATTTTATAGGCATCGATCCAAGGAACTACTCAACACATAAGTATGAGAAAGCACAGTAAAGGTGGGGGAACCACTTGCCTGAAAGTATAGTTTCCGGGAACAAGGTTAGACAGACTAAGACGGGGGACTTGGCGGGGGTCTCCTCTCTGAAGGGGCCGTTAATTCCTTCCCAGCGATAACTCACTATTCTCATGTCGTCTGTACTTTCTAGAAAGATTTAAAAGTGAAACCTAGAATGAAATGCAAGAACCGTACAATTTTGTAATTTACAGTCCTCATACTTCAATTTGTTTTTGTATGAAATCGCATAATTACACAGAAATCAATGGCCGTGTATTATGTGCTACCAGGGGGATTTCTTCTTCTCCCTGGACTATCATCACTGTTGTTCTCCCGAATTTCCACCAGATTTGAGAGGGCTGTTTGCGCTCGGTTGTGAATCTTAAAAAACACACTGACAGGTGCTATTGCTTTAAAAAAAAAAAAAAAACAGGAGTCAAACAGATGCAGCACACTGAAATGCTTTTTCTACTCACCCCACCCTAGAACATGATACCCTTCTGATGATCTGACAGAGGTATCTGAACTGACAGATTCATAAAGAACTAAGAGACACTTATACGTACTTTATGAGACACCTTTTACAACCCTAATCATTGAGGTGTAAATCCAAAGAAAGGTAGTACCTTATAAGAAAACTGCCCATTTCTGCTTCGAAAGAGAACAAAACAAAACGGGCCACACAGAATCACAGACATTTAGACCCGGAAGGGAGTCAGCTGCATTTAATTCAGTTAAAGAAAGAACTAGTTGGTGCGACACACGAATAATCCCAGTTTCCTGTACCTGAGTCGTCCTGAATTAGAGAAATCAAAATGCAGCACATGTCCTCATGTAAATAGTTTCATCTGAAATATGCTTTTTTTTCAGGTTGTGAAGAGGGAAATGTGGATAGTGATATCTGAATAGACACAAATGATCACGTCAGTGGGAATTCTGTGTATTTGCAAAATGGAACAGCATTAGCGGCTGACAAGTACTCTCCTTCCAACAACCAAGGATCTATTCTTCACAGGATCTGGTATTAGCTTTGTGATTAACTGCACACATATGCAAATACCGGTCACGCTGAGACTGATCATACTTTGTCATACGCTGTCCTATATCTTGATCTACCTATACGAACGTACTGTCAAACGTAGGGGATGTTTACCATCCACTGTCATTTGCACGAATGCCTGTAGTCACACAGGGGCCCCTTCCACGTGTAAGAAAAGGAATGAACTCTGACTGAATTAACACAACACAACCCACCCTGGACGAAGGCAACCCCTCTTGTGTGCATTAAAGTGATTTTCCTGTTGCTCATCTCATTCGCTACGTCAAAAGGACATGTGCTGACAATGGCTTTAATTCCAAATCCAATGGCTGGGCCCCGAAGAAGTTTCCACAGGCAAGTGAGACACACATGAGACAAAGGCCGTGACGAGGCACCTGAAGGGCTGGGAGCTACATGCCCCATGAGGAAGACGCTCACGCATCCACACTGGTGTGCGAGGTCTCCCGGCCTCCACAAGGAGCACCGATAAACCTCGCGGCCCATGGGGCGGAGAGACCGTGACTTGTCCCAGATACCCATGGCTGCCGTCGATGAAGGCTGACGTCAAAGGCAGGGTGAGCGCTTGCATCTGGGGAGAAACCACTGCCGTGGGGGGCAGGTTGACTCTTCTGGCTGTATGACAGAGAAAGGGACACTGGCTGAGCCTGCTATGTGTGTGTATATCATAACCCCAGTATAGCGTCTGCTTTTTAAGAGTTGGTTATAGGGGCACCAGGGTGGCTCCGTCGGTTAAGCGTCCGACTTCAGCTCAGGTCATGATCTCAGGGTTCGTGAGTTCGAGCCCCGCGTCGGGCTGTGTGCTGACAGCTCGGAGCCTGGAGCCTGCTTCCGATTCTGTGTCTCCCTCTCTCTCTCTCTCTCTCTGCTCCTCCCCCACTCACACTCTGTCTCTCTCTCAAAAGTCAATAAACATTAAAAAAAATTTTTTTTTTTTAAAGTTGGTTATAAATGTCCTGTCAGGAAGGTGTCTGGCCCACAGGCCTCAGCTGTGGAGAGTACTTCCTCAAGTTTTGCAACCTTCCGGTCAATTTAGCAGCTTGTGTGCAGGTTTACATTTTTGCAGGCTGAGTCCCGGCTCAGGGGACATGGTGATAACCAGGTAATAACCTGGGAAGTAACAACCCAGGGCTTCATCGCGCGACGTGGACCGTAGGTGCCGAAGGGGAGCAACGGACTGCGGTTCCGGCTCCTCCGACAAGGGGGAGTTTTGAGCCCCTGGGGGAACGGCTGGGAGGCAGAGCCGGCACACAGGTGGCCCACCCGGAAGAGGGGCCACCTGTCTCTAATTCACACAGATGCACTGGCCCGGGGGCGGGTGGCAGCCCGAAAGCCCACCGCGTGCCTCCCCGGACCCCTCGGGGGCTCAGCCGACTCTATCCGAAAAAGCCTTCCGCGGCAGGTAAGGCGGAGCCATGAGGAAGGGGGCGGAGGGGTGACCGGAGCAAATGCCGGACAGAGAAACCTACGGGCAGCCTTAAATGGCAGAGCTGAGCCAGTACTGAGAATCGCACAGAATAGAGAAAGGAAACCAAAAAACACACCACATCGTTGTCGCTTATTTTCTCTATAGTAGAGCCAAATGTAAAAATAAAAAATCCATTACCATTTTATTCGGGCACCAAAAACAGAGCTACACCTGTACGACACGAGGCCATTCTCCTACAGGGGCCTACCTGGCCGAACAGTGACACTGGCGGATCCTTCTCCAAAGGCATTTTCACCGGAAACTGCTACTTTGAACGCGTCAAGTCCTGCTGACAGCTGCAACAGAAATAAAAGCTACACAGGTAAACGCTCAAAAGACATAATGGGACCGTTGCCTCAAAAGTCCTAAGATACTGGAGCGCATGGGTGGCTCAGTCGGTTAAACGTCCGGCTCTTGACTTCGGCTCAAGTCATGATCTCATGGTTTGTGAGTTCACGCCCCACGGTGGGCCCCGTGCTGACAGCTCAGAGCCTGCATGAGATTCTCTCTCCTTCTTTCTCTGCCCCTCCCCCCACTCGTGTCTTCTCTCTCTCTCTCCGTCAAAATAAATATACTTAAAAAAAAAAAATCCTAAACTATCCGAGAAGCCATTCCTCCTGAAGTCAGTACAGCACAGGGGCTCAGGACACAGCCTCATCGGAGCCCTGCAGACATGGCCACAGGTGTGAAGCCTGTGCCCCGTCGCACTGAAGAGGCCATCTGCCCCCCAGAAAGGCCTGCAGCTGAGCTACAGGTGTTCCCGGGCTGTACCGAGGCATAAGTGAGGGGGGCTGGCCGAGGGGGGCAGTTCTTAAACTCGTGTGCAAGGGAATCACGCCTTTTTACTCGCTCTGGTGAGTCGGCCATCAGCAGTCTGGGGGCCACGCTCAGAGGAACCATGCCCAGTGACTCGAGGCCAACGTGAGCTTGCACAGCACCCACGGCCGTGCGGTCTCTCGAACAAGGACGAGATAATCACAGGTGGGAAACCAGATCCTCTAGCAGCTGAGGCAGTTCATTCATCCTTCCGGGCCAGGAAGGGGGCGCGTTTCCTCTCGTGAGGTGCTGACATCTTGGAGCAGTACGTGATGGCCAAAGTATCCGTGTGCGGGAATCAAACCGCTGGCAGTTCTAGAAACGTGGCTGCTCGCGGAGCAGAGATGACCAGAATGCCTCTACCTCTACCAAGAGAGGGAGACTTAGAACACAGGCTTTTTAACCTCAACAGAGATTCTGACATTTCACCATCTGCCCATCTACATGGTTGTGACTTGACTCATTTATATCCTCCTTCTGATCTCAATCGTAAAACAGACTTCAGGGTTCAGCAGCTCAAGTGTGAACTGAATTCTGTGGCGTGCTGTCATATCCGGCCAGTCTCCAGGTACTTATTTGAGAGACATCAAGCATTTGCATGTGTCTTTCGTTTATTTCATCTCGGTAGTCTATCGGGTGGCTTAGCAAGCTCCATTCATAGCTGTACGTGGCCTCTGAGAGCAAAAAAGGAATACGAGTGAGTAGTCATAAATTCTGAAAAGTTACTATATACAATCTGAGCAGAGGAAAGGACAGGACGGCCCTAATTCCAGCAGAAGAGATGCCGGACATATCCTGAAACCAGCTTTCAACTAAGAAATAGCAAGTTTCTCTATCTTTCTAATGGAAAATTTCTGTTTTAGTAGGGAAACACACAGCTTACAGAAAATTCACGAAATGTGGAAAGTAGAAAAAAAGAAAAAGGAAAAAAAAGTCTCCCTGATCCCATAGTTAGCATTTGATGACTTTCCTCTCTTTTCAGGGTGACTATAGATACATAGAAAGATAGATACGTAGATAGATAGATAGATAGATAGATAGATAGATAGATTTCAACACAGTATATAACCCACTGTACTTTTTCTCCTTTTAATAAAAGGCAAGGAGATTTCCATTTGTTTCATCCTTCACGGGGGTTTACTGAAGGACGTAGAAACAGATTAAACTCTTCTGTATAAAGATGAAGTTGTCTCCCACAGTGAGATGCTAGTTCAAGTACGAAGTATCTCAGTAACAGGATTAAAGGAAATGCCAAATATTATCATCTCTGTTTAAATTTTGACCCATATGTGATGGGGGCAGGGGAAAGATGAAGGGACTAACCTGAATGAGAAACCTCCAACACCCTACGAACGAATATACCTTAAGAAAGAATGTCTTTGACAGGTCAGAGGGATGGCTCCCATGTTTGCTGAACAGTAGGGCATAGGACAAGCAGAAGAAAGGGCATTTTGAGAAACACTTTTGGAAGAGCTGGTGTGAGGCATCCTGAGTACCTCAGAGCTCCATTGCCCACACCGCAGTAGCTGAAAACAGCTTCGTGCCCCCTTCCGCCCCCTCTCCGCAGGGGGTTACCACAGGTTGGACTCTGGGATGTGGAAACCTCTCCTGCTCTAACACGTCTCTTGCTTTGCCTCTTCAGTAATGCATGGCTTTCCGTCTGGACCAATTAAGGGGTGTGTCCTATATGAGTTTCCCATACTCTTCCTCCATTTTAAACCACTTCAGTATGGTGTTTTTTATTTTTTAACATTTATTCATTTTTGAGAGAGAGACAGACAGACAGAGCATGAGCGGCAGAGGGGCAGAGAGAGTGGGAGACACAGAATCAGAAGCAGGCTCTAGGCTCTGAGCTGTCAGCACAGGGCCCGACGCGGGGATTGAACTCATGGACCACAAGATCACGAACCGGGCTGAAGTCAGACGCTTGACCGACTGAGCTACCCAGGCGCCCCTCAACTACTTCAGTTAAGGTTCAATGCTTATGACCACCAAAGCCTCGCCACGACTCCCAAACCTTCAGTCGTGACCTCACACAGTGTTGTGAAAATGAATCCCTGCTGTAAAGTACCTGTAAAGACCAGTTAAGAGCAACCCAGCTAAGGGGCCCCTGGGGTCACACAGGAAAGTCAAACTCTCACCTGCGGGAGGCACTGGCACAACAAAAGCCTTCAGTTCAACTTCATTTTCTGGTAAAGTTATTAGATTATCTCCAGTGAACACCAGTTGTTTCACTAAAAGTTGGTTAGAAATAGTACATTCCTTTATATATGATAGTGATGTTATACTGCTTCCCTGCAACAGATTATTTCTTAGTAGCCACAAGATAAAATAACATATATTTTTCTAATAGTTCCTCCTGTGATTTATCGAAGACACTTTTTTCCTCTGGCTAGGAACTGAGCCATGACTCACATTCTGTTGCAGAACAGACTTCGTAAATTTTAAGCCATCTATGTGAGTTGACAAGCTGAAGAAAATAATGATTTGGAATGAGTGAGCACGGTGTTGGATAACAAGGTTGTACAGAACAGGTCGGGTACTGTGGGTGGAATCTATTTTCCTTCCTACCATCAAGCTCCTCTTACCTCCCTGGTATGTGCTGTTTTTATTAAAAAATGGAGTGTAATCATGAGTGTTTCTGTATCATTAGTCACACACCGCTCAGTTCTTCTGATAGCAGCCTCATGAATTGTCGCTAACGGCCTTGCTCTTGGAACCTTTTTAAGAGTAAACCCGGTCAACCTCCATATGAAAGAGCTATTCTAACTCAGGCAGCAGGAACATTCACTCTCATCAAAAGCACTTACCCACTAGATCAGCACTCAGAACACTGTTCATTTACCATCTCCATAACCAGCAGAACACTGATGTATTCAATTGGTGAGACGCCACTGGACGTTAATCTCACTTGTAAAATACAGCCGAGAGATGTCAGGATGTCACAGGGAGAAAAGCGAAGATTTTTTTTTTTTTTAAAGCTGAGTGCTCTTTAGAGATCTTAGGTACGTGGAGGCGTTGGATGGGTGGCTCACTCAATCTGCTCCTCTTCTGTCTGTCAGTACCCAGTCCTTTCAGTACCTTCCTGCACCAGCTGCAGGCGCCTCCCGAGCTTCTCTGCGGATCTCCTCTTACCCATCATTTCTACTGATTCTTTGCCCTGAAAGTCAAGCAACTGTGGACCCAGAGGGGACACTGGTCTAAACCTATCATGTTACAGACGCGGGAACTGAGCCCTAGAAAGGCAAAGTAATTACACTGCTCAAGGTTGTACGAATAATTAGTAAAAATAGAGCCACCAAAACTTAATTATTTTAAATGTATTTACTTCAACAAACACACAAAGCAGATCACACTGTACCAGGCACGGTCCCAAGGGCTTTAAAATGATCAATTCGTCTAACCTTCCAGCAGTTCCATGCAATAGTGCTATTAGAACCCACAGATCCCGGGGCGCCTGGGTGGCTCAGTCAGTTAAGCACCGACTTCAGCTCAGGTCATGATCTCACATGTCGTGAGTTTGAGCCTGCGTACGGCTCTGTGCTGACAGCTCAGAGCCTGGAGCCTGCTTCAGATTCTGTGTCTCCCTCTCTCTCTGCCCCTCCCCTGCTTGTGCTCTGTCTCTCTCTCTCTCAAAAATAAACAAACATTAAAAAAAAAAAAAAAAAAAAGAACCCACGGATCCTAATTCCCAGCTGGTGTCCTTTCCAATATACCACACAGCTTCTCTTCTGCCATTACCTTCCTGTCTACTGACGCCGAGGACCAAAGTAAGTGAACAGGCAGAGAGGGTCACCCCAGGGTACAGTGCCCACAGAATGGCCTAGGAAACAAGGTCTCTAACACCTTCCTTATTAGGGAATCTCATGGGAGCTTTTCAGCACTCGCCCTGATCCCTGCGGCCTCTGGCTCTTTCATGACCTCTTCCTACTTAGAAGTCTCTCTTTCCTTCCTGCTGTCCATGCCCTTCTCTTGACGTCCTGCTTCTCTGTAGGCTCCTTCTGTTCTTCCAACTCCTAAAGAAGGGAGGTCTCCAAAGTTCCTCGCAGGCCTCTCCCTAGCTCACCCACCAGCCGCCCTGGAAGGTCAGATCTGGGCCCTAAGCCTGCGGTAGTCACCTCTATGCCAATGGCTGCTGGTGCTTCGTCTTCAGCCGCTCATCGGTCTCAGGGTCCTGCTTCTTTCATCCTGCCGGTCAACCACTCGTCAAATCCCACTGACTCCAGCTGATACCGCTCGAATCTGGTTTCTTCTCTTCAGCCCTGCAATCACTCCCTCCGGTCCTCAGGGATCTTCTTGCCTCCAGTCAACTACTTTCTTGAAACAATCTGATCATTTCATTTTCCTGCCTAAAGTCATTCAGAGATTCTCTCTACTTACCAATGAAGCACAAATTCCTTAGCACAGATTACAGATCTTTCAAAATCTTGCCCTGCTCACCATTGTAGACTCACACCTTGGTTCCCTCTCATTCACGTAAATCAGTTCCCGCCAGAACGGCCTCCTTACAGCTCTCCCAAAGTGTCGCCTGAGCCCCCCTGAACTTCTGCTCTCTTCCACAGGCAACGAATGAGGTGATGGGCAGGAAATGCTAAGCATGGTTCCCAGCGCTCGGTTAAGTGCTCACTGAACAGTCATCGCTATTATTACACATGTCGCCACCTTGACCCGAACAACGCAGTGACCCCATTTTAGCCGGCTGGCTCTACCCTGGCGCTACCGCCTCCGGAGAGGCTTCCCGGCCCTTCTGAGAGGGCAGGCCGGGTGCCTCCCCTGCTCCCTCAGCTGCCTGTCACAGCACTTACCAGGTGATAGGAAAACCGTCCACCTCCCTGTCTGTCAGTCTCACTTCCTGCACTGTAGATCACAGAGGGAAAAGACAGCGTGTGTTCATCTTTTCACGCCTGGTGTGTAAGCACCGTTTCTAGGACACACTCAACGATGCGCCTGGGGGGAACGAGTAAACTTTAAAGCTGTCACGACTCTCCTACAGCAGGTTTTTGTACTTTTCTTCCGGCTGTACTAGGAGCAGTACTGCTACCTGTCCTGGGAGCAGCGGTGGAAGACACAGGTGGCTCAGATGGGGTGGATGCCAGGGACGACGCTAGTGGGAAGGTTCGGGGTGCTATGCTCCGTGCTCCATGGGGGGGCCAGAACCGGCCTCTTCTCTGTGGAGGCTGGGCACAACTCCGGTCTGGCTGGAGGAGGATCACGGGAAGGCATTAGAACCTAGGAGATCAATTACAAAGACAAATTGTTATGAAAGAAAAAACAAAAATGGCTGCCCTCGTCAAGCAATACAACGTCACTGACCTTTCTCATAAATTGGATTCAGTGGCATTGGAAAAACCATGTCTGATATCACACAACAGTAGAATTCTACACCATCTCTTTCAAATATGCTCTGATATCTATTAAAAATGAAAGAAAAAAGAAAACTGTGGGTTGGACAATTATTGTAAGTGAACATGCACACCCAAAATCACTCAAGATGAAAAGAGAAAAAAAAACAAAAAAACCCTCCACAGCCCCCGAACTATTCAACAAGGCAGTAACTGAAGACAATCAGAACATTCAAAGACCAGGCTTCTAGAGTAAATGATCTCTAGTCATACCATCTATGTGCATAAACTGTAACTTAAAGTTACAGTTAAAGTTAGCCAACCTAAAGTTTTTAAATTAAACATTATGTGCCAGAGGGGAAAGTCTCATAAAATGATATCAAAATTATTTTCTGAGCTTAAACTGCCAGTGACTATAGGGTCCAGGTAAGTAAAAGTCAGGCTAAGAACACAGGAGACCCAACGGGGGAGGTGCAGGAGAAATCCACAGAAGGAAAAGCTGTAAGACCAATATAAACCAGGGAGGGGACCTCAGGTATTTACTGAAATCACAAACTGGTGTCTATTCTGCAGTTGAGGAAAGTAAGGACAGAGACATTTTGTGACTGGGCACCAGATAACTGACTTCACTGCTGATATTAACTAACTACTAGATACTTTAGTTCATACAGTTCAGATATTACGAGGCAACTGGTAAACCCCTTCAACAACAAATTTCAGGAACCAAGGCTGAAAGAAGATGAAGCATAAAATTTTAAATATATTGATCAGACCAAGACAAAATCAACTGACCAACATCTAAAAACTAGGTAGTGGGTTACAGGGAAGGAAAAAGTTCTCCCTCCTACTCTCCAACCTTTCTGCCCGATACCTCCACTCCCCGTAACAAAAAGGCTGATTAACAGAGGAAAAACAAATTGAAGTCTTGTGTGCCAGACGTACGCCCAGGTGCCCAAGAAAGAAAGGAGGTGCAAAGAAGGGAACAAAACAGGAAGTTTAATACATTTTAGGCAAAGAAACAATAGATTTGTGAACTGAAAGGACAAAGGGATTTGAACTTGGGGTAGTTAATGGTGAAGAAGTAATAACAAGGTGTGTTTGTACAGGCTTCTCCAGCACGGTCTTCTCTCTCTAAATCCCCGTCTTTGGGGCTAAGGGTGCCCTCTCCCCTCCTGGCACAGGGAGGCTACCTTGCCCATGGCAGACTTCCGGCCTGCTTTCGGGGACCACAGTGGGGGCGGTGTTCTTCTTGCACGGCACTTTCCCAGGTACCATCAATTCAAAATAATCAATATGCCAAAGTGCCATGTTGGATACTTTGAATCCCTACAGGGTCTAATTTTGAGATGCTCAGCTTGAGGTTTCAGGCACTGAGGTGTGGAAGGGAGCGCTGATATAGGAGGCTGGGCCTCACATCTGTGCTGACAGTAGTACGAAGTTCAGAATCCCTGCGACCAGAGTGCCAGCACATGGCAGTGGGGCCTCTTACCAAGTCACTACCAAGTTGAAATAAAGAATGGAGTCTACAGACAGTGGTCGGAAACATTAAGGCACCTGTCAAAGGCTTCCCAGTAACCAGGGGATGGCTGAGGGGGATTACAACTCCTCCCCTCCCTCCTGTCTACACAATCAGCTTTCCACCATGCTGCCTCTCTGGGCTGTTAGAGCAAGCCGGTTTTTTGCTTTCACTCCCTGGCTCCCTCTCCATGACCTTCACAGAGAACTCCTGGCTAAGTTATTGGTACTCAGGTTCTCTCTGACACACCCCACCCAAAGAAAATGGATCCTCCAGGGAAACAATGGACACCCCCACGCCCCCATTACAGCCTAGCCTGGACAACGGGATCCTTGAATGGCTCTTGTTTCTTTTTTTCTACCCTTAACTACTTTGAAACAACTTCTTTTAGGTGCATCTGTCTGGTCTTGCCCACTTGAAAACAACACTGCAGAAAATGTCATTTATCCTCTACGAATTTAATCTTGACTTGTTTCGAATTTCTTGAATTTTCCTATTCGGTTGCACTATTTGGTGAATAATGCTTCTATATACATTTGTGCACAAGTCTTTGCATGTACAAGTGTTTTGCTTCTCTTGGGTAATTACTTAGCAGTTCAAAGGGGGTTTGGGTCCTAAGGTTTGTAAGGCTCTGTTTATCTTTCTGAGGAACTGCTGGACTGTTTTAGAGTGCCTGTGCCATTTTAGTTCCTACCAGCAATGCCTGAGGGTTCTCATCTCTGTGTGTCCTTACTGACACTTGTTCCCTTTTTGTCTTATTCTAGCCACACTGGGTAAGTGGTATCCCAGTGTGGCTTTCATTTGCATTTCCCTAAAGATCAATGGTCCTAAATTATTTAAACGAGGAGACCTTTTGACCGAAGACAGAGATGTTGGAGGTGGGGGGCCAGTTATGACAGGTTACCTTGAAAAACACTGAAAACAAAGGTAAGGTTGTTACACAGATTTCAGTCCCCTCCTTCTCCAAGGGTAAGAGTTTCTACTGACTTGGAATCATTCTCTTCCTGGTTCAGAGGAAGAGACACTTAACAAATGGAGATTTCCCTTATAAATGTAAATTTCCCTTACAAAAGGGACTACAAATAAATTCTACTGTTTTTAGAGCTTCTCTCCTTAGTGCTTTCTCTCAAATATAATCAGTTCAAATAATCATTTTACCAAAGAGACATATTTTGGGGTCACATATTCTGATACCCTTCAATCTATTTTGAGTTAATTTATGTAGCTTAAGGTAGGGGTCTAAATTTCGTTTTCATATGGGAGTATCCTGTTGTCCCAGTACCATTTGTTGACGAGACTATTCTTTTCCCCATGGAATTTTCTTGGCGCCTATATTAAATACAATTGTACTATTTATAATACGTTTTTGGTGAGGGAAGAAATCTTTGGTTTCGTCATTAATTCCAAACTTTGTACTTCGGCAGAATAAAATTATTTATGTCTTATGCTGCAGAAATAATGTTTATCAACACTAATTCAAGGATTATCTATGACTCAGTTCGGTTCAAAAACACATAATGTGACAGTAGGGCAAAATCTGTATTTCAGTGGAAAATAAAACACTGTCTAAAGGATCTCTTGGTTATCTAATTCTAGTCTTTCTTGTATTTCAGCTATTTGACAACTCTATCAGTTGGAGGTGACTTATAACAATGCAAAATAACTTATTTATAGACAGATGTTCCCCTATACGAACCAGTCTGGCCTCCAGTTGCACATTTATTTCAATGTTCTCCACCTCTGTTCTTCAGATTCTCTTGTAAAACAATACAACATTGATTAATGACTAGGATAAAAGCTAATGCATGTTCATTTTATATCTGTATAATTCATGACTGTACCTTTCTTTCAAAATTATCTTTTAACATAACCAACTTCAAAGAACTAATGAGCCACGTTTAATACACACTTCCATCCATAGAAGCTATAAAATCAAAGACTTAGCAACATAAAAGAAAGTAAACTGTGTTAATATTTAGTGATAGAAGAACATGGTTAATCTTTGGTAATTTCAGATTATTTTTCAATTGGAAGCTTTTAACATTTTAAGACAATTACAAGTTCAGAAAAATCTAGAAACTTTGAAAAGTAATAGCAGGCAATGCAGTCACTTGCACTAAGCCCCACATCAGCCAAACAAGACTTAATACCTAACCTAACTGTAGTTACAACCCTCCCAGGAATGTAGTCTTAACCCGTCAGTCTGGAATGTTCTGGTCAACACCAATAGGTAAGCTGCCTGTCCACCACTGGTAAGTTACCTTAGCGTGGAACAACCCATTCTTTTCCCCCTTCTACCTCCAAAAGCCTTCCTTCTTGTACAGCTCCTCAGAGCTCCTTTCTATTGCCGGATAGGGTGCTGCCCGATTCATGAATCGTTCGATAAGGTCAGTTAGATCTCAGAAACTTCCTCAGTTGAATTGTCGTAATTTAGCAGATTTGGCCCAGGAACGGAGGGCTCTGAACTGCACTTCTGAAGGCGTTCAGGGACGACGAGAAACACAGGCGTGGCGCCCGTGAGCCCCTTTCTGAGTTGTCTTTCTTGCCTTTCCCAAGGGCCCTGCATACGTTCCTCCCGGTCCTGGGCTCTGCCCTCCTTGCCCTGAGCTCCCGATCTCACTTGCTTTCCAAAGTTCCCCGTTTGTCTGAAATCACTCGCTCCACATGGGGGAACTGCCAGCAGTGTGGACACAATCCCCCAGGTGACTGGAAACCCCGGTCCTCGGCTCTGTCCCCACAGTCCGCGTCGGGCGCTGCCGCTGGCGCTGGCAGCCGGAGCCCCCGTTTGTTGGGGTCCTGCCGAGTCAACCCCTTCCCCCGCCCAGACTCCACGCTGGGAAACGTTGGAGGTGCGCGCAGGACTTCTCTCGGCCAGGACACGGTAACAGCACTCGGTGACTGCACGTTATTCGGGCGCACAGGCTTGCTTGTCGTGTCAGGTGAAGGCTGGCGGACAGACAAGGGCTCTCTGCATTCTGAAGAGTTAGGCACGTGACCTCTGGCGCACCTGCTTATCTTGCGTCTAAAGGATGGCAGTCCCGGGAGCCAAAGCCATCTCTACAAACGGCAACATCTTACTAAAACCACCTAGAATCGCGCTGGCTGTTACGAGGAACGTTCCAGTTAGAGAAGATCACTTAAGAAGTGCACTTGGCAGCCAGGATTCCCAAATGAAGCAAACAGGCTGGGATACGTTTGTTAATCGGCAGGCAGAAGCCTCCACAAAGGTTCAAAGTTCCCAAATAGCTTCATTCAAAGATTCACTGTGAAAGGTTATTACAAAATTAAGTAAGTAATTTTTACTGCTTCCCTCTACCCTCCTTTAAATCCTCTTTCTAGTAGTCTTATGTCTGCATTGCCTTTACAGGACTGTAAACAAAAGTCGGCCAAGTTAATGACCTTACAGACACCTTGATATCACCTCTTAAAGGAGGGCCCCACAGGGGACCCTCCCAGAGTTGACAAAACTCTTACATTCTGGTAAAGTGCTACCTTAAACGGCCAAGGGAAATTAAAAATTAGTGACAAATCTTACCAAATTGTGCTAAGTACCACATCTACAGATGGGACCCCGGAAAACTGGACAAACCAGCTAAGGGTGACGATTCTTCCCAGAGTCAGCTCTCCTGGATCTCTGAGTGTAGTGCCTGGTGGAGAAAGAGAATAAACTTCACAGTGTCCCTTTCTTTCTAAATCCAGGCCATTGGGCATTGATCTTTGGGAGTGACTCTGGAGTTTTTGAAGATAGTATTTTTTTTTACACCCTCTGAGGCCCATGGGGTTGATTAGTATTGCCAGAAATATTTACCGTTTGTCCTGACTGAAACCTGACAAGATATGTGAAAGGATTTAATGACTCTGTGATTAGAGAGTTGGCCAGATTGGAGGGGCATCTGGGTGGCTCAGTTGGTTAAGTATCCAACTCTTAATTTCAGCTCAGGTCATGATCTCGAGGTCCTAGGATCAAGCCCTTTGTTGGGCTCCATGCTGAGCTTGGAGCCTGTGCTGGATTCTCTCTCTTGTCCCTCTCTCTGTGCCCCTTCCCCACCTGTTTGAGAGCAGGAGCTCTCTCTTGCTGTCTCAAAATAAATAAGCATTAAAAAAAATTTTGGGGGGCCAGATTGGAAACTGATATTCAGAGCCTGATAGATATTTTTTTTAGGCCTTTTCCTTAAGCTAAATGTAGACAAAGGGAAAGAAAACATTCTGAAGCCTTTGTGGAAAATTGACTAGAAACATTCCAAAGGCAGACAACTCTTAAATCTAGAACATAGGGGCACCTGGGTGGCTCAATCGATTAAGCTTCCAACTTTGTCTCAGGTCATGATCTCATGGTTCATGAGTTCAAGCCCCACATCGGGCTCTGTGCTTTCAGCTCAGAGCTTAGAGCCTGCTTTGGATTCTGTGTCTCCCTCTCTCTCTCTGCCCTGCCCATGCTCGCACTCTGTCTCTCTCTGTCTCTCTCTGTCTTTCAAAAATAAATGTTAAGAAAAAAAATTTTAAAAAAATCTAGAACATAGAAATCTTTTGATTCCCAGTTGGAAATCTCCCTGATACAATAAGCAAACGAAGGATAACGTGGTTGGATGGGTGGTTCAAGCTGCGATGGCCTTCGTTTAGGCTGCGAGGAGACCCAAGTCTTTGAGGAAGAGCGAACCATTCGCCGTATCTCACAGATCTTTGCAAACCCAGACACACAGCCCACACACAATTCATAGGCAACGTGTCCTTTTTACCAGTCCCAGATCCTCCCGTATTTATCTCAAAAGGCTTGTAAGTATTGTCCTTAGGAACCCACGTTCCTCTTGGAGGAACTTAGATTCTTTCCCTGTGCCTGTGAGATATAAAGGTGAACTCTTGATCCTCTCTCTCTCTCTCTCTCTTTTAAATTTTATTTTAGAAAGAGAGAGAGAGAGTGTGTTCCTGCGAGCAGGGGAGGGGCAGACAGAGAGAGAGAGAGAGAGACAGAGACAGAGACAGAGACTATCAAGCAGGCTCAATGGTGTCAGTGTGGAGCCCGGCTCAGGGCTTGATCCCACGACCCTGGGATCATGAAATCAAACTTCAGAGAGGTAATTTTTACCTGAAGGAAGCAAAAGAGGGGAGGGAGAGACTTTATAAAAAAAGACAGACTTCTCCATGGCTTCCATAGGTTACTTGTCAAAGAAAAATACAAATCTTAAGTGTCTTCTCCACAAATATTAGTCGAAAAAAGTTTAACATTAGAGCAGGGTAATCGTAATTTATTCTAACTGTTCTTTCATAACTGGTAAGTTTTGTATTATTGTACCTGATTCATGGAATTCAAAATGAAGCTATAAAGTCTTTGTTTATGTCTGCCTGTATGGTTTTGTTGTTTGTTGCTTTTTGTGTTTTTTAAATGTATATTTATTTTGAGAGAGAGTGTGTGCGCGTGTATGTGCAAGCAGAGGGGCAGAGAGAGAGAGAGAGAGAGAGAGAGAAAATCCCAAGCAGGCTCATCACAGAGGCCGATGAGGGGCCCAGTCCCACAAACCGTTAGATCATGACCTGAGCCAAAATCAAGAGCTGGACGCTCCACCTGCTGAGCCACCCAGATGCCCCCATCTGTATGTTTATACGTATCCATACATATATGTTACAGATGTGTGGGATTTTTCTATCTCCCGATGCTATTGCCAAAACTAATTTGTAAAAGAACTCTACTTAATTGGCTTAAACAAGTAAGTGTTCATATAAATTTAATATTCAGTATTAAAGCCATTTTAAGTTTGTTGGTTTAATTAAAATGGTCATGTCTTTGGAGTTACCAACAGCATTGAATATAATACATACAACTTTTACTCTACCTGGTTTTATTATCAAGTAAGTCCTTGTTATTGCTTATAGAATTTGTCATCAAGAAACATAGTTGGGGAGGGCACCTGGGTGGCTCAGTTGGTTAAGCATCTAACTCTTGATTTCAGCTCTACTCATGATCTCAGGGTTGTGAGATCAAACCCCTCATCAGGCTCTGTGCTGAGCATGGAGCCTGCTTAAGATTCTCTCTCCCTCCCTCTCTCTCTCTCTCCTTCTCCCCCTCCCTCCCTCTCTCTCTGTCCCTGTTTTTCTCTCTCTCCCTCTTTTTCTCTGTCTCCCTCTCTCTCCCTCTCTCTCCACCTCTTTCTCTCGCCCTCTCTCCTCCTGTCTCGCCCTCTCTCCTCCTGTCTCGCCCTCTCTCCTCCTGTCTCGCCCTCTCTCCTCCTGTCTCGCCCTCTCTCCTCCTGTCTCTCCCTCTCTCCTCCTGTCTCTCCCTCTCTCCTCCTCTCTCTCCCTTTCTCCCTCCCTCTCCCTGTCTCTCCCCCCACCCCCCACCTCCCTCTGCCCCTCTCTGCCACTTGCACGCTTCCTTTCTCTCTCAAAAAAGGAAAAGAGACACACAGCTTGGGATAATGTCTGACTTTGTCTAATGTCTCAGGAAGTTTCTGCTGGTGGTCTAAACATAATTAAGAACAAGCAAATAGATGTAAATAGGATACAAAAGTGTGCAGGTGAAATTTTTAGAAAGTTTCCCCAGATCTTTTTGGTAACCTGAAACTTTAAAGTTTTGCTATTTTAATTATGTAATGGGTAGTCATTGATTATCCAGATCATTTCCAAATAAGATAAAATACTAACACACTATTTACTAAACCCAGGCTTCCTTCTGCAAAAGAGCAGAGGATAAATGGGTCCCTTAGTAAACGTCATTTGTCACACTGAAAACTTTACTATGAAAAAGCATGTATTTCTAGAAATAATAAAAAGTATTTAAAATATTTTGCTAAGCCACAGAATGTTAACATAATAGTTCATAATTGTTTAATTCTTTATTTTTACTAAAAACTAGGGTACTTATGGTTAAACATGCTATTATATTTTTAAACCTACTAGAAATAATAAAGGAAACATCTCTGTGTGAAAAGAAAGTAGGATGTATCTTTTCAGTAAAAGACAGTATGAGAAATGGAGATGCATTTTTGTTGAGAAAAAAGTTGTCAAAGGTTTGTAGAAAAGGAATTTCTGAGAGGGATTTTATGCGTGGACAGGGCTGGCTGGTTAAGATTGGAATACGTTTAAACAAGTTAAATAAATTTTAATATCAAAACTAACTTGGTGCAAACTTAGAATTTGGCTTTCTCTCTGTTAAAAGGACAAAGTTTGCATAAGGTCTGTTCTCCTTGTAACAGGACACAAGTGACAACACTGGTTATGTTACCAAGGCTTTGACTGCATTATCACATTTGAAAGAGATGTGCACAGACTCAGGACGAGATAGGTTTAGAGAACTGGAATTGACTTTATGGATCCAGTAAAGCCCCTTGGTGAAAAGAACATCCATCTGGCACCTTGTTTAAAAGGTATCAACAAAACAATACTTTTTAAAAAAAATTTTTTTAATGTTTATTTTTGAGGTGCGCGCGCGCGCGCACACACACACACACACACACACACACACACACACAGTGTGAATGGGGGAGGGGCACAGAGAGAGGGAGGCACAGAATCCAAAGCAGGCTCTAGGCTCCGAGCTGTCAGCACAGAGCCTGACGCAGGGCTTGAACTCACGAACCATGACATCATAACCTTAGCTGAAGTCGGATGAGCGTCTGATTCTTGATCCCAGGGTTGTGGGATCGAGCCCCAAGTTGGACTCTGCACTGAGTGTGGAGCCTGCTTAGGATTCTCTCTCTTTCTCTCCCTCTGCCCCTGTACTCTGCTCACTCTCTCTTTCTCTAAAACAACAAAACCAAAAAAAGATATATCCGACTTTGGGATTTCATAAAATTTCCAGAACACTTGTGTAAATATAAGAAAGCTTAGTATTACTTACTATTTGACACTACTTGTAATTTAATATATCAAATGAGCCTAATTAGTTTAACAGCTCTCTTGTATAAGGAGGGAGAATACTTTTTTGGTGTGATTTTTCCAAGGATGCTCTGGAAAAATCCCAATGTTAATTTGAGGTCAAAAGGACTTCATTTAGAATTTGATTTTTGGAAGGTTGTCAAAAAATATCAAAAGGTTTTAGAACACTTAGTCAAATCCTAAATGAAGTAATACTTAGTTATCCAATTACCATAGTAACAACTAAAGGTTTCATAGGCAAATATAGAAACTTAAAAAAAAAACTTAGCCTTTAAAAAAAAATTATTTTAAGGTTTATTTATTTTTGAAAGACACACACAGAGTGTGAGTGGGGGAGGGGCAGAGACAGCAGGAGACACAGAATCAAAAGCAGACTTCAGGCTCCAGGCTCCGAGCTGTCAGCACAGAGCCCGATGCAGGGCTCAGACCCACGGAATTGTGAGATACGACCTGAGCCGAAGTTGGCGCTTAACGGACTGACCCACCCAGGAGCCCCTAAACTTAGCTCTTTTAATAGAGAAGATATAGCTTTCTTAGGTAACAAAAGACCTGATCATGAACCACAGGAAATTGCTTTGACAAGACACAAAATCTTTCTTTCTTCTGGGCAGATGACTGAAAAAGGTAAAGAAAAACCTTCCATAATCTCTTAACAAGAGCAGGCCAGTTGTCCACGAAAACTTGGTCCTTTTAACAAAGAGAAAACCGAATTCTAGTTTTGTACTAATTTTAGTTATGAAAGTAAAACTCATTAATTAAATTCATTCCAATCTTAGTCCTGATCATACCTAAAACTCCTTTCCCTATTATTTCCGGTAGTTTTAATCACATATATTAGATTTTTAACCCTTAACCTCTTTTAATTTTTCATGAAAATTAAGAAATATGCAATAATGAACTATCTTTTACATTAGCATCTTTGCTTTATAATTTCTAGAAACGTGGTTTTTCACGGAAAATTTCCCAATGTGGGATAAAACGTGTTTAGTACTAGACTAAGATAGCTTTAATCCTCCACAAAAGGAAGAAAAAGTGCATAAACCTGTATGTAATAATGTTTCAGTGTTTTTATTTTATTAGGAAATGATCTGTATAGTCAAATTTAACTTAGTGAAACTTTAAGGTTTTAGGTTACAAAAAAATTTGGAGACACTGTTTCAGAAATGTACCTAAAACCTTTTTATCTTACTTACATCCGTTTAATTTACTTATTGTTAACAACTATGTTTAGATTAACTACAAACACTTCATTAGATGTTAGACAACTTCGGTCATCATCCTGGGTTATTTTTCTAGGTGACAGAGTTTGTAACAAAGACATCACAGACTTAGCCGATTACTAAACCCAGAAGGAATTGCAATGCTGTTAACTCTGGAGACATGCGTATTTTCAATCAACCGGCAAACGTAAACTAGCGCTTATATCATATAATACTTAGATCACATGAACCTGAAAAGCATGTGGGTTATTTTCTATTACATTTTGAGAATTTAGTTTATATAAGTGTTTATTTGTTTAAGCCAATTAAACAGAACTCTATTACAAATAAATTTTGATATTGTCATCCAGAGATAGAAAATAACACACATCTATGACACTACATGAACACTGAGACTGATGCAAACAGAGACTTCATATGTTTGTTTTAAAACTTTAGCCATGATGGGGCACCTGCTGGCTCAGTCAATAGAGCAGATGACTCCTGATCTCAGGGTAGTGAGTTCAAGCCCCACACTGGGTAGGGAGCCTATAAATAAATCAGTAAGTATGTAAATAAGTAAATAAGTAAATTAAAAAATATAGTCCCGAGACAGATATCATAATGTAAACTCATTTACCGTAAAAGATCAGAAGGGGGAAAAGTTATTTAAAATTTAGGCCAATGAAAAATCCGTTGGAATAAGTTTATCTGCTCAGACAGCTAAAACTTTTTCTACCAATATTTGATTTTTCATTACCCTTTTTGTTTTTCTATAATTCCCTCACTGAAGTTTATAGAACGTTTGATTCTCAGAGGGACAGGGGAGGAATGTTAGTTCCTCCAGGAAGTTTTTGGTCAGGACAAACAAATATTTCTGGGAGTATTGGATGACCCCTTGGACTGAAGAGGCATTCCCAGAGACAGTGCAAAAGATAGTTTATTTTGATTTTTCTCTGGGGCACCACAGGCAGAGATCTGGGGGAGCTGACTGTGGTACAAATCTTACCGTTAGCCAGGTCCTTGTTTTTCTAGGATCCCACCTGTAGGTCCTGAGTGGAATTTAAAGTGGAGAGTGTAGCTGGGGGATTTACCAAAATTTGGCAAGGTTTTTTAAAAATTAATTTTAATTTTAGTTTCCCTTTGGCTGTTTTAAGGGACTCATAGCAGTTCACCCGAAAATCCTTCATAGTCTTGTCAACACTGGGAGGGACCCGAGCAGAGGCCTTCCTTGGGAGGCAAATATGGGGGTGTCTGTAAGGCCATCAAGTTGGCCATTTACAGGCTTGGTTCTAAGTCTTTTCTGAGTCCTCAGCTATGATCATGAACGGTGGCCTCCTATCCTGTTTTCTGCCTTTTTATTAATCCATTAATCTCAGGAGGTTATCTGTGTATTAAAAACTTTTGAGGATCTTCCTTGGATTTAGGAAATTCTTTAACTATGATGTCTAGATCAGCCTTTGAACTAGGAGAGGAAGATACCGGGAGAGGAGGCTGTGACATTGGTGGTGTTAGTTTGAAAGTTGACTGTCTCTTCAAGTGGAAAGGCAGTCCGGACAGAGGATCCCCGGAATGGGTATCGGACCAAGGAGGGTGGAGGGGAGCTGTGGGCAGTCACATCCATCAGTCTTACAGTCTTTGTTGTAGGTACCTCTTATGTCCCTAATTTTTGTATTCACCTTTGGCAATTTGGCCAATCGAGGTGTCTGTAAGGTCATTAACTTGGCCGACTTTTGTTTACAGTCCTGTAAAGGCAATGCAGACATAAGACTACTAGAAAGAGGATTTAAAGGAGGGTAGAGGGAAGCAGTAAAAATTACTTACTTAATTTTGTAATAACCTTTCACAGTGAATCTTTGAATGAAGCTATTTGGGAACTTTGAACCTTTGTGGAGGCTTCTGCCTGCCGATTAACAAACGTATCCCAGCCTGTTTGCTTCATTTGGGAATCCTGGCTGCCAAGTGCACTTCTTAAGTGATCTTCTCTAACTGGAACGTTCCTCGTAACAGCCAGCGCGATTCTAGGTGGTTTTAGTAAGATGTTGCCGTTTGTAGAGATGGCTTTGGCTCCCGGGACTGCCATCCTTTAGACGCAAGATAAGCAGGTGCGCCAGAGGTCACGTGCCTAACTCTTCAGAATGCAGAGAGCCCCTGTCTGTCCGCCAGCCTTCACCTGACACGACAAGCAAGCCTGTGCGCCCGAATAACGTGCAGTCACCGAGTGCTGTTACCGTGTCCTGGCCGAGAGAAGTCCTGCGCGCACCTCCAACGTTTCCCAGCGTGGAGTCTGGGCGGGGGAAGGGGTTGACTCGGCAGGACCCCAACAAACGGGGGCTCCGGCTGCCAGCGCCAGCGGCAGCGCCCGACGCGGACTGTGGGGACAGAGCCGAGGACCGGGGTTTCCAGTCACCTGGGGGATTGTGTCCACACTGCTGGCAGTTCCCCCATGTGGAGCGAGTGATTTCAGACAAACGGGGAACTTTGGAAAGCAAGTGAGATCGGGAGCTCAGGGCAAGGAGGGCAGAGCCCAGGACCGGGAGGAACGTATGCAGGGCCCTTGGGAAAGGCAAGAAAGACAACTCAGAAAGGGGCTCACGGGCGCCACGCCTGTGTTTCTCGTCGTCCCTGAACGCCTTCAGAAGTGCAGTTCAGAGCCCTCCGTTCCTGGGCCAAATCTGCTAAATTACGACAATTCAACTGAGGAAGTTTCTGAGATCTAACTGACCTTATCGAACGATTCATGAATCGGGCAGCACCCTATCCGGCAATAGAAAGGAGCTCCAAAGGGCTACAGAAAGAAAAAGGTTTTAAATGCAGGACAAGGAAATTATAAAGAACAAAAACAGGACTATTTCAGGCAAGATGGCCTCCCTTTGGGGAACAAAAGGGTCTCATTAATGGATGACCTCACTGGTGCAGACGGGGGAATTCCAGAATGACCTCTTAAGATCAGTCCTGGGGAAGGGTGAACTGCAACTGGGTTAGATACTAGGTCCCAGTCTGGCAAAGTGGGCCTAGCCCAGGTGACTCCATCTGTGGTAACCACGGGCTGTGTATGTGGGCCGGCTCCAGGGACATCTGCTAAATCATCGTTCCCCTGAGACACTGGCAGAGGCACCCAGAGGGAGAAGCACTAAAGTCATCATTAGGTGGCTGACTGGTGAAGGCAGAAACACCTTCTATTCTTATACGTGTCTGGCCCTGACAGGACAGCAGAGGAAGGGGATGTTTTGTTAACCGGGAAGGCGCTGGGAGCCACCTTCCTTGCTGCTGCTGGAGGCGGGTGCCCTTAGGAGGCACCTTCTTTTCTATTCTATTCTATTCTATTCTATTCTATTCTATTCTATTCTATTCTATTCTATTCTTTGAGAGAGAGACAGCGTGTGAGTGGGGGCGGGGAAGAGACACTGAATCAGAAGCAGGCTCCAGGCTGCCAGCAAAGAGTGAGATCATGACCTGAGTCCAAGTCGGATGCTTAATCCACTGAGCCACCCAGGCGCCCCGGGAGGCACCTACTTGTGACGGTACAGCCTGTAGTGGCGCCTGGCGACCTCAGCACCCCGTCCCTCAACGACCCCCCCCCCAAGCACCCCCACCCACCTGGTCTCCAGAGCTCTTGCTGGGTGGTTCCTGGGGCGGAGAAGTCTCCTTTCCCAACTCCTCGCCTGCAGGTGGAGTCCTCACGAAGGCGGGAAACAGCCTGCTCCGGGAAGAGTGTCTGGGGGCCGGGGTCCCTGTGGGCTCACTCGGCGGCGGCCCCCAGCCGAGGAGGAGTCGAGGCCCGCCAGGGCGCCCCCCGCGGGGCTTCTGCCTGCTGGGGGACACGAAGAGGTCAGGCCGGGCTCCCCGTAGTCGTCCGTGTCCCGCTCTCTGCCCAGGCAGCGGGGGTCCTTTCCGAGATCTTCGGAGGTAGGGGGGTCCCTCCCCCCAGAGTCCCGACGCCGCGTCCCCGGTCAGCAGCGTCTCCCCGCCGTGCAGCCGCCACCCGGGCCTCCGGACAAAGGTGAGCGGGGACCCGACGGGGCCCGCCCTGCGGGGCTCACAGCTCTCCGCGCGAGCGTGGGCGGCTCACCAGGTAGCAGCGGCCCCCCCAGCCCAGGTCACAGGCGGGCCGGCGACAGCAAGCGCCCGTGCGGTCCCCCGCGGGATTCTAGTAGTTTCCACGTCGGGCGAAAGGACGGCGTTGGCGTGCTTCCTCCCGTCAGCGCACTGGCCGCGGGCCCCACCTGCAAACAGAGGTCTCCAGTGAGGAATACGGCGGCAGCCAGCGTCCCCTACAGAAAGCGCCCCCCTTCGGCCCACAACCTAGCCGCGACCCCGCCGGCCGCCGCGCCCCGGACTCTCCCCCCTCGCCCATCGTACCTTCCAGGCCCTCCTCGTGTCATTTCACCACGTGAAATTACTAAGCATTCTTTCCCAGCTGCGTATGGCTTTTACACTATTTGTGGTGCCGTGCTCCTCACCCAAAATTCACGTGTTAAAGGTTTACCTGAGGAACAGCACCACATTCCTGTTGTTAAATTGATTTTTTTAGTCTCACAGGGGATTCTGATGACAGATCACTTGCCAGGGAAGTCTCAAAGGAGAGAAAAACCTGTCCTCAGTCTAGGTCTGTAACAACTAGCTCTTTTTTTTTTTAAGTTTATTTAAAGTTTATTTTATTTATTTTTGAGAAAGAGAGAGAGAGGGAGGGAGAGCATGCACACGTGAGAGAAGCAGGGGAGGGGCAGAAAGAGGCAGCCAGAATCCCAAGCAGGCTCCATGCAGTCAGCACACAGCCTGATGCGGGGCTTGGACTCATAAACCGTGAGACCATGACCTGAGCCGAAATCAAGAGTCAGACCCTTAATGGACTGGTCCACCCAGCTGGCCCTAAACTGATTTTATTTTTTTGTCTCACGGGTGATTCTGATGATTGATCAATTGACAGGGAAATCTCAAAGCAGAGAAAAACTTGTCCTCAATACATTGGGTATGTAACAACGAGCTTCAATCAGACTCTAAATAATGAGCTACAAATGCTTTCAGTCGGCAAAGACGACAGGTATCAGGGCCGTGCCACCCCCCGTGTGGCCTGCAGACACGGTGGTGCAGGGCCACAAGTGTGGTGACCCGTCCACGACAAAATGACAGAAACTGAGACTTTCAGAACCTTCGGCAGCAGTTTGTCATTCCCTGAAATCCAAGGGCAAAGTCACTTTTTTATTCTTTTTATGTATTGATAGAGATCTCTTTCCTAGTGAGGGCTCTGTCGGGAACCTGTTACTTTCCTCATGGTGATAGTACTTCTAACCGGAGGTAAGAGAAATGGTTAAATACAGTGTAAGAGTCATCTCTACTTCTACCTGTACACACATCAAGTTTTTGACAATTGTTCGGGGTGCCTAGGGTGGCTCCGTTGGTTACATGTCTGACTTCGGCTCAGGTCCTGACTTGGCGGTTGGTGGGTTTGAGCCCCATGTCGGGCTCTGTGCTGACAGCTCAGCCTGGAGCCTGCTTCGGATTCTGTGTCTCCCTCTCTCTCTGCTCCTCCCCTGCTCATGCTCTCTCAAGATAAACATTAAAAAATGAATGAATGAATGAATGAATGAATGAATCATTCAATGCCGGGGCACCTGGGTGGCTTAGTCAGTTAGCCACCCAACTCTTGATTTCAGCTCAGGTCATGATCTCACAGTTGTGAGATGGGAGTCTCACGTTGGGCTCTGTGCAGAGCATGGAGCCTGCCTGGGATTCTCTCTCTCTCTCTCTCTCTCTCTCTCTCCCTCTGCCCCTTTCCTCTGCGCTCGCACACGTGTACTCTCTCTAAGTAGATAAACATTAAAAAAAATTGTTCAGTGACTCTAGAGGAAAGTCTAATTGGTCCAATTTAATAGGAATTAGGTATAATAGATATGCATCTTTCCCCGTGAGTAAGCTAGCAACAAACTATTTTTTTTTTAATTTTTTTTTAACGTTTATTTATTTTTTTTGAGACGGAGAGAGACAGAGCATGAACAGGGGAGGGGCAGAGAGAGAGAGGGAGACACAGAATCCGAAACGGGCTCCAGGCTCTGAGCTGTCAGCACAGAGCCCGACGCGGGGCTCGAACTCACGGACCGTGAGATCATGACCTGAGCCAAAGTTGGACACTTAACCGACCGAGCCACCCAGGCGCCCCCAACAACAAACTACTTTAATTCAACTGAAATGACATTTTCTCCAATGCAAATCTACTTTTTAAAAATTACCTTAATAGTTTTAGCCTTTTATTTTCTAACAAAAAGCTTCACCTCAGATATAGAGAGGGAAACAACCTCCAGTTGAACATAAAACAAAAACTAGCATCTCTAATTAAAATCAGGAGATGGGGGGCGCCTGGGTGGCGCAGTCGGTTAAGCGTCCGACTTCGGCCAGGTCACGATCTCGCGGTCCGTGAGTTCGAGCCCCGCGTCGGGCTCTGGGCTGATGGCTCGGAGCCTGGAGCCAGCCTGTTTCCGATTCTGTGTCTCCCTCTCTCTCTGCCCCTCCCCCGTTCATGCTCTGTCTCTCTCTGTCCCAAAAATAAATAAAAAACGTTGAAAAAAAAATTTTTTTTTAAAAATCAGGAGATGGTGAAGGGTGTAGAACGGACAGATAATCTTGGACTCCCACGTCTACTCTGAAAAATATTGCCTTTATTTGTAAAGATACCATTATGTCCCTGAATGGCCTTTAAATGAAGACCCAGTCTAGAAATTTCTTTCGGACACATATGGTAGGATAGACTTTATTTCCCTTGAGAACCTGTTAGGTCATCTCTTGAACAGAGTGATCCCTAGAAGCTGCCCTGTTTCCTTTCTGGCGTGGGCCACCAGGTGGCCCAAATGCCAACTTGTAAAACTGTGTCAAGGAAACCACCGTACAGAAAGAAGGCTGTAATCCTGGAGCAAGTGGCTGAGAAGAACTTTCCAAGGCAGAAGCCTTGACACAGCTTAAAGCAGTTTTCGATCAGGTACAGACTTCCATCCACTCCTCGGGTAGACCACCTGTTTGCTCTGCAAAAGCCACCTGAATGGTCTGTATAGACAGACATACCTTCTGCAGAGATCTTAATGCTAAATAAAGAAGTTTGAAAAGGTTTCCAGCAACTAACCATTCTTCCGTGAGGCCAAGTTGCCATAATTACTTCAGACTCTAGAAGACTCACTCAACACAGCTCGCAAAGAGACCAGAGAACACTCTCCCATGTTCCTACGTTCTCCACAGTCCCAGCCCGATCTGTGACGGTAGTAAGAACCCCATGATGGTTGCAAATCAATGAAATCATCATCAGCATTTTGTCAAAGGTACAGAGGATAGACAGGGAAGACAGGCAAACTGCAAATAACATTATGGGGGCTCAGGAATGCAGGAATTTTAAATTAATGGAAGAATCACAAGAAAAAGACAAAGAGGAATGCAAAAGTGGGGATTTGTGAAAAAAAAAAAAGAGTGCCTAAACATTAGTAATCCATGAGGAATGACAGGGCTCTTCCAGTGATAGCATTTCCTGCAGTAGCCCCTATATACTCTACAACAGTGCTCGTAATAAGTCAGCTGCTTCATGGGGCGCCTCGGTGGCTCAGTCTGGTAAGCGTCCAACTTCGGCTCAGATCATGATCTCACGGCTCATGAGTTTGAGCCTCATGTCAAGCTCTGTGCTGACAGTGCAGAGCCTGCTTGGGTCTCTCTCTCTCTCTCTCTCTCTCTCTCTCTCTCTCTCTCTCTCTGTCCCTCTCCTGCTTGTGCTCTTTCTCTCTCAAAATAAATAAACTTTTAAATAAATAAATAAATAAGCAAGCAAGCAAGCTGCTTCAAACCCTTGAGCCACACCCTCTAGGCATTCTAGTTCAATAGGTCTGGATGCAGATAAAACATTTTATTTTTTTTTAATTTAAGTTTATTTATCTTGAGAGTGCACGCAAGAGGGGGAAGGAAAGAGATAGAGAGGGAGAGAGAGCATCCCAAGCAGGCCCTGCCCTGTCAGCACAGAGCCCACGAGGCTCAATCCCACAAACCATGAGATCGTGACCTGAGCCGAAATCAATGATTCGGCCAAAATCATTAACCAACTGAGCCTAACAGGTGCCCCAAAGCTGTATTTTAACAAGGGTCACTCTTGGTGTTGACAAGAAACAGGCCCCAAATGGAGTCACTTATGTTAAGACCCACTGAGACTAACTACCTAATTTAACTGCAGATTCAGCCTCTTCCACTGAGTGTAATTTTAAACCAATCAGTCTGGAACGTCCTGATCCCACGAGTGAGGTCATCTGCATGATAAGATTCCCTGACTTCCCCCAAAGGAAGGTGATCTCCCCTCCTCCTGCCTATAAAATCCTTCCATTCTGTACAGCCCCTTAGAGCTCCCTTTGGCCTGCTAGAAGCCTTCTGCCCAATTCATGAAGCCTCGGACAAGGCTAATTAGATCTTTACATTTACTCAATTGAAAAAAAAAATAACTTTTTTTAACCCAGGTAAGCCTTATTATGGCTTCACCACACTTTGATAAACTCTGGACATAAAATCGGTTTCCCTGGCCATAGCTCTGCCCTCAGTCCTTGGTAAATTCAAAGGGGCCCTAGCTGGCCTGGTCAGGACGTGGGTTAACAGAATTGCCGCTCAACAGTGACTTCATATCATGAGTGAGTCCACAGTAGGCAAGCAGAATATATGAAAATAAAGATTTAGGATAAAAGAGAGTGTGGTCATTTGCTCTCCAAGAACATCACCTATTGTGATTATTTTAAATAAATATATAAAGTTTTCCTAGTGTACATGAAATAGAACTTTATTTTTTCAAAAATAGTCATGACAGTAAAAAACTATTTAAATTCCTGTTTCCAGAAAACCACGCGTTCATGAGGGCTGCCTTCCTGCCTTTGGCCAAATGATTCTGTTGCAAAGCAAACACAGAGCCCCTTCATTCCGTGCTGATCTGAGTTGTTTAAGCCAAAGACAGGAAGCTCCTGTGTGATGCTAGCGGTGCCAAGGGAATGGCTTCCTACCTGCGACGGTCACCAGAAACAGCAACGGAGACCGCACACTCGTGGGGGGGTATCATTCTGTCCCACACAGTGGATGGATGCAGGCTTCTGGGCACATCCTGAGAGGCCTCTGGTGCAGGCTCCCTTTGATGTTTCCTAGGAACCAGATTCGGCCTCAGGAACCTCAAAGGAAAATCAGAAAGCAGACAAGAAGGAAGAAAAAGAATAGGCAGATGAGGGAACACACAAAATTACTTCTATCGTTTATTCATGTCAGTGGGAAGCCTGCCCTGTTAACACCATAGGGCCCTATCCCAGGCAGACGATCCACCCCAGTTCTGTTCAAACAGCAAGGACAGTTCCTAAGAAGAGGCAGAGGGTTTCATGCTCTGATAGGGGCCCACGGCAGGCAGCCCCCAAATGGGCCACTGTGCCATGAACATTATTTTGAGTTAAAAGCAATCCAAACCCAGCAGATTCCGGAAAAGCTCTTTATCTCCCCTCAACTGCCTGCTTGTACCAGGACGAGAGCTATTAACAAAGATTCCTCTTTGCCCAAGAAACTTCTCTACGTAACAGGGCACCTGTGTTTTCCAAACACCTTCCTTCACCCTCCTGCTAATGGTCTTTCTCCCCGTGGTATCCTCAGACCCCCACCCTCCTCCCCTCAGCTCATATAAGCTGAATATTATTGCCTGACTGTCTTTAGAATTTCCACTTCTGTGTGGATTCCCCACATGTACATACACTATTCAGTTTGACTTCTTCCTGTTACTCTGTCTCATGTCAATTTGATTCTTGGTCTAGCTAGAAGGACCTTAAAGGACAGAGGATTCTTCCTCCACAACACTTTCTCCCCTTACAAGCCCAAACCTATGAAATAATATGAAATCATACTACTATATTTCATCAGTTCTAACAGGTAAGCATTTCCATACGTGTACCATCCCTGAAATCAAGATGTCTTAAGATAGCCAAGCACTGGACAGGAGACAGATGCCACTGCTTGTGTGTGTGTGTGTTGATAATGCAGAACTGGTCTCAAAGGCTCAGAAGAAAGATAATATGAAGCATTCTTTTAAGAAATATTGCATCGCTGGGGTGCCTGGGTGGCTCAGTCGGCTAAGCGTCCAACTTCGGCTCAGGTCATGATCTTGAGGTCTGGGAGTTCAAGCCCCCGTCAGGCTCTGTGCTGACAGCTCAGAGCCTGGAGCCTGCTTCAGATTCTGTGTCTCCCTCTCTCTCTGTCCCTCTCCCACTCGCACTCTGTCTCTCTCTCTCCAAAATAAATAAACATCAAAAAAATTAAACAAAAAAAGAAATATTGCATCCCCAAACGCTCATGATGGTACACAGGCAATACTGTATGGGAGAAATTTGGCACTAACTAGCTTGACAAGTGATACCGCAGAAGTGGGTCAAGATGGTGAGGAAAGTTAAGAATGCCTTAATTTCTATTCACTTACAGTTTCTTTTTATAAATTCTCAAGAATTATTTATGATACAAAACAATCTGCCTAAATAAATCTATTTCAATGTGCAGAAATTTTCTAAATGACAAGAAACTGCTGTGCTGTGTGTAACAGACAGGCTTCTTCTTCCTTAGTGTTATTTCAAAAAATGATGCATCTTATAATCGCTGCTGTCTTAGAGTCAACGAAATACAGTAACATTGAAACTTTATCTTTGTCTGGCACTTTCTTCAGTGTGATCTTCATAACAACCCAGGCAATATTATTATCTCTGCTTTAAAAATGATGAAATTGAAGCTCAGGAAAGTTCACTGATTTGCCCAAGACTGAAAAGCCAGTACTAGTGTTACCAGTTATCACTAACTCAGGAAAGGAACGGGTGAGCCCTGGTGTGATGCATCAGCCAACTGTTCCCCCACTGAGGCGGCTGGACAAATGGAAAGCACCACTGCAGAACAAAGTCAGATAAACTCGTTGTAAGAGGAGCCAATAACCCAAGAGAGGAGGGTCTGGAAAAGAGAACGGGAGAGATTACTTTGGGGGAGGTGGCAGGCTCCAGCCTTAACAACTGACCTCAGAATAAACTGACCTCTCTGCTGGCAAGATGGACACCAGGAGTTTTATAGGGAGAGGTTCAGGGGGTACACGTAAGAGAGCAGGCAGAGAGCACGTGATCATGGCTGGGAGTCAGTAGATACTCAGCACATGACCATGGGCAGGGAAGGGGACCTGTGGGGTATGGTCTTCTAGGCATCCTCCCACCACTACCAGAGCTTTTCTGGCCTGGCAGGTGGAACGTTCTGGTCATTGCAAAACATCATCAATGCCTCAGAAATAAGAATGAGCTTCAGGCAGAGCACAAGTTAAGGGGTCTTGTCTATTCCTGGTTTTAACTGTTGGGGTCTATGGTTGAACAAGAGGACTAGCTGACTAGGAGGTCTAGACTCCCAAGTATTTGTTATTTCAAGTACATAACAAATCCCCCGCGGGTAAGGGCTTCCTAATGAGCGTGTCAGAACCCTGCTGTGGGTTGCAAGTTGCTGTGTTCCTGTGAACTACATTGGAGTTCCAGTCTACACCACTCTTTCCCCACCCACACCTTCCTTTCCTCACTATTCACAAATACACTCAGCCTTTTGTGAGAACACAAGACTCTTCGTCTTCCCTCCTCCCACCACCTTTTCTAGAAGCAACCCAGCACCTTTAGAAATTCATGAGCGTAGGAGGAGGGATAACAAAGAATGGGTCACACCTGGACACTGGCCTCTGCAGCCAGTCATTCAATGATGTGGTAATCTAAGGAAGGCGAGAGATACGAATGACGAAACTACAACAATTTCAAAATAAACTCGATGTCCTTTATTCAAGGGAAAACAGTCCATGGACTGGGGGCCATTTAGTGCCTCACAGGCTCTGGAGCACTCTTCCCGAGGGATTTGGGGTAAGAGCAAGTTTAACAGAGAATGAAGGGGGGCTTTCGGGAAGATGGCGGCGTAGGAGGACGCTGGGCTCACCGCATCCTGCTGATCACTTACATTCCACCCACACCTGCCTAAATAACCCAGAAAATCGCCAGAAGACCAGCAGAACGGAGTCTTCGGAGCCAAGCGCAGATGAGAGCCCACGGAAGAGGGTAGGAAGGGCGGCGAGGCGGTGCGCGCTCCACGGACTGGCGGGAGGGAGCCGGGGTGGAGGGGCGGAGGGGCGGCCCACCGGCCAAGCAGAGCCCCCGAGTCTGGCTGGCAAAAGCGGAGGGGCCGGACGGAGTGTGTTCCGACAGCAAGTGGGACTTGACATCTGGAAGGTTATAACCTAACAGCTCTGCTCGGAGAACGGGAGGGCTGGAGGACAACGGGAGGGAGAGTTGTTGAGAACTGGACAACAGAGCTCAGCTTGGCGGGGAACAAAGGCGCTCGCCAGCGCCATCTCCCTCGCCCATCCCCCAGCCAAAATCCCAAAGGGAACCGGTTCCTGCCAGGGAACTGGCTTGCACGGTGCAAACAACGAACGCTGTGCTTCTGCGGATCCATCCCTCTGGCGGCGGGTCTGACTCCCTCCCGAAGCAGATCACCGAAGGAGAAGCGAGCTGAATCTGCCCCTCCCGCCCCTGTGCACCTTGCCTATCCACCCCAGCTAATACGCCAGATCCCCAGCACCACAAGCCTGGCAGTGCAAGGTATTCAAGACAGCACAGGGGAAGTGCCCCTCAGTTGGGCACCACTCCAGGGACTATCCAAAATGACGAAACGGAAGAATTCCCCCCAAAAGAATCTCCAGGAAATAACGACAGCTAACGAACTGATCAAAAAGGATTTAAACAATATAACAGAAAGTCCATTTAGAATAATAGTCATAAAATTAATCGCTGGGCTTGAAAACAGTATAGAGGACAGCAGAGAATCTATTGCTACAGAGATCAAGGGACTAAGGAATAGTCAGGAGGAGCTAAAAAATGCTATAACCGAGCTGCAAAATAAAATGGAAACGACCACGGCTCGGATTGAAGAGGCAGAGGAGAGAATAGGTGACCTAGAAGATAAAATTATGTTAAAAGAGGAAGCTGAGAAAAAGATAAAAAAATCCAGGAGTATGAGGGGAAAATTAGAGAACTAAGTGATGCACTAAAGAGAAATAATCTACGCATAATTGGTATTCCAGAGGAGGAAGAGAGAGGGAAAGGTGCTGAAGGTGTACTTGAAGAAATAATAGCTGAGAACTTCCCTGATCTGGGGAAGGAAAAAGGCATTGAAATCCAAGAGGCAGACGTAACTTAATAGATCTTCTGCACGACATATCATAGTGAAACTGGCAAAATACAAGGATAAAGAGAAAATTCTGAAAGCAGCTAGGGATAAACGTGCTCTAACATATAAAGGGAGACCGATAAGACTCGTGACCCATCTCTCTACTGAAACTTGGCAGGCCAGAAAGGAATGGCAGGAGATCTTCCATGGGATGAACAGAAAAAATATGCAGCCGAGAATCCTTTATCCAGCAAGTCTGTCATTTAGAACAGAAGGAGAGATAAAGGTCGTCCCAAACAAACAAAAACTGAAGGAATCCGTCACCACTAAACCAGCCCTACAAGAGATCCTAAGGGGGATCCTGTGAGAGACAAAGTACCAGAGACATTGCTACAAGCATGAAACCTACAGACATCACAATGACTCTAAACCCATATCTTTCTATAATAACACTGAACATAAATGGACTAAATGCTCCAACCAAAAGACATAGGGTATCAGAATGGATAAAAAAACAAGACCCATCTATTTGCTGTCTACAAGAGACTCATTTTAGACCTGAGGACACCTTCAGATTGAGAGTGAGGGGATGGAGAACTATTTATCATGCCACTGGAAATCAAAAGAAAGCTGGAGTAGCCATACTTATATCAGACAAACTAGACTTTAAATTAAAGGCTGTAACAAGAGATGACAAAGGGCATTATATAATTATTACAGGGTCTATCCATCAAGAAGAGCTAACAATTATAAATGTCTATGCGCCGAATATGGGAGCCCCCAAATATATAAAACAATTACTCACAAACATAAGCAACCTTATTGATAAGAATGTGGTAATTGCAGGAGACTTTAACACTCCACTTACAGAAATGGATAGATCATCTACACATGGTCAATAAAAAAACAAGGGCCCTGAATGATACATTGGATCATATGGACTTGACAGATATATTTAGAACTCTGCATCCCAAAGCAACAGAATAGACTTTCTTCTCGAGTGCACATGGAACATTCTCCAAGACAGATCACATACTGGGTCACAAAACAGCCCTTCATAAGTATACAAGAATTGAGATCATACCATGCATACTTTCAGACCACAATGTGATGAAGCTTGAAATCAACCACAGGAAAAAGTCTGGAAAACCTCCAAGAGCATGGAGGTTAAAGAACACCCTACTAAAGAATGAGTGGGTCAACCAGGCAATTAGAGAAGAAATTAAAAAATATATGGAAACAAACGAGAATGAAAATACAACAGTCCAAACGCTTTGGGATGCAGTGAAGGCAGTCCTGAGAGGAAAATACATTGCAATCCAGGCCTATCTCCAGAAACAAGAAAAATCCCAAATACAAGATCTAACAGCACACCTAAAGGAAATAGAAGCAGAACAGCAAAGGCAGCCTAAACCCAGCAGAAGAAGAGAAATAATAAAGATCAGAGAAGAAATAAACAATATAGAATCTAAAAAAATTGTAGAGCAGATCAACGAAACCAGGAGTTGGTTTTTTGAAAAAATAAACAAAATTGATAAACCTCTAGCCAAGCTTCTCAAAAAGAAAAGGGAGATGACCCAAATAGATAAAATCATGAATCAAAATGGAATTATTACAACCAATCCCTCAGAGATACAAGCAATTATCAGGGAATACTATGAAAAATTATATGCCAACAAACTGGACAACCTGGAAGAAATGGACAAATTCCTAAACACCCACACACTTCCAAAACTCAATCAGGAGGAAATAGAAAGCTTGAACAGACCCATAACCAGCAAAGAAATTGAATCAGTTATCAAAAATCTCCCAACAAATAAGAGTCCAGGACCAGATGGCTTCCCAGGGGAGTTCTACCAGATGTTTAAAGCAGAGATAATACCCATCCTTCTCAAGCTATTCCAAAAAATAGAAAGGGAAGGAAAACTTCCAGACTCATTCTATGAAGCCACTATTACTTTGATTCCCAAACCAGACAGAGACCCAGTAAAAGGCCAGTACAGGCCAATATCCCTGATGAATATGGATGCAAAAATTCTCAATAAGATACTAGGAAATCGAATTCAACAGCATATAAAAAGAATTATACACCATGATCAAGTGGGATTCATTACTGGGATGCAGGGCTGGTTCAACATTCGCAAATCAATTAATGTGATACATCCCATTAATAAAAGAAAAGAACCATATGATCCTGTCAATCGATGCAGAAAAGGCATTTGACAAAATTCAGCAACGTTTCTCAATAAAAACCCTCGAGAAAGTCGTGATAGAAGGAACATACTTAAACATCATAAAAGCCATTTATGAAAAGCCCACAGCTAACATCATCCTCAATGGGGGAAAAACTGAGAGCTTTTTCCCTGAGATCAGGAACATGACAGGGATGTCCACTCTCACCGCTGTTGTTTAACATAGTGTTGGAAGTTCTAGCATCAGCAATCAGACAACAAAAGGAAATCAAAGGCATCAAAATTGGCAAAGAGGAAGTTAAGCTTTCACTTTTTGCAGACGACATGATATTATACATGGAAAATCCGATAGACTCCACCAAAAGTCTGCTAGAACTGATACATGAATTTAGCAAAGTTGCAGGATACAAAATCAATGTACAGAAATCAGTTGCATTCTTATAAACTAATAATGAAGCAACAGAAAGACAAATAAAGAAACTGATCCTATTCACAATTGCACCAAGAAGCATAAAATACCTAGGGATAAATCTAACCAAAGATGTAAAAGATCTGTATGCTGAAAACTATAGAAAGCTTATGAAGGAAATTGAAGAAGATATAAAGAAATGGAAGAACATTCCGTGCTCATGGATTGGAAGAATAAATACTGTCAAAATGTCAATACTACCCAAAGCTATCTACACATTCAATGCAATCCCAATCAAAATTGCACCAGCATTCTTTTCGAAGCTAGAACAAGCAATCCTAAAATTCATATGGAACCAAAAAAGGCCCCGAATAAGGCCCCGAATAGCCAAAGTAATTTTGAAGAAGAAGACCCAAGCAGGAGGCATCACAATCCCAGACTTTAGCCTCTACTACAAAGCTGTAATCATCAAGACAGCATGGTATTGGCAAAAAACAGACACATAGACCAATGGACTAGAATAGAAACCCCAGAACTAGACCCACAAACGTATGGCCAGCTCATCTTTGACAAAGCAGGAAAGAACATCCAATGGAAAAAAGAGAGTCTCTTTAACAAATGGTGCTGGGAGAACTGGACAGCAACATGCAGAAGGTTGAAACTAGACCACTTTCTTACACCATTCACAAAAATAAACTCAAAATGGATAAAGGACCTGAATGTGAGACAGGAAACCATCAAAACCCTAGAGGAGAAAGCAGGAAGAGACCTCTCTGACCTCAGTCGTAGCAATTTCTTACTTGACACATCCCCAAAGGCAAGGGAATTAAAAGCAAAAATGAACTACTGGGACCTTATGAAGATAAAAAGCTTCTGCACAGCAAAGGAAACAACCAACAAAACTAAAAGGCAACCAACAGAATGGGAAAAGATATTTGCAAATGACATATCAGACAAAGGGCTAGTATCCAAAATCTATAAAGAGCTCACCAAACTCCACACCCGAAAAACAAATAACCCAGTGAAGAAATGGGCAGAAAACATGAATAGACACTTCTCTAAAGAAGACATCCAGATGGCCAACAGGCACATGAAAAGATGCTCAACGTCGCTCCTCATCAGGGAAATACAAATCAAAACCACACTCAGATATCACCTCACGCCAGTCAGAGTGGCCAAAATGAACAAATCAGGAGACTATAGATGCTGGAGAGGATGTGGAGGAACGGGAACCCTCTTGCACTGTTGGTGGGAATGCAAATTGGTGCAGCCACTTTGGCAAACAGTGTGGAGGTTCCTCAAAAAATTAAAAATAGACCTACCCTATGACCCAGCAATAGCACTGCTAGGAATTTACCCAAGGGATACAGGAGTACTGATGCATAGGGGCACTTGTACCCCAATGTTTATAGCAGCACTCTCAACAATAGCCAAATTATGGAAAGAGCCTAAATGTCCATCAACTGATGAATGGATAAAGAAATTGTGGTTTATACACACAATGGAGAACTACGTGGCAATGAGAAAGAATGAAATATGGCCCTTTGTAGCAACATGGATGGAACTGGAGAGTGTTATGCTAAGTGAAATAAGCCATACAGAGAAAGACAGATACCATATGGCTTCACTCTTATGTGGATCCTGAGAAACTTAACAGAAACCCATGGGGGAGGGGAAAGAAAAAAAAAAAGAGGTTAGAGTGGGAGAGAATCAAAGCATAAGAGACTCTTAAAAACTGAGAACTGAGGGTTGATGGAGGGTGAGAGGGAGGGGAGGGTGGGTGATGGGTATTGAGGAGGGCACCTTTTGGGATGAGCACTGGGTGTTGTATGGAAACCAATTTGACAATAAATTTCATATATTGAAAAAAAAGAGAATTAAGGGGAGCAGAACCTGTCACCCCAAAGCATGCCACTTTGGCATGAGGATTATTTTGAGCTAAAGGTGATCAATACCCAGCAGATTCACGAAAAACTCTTTACTTCCTCCTCAGCCGCCTATATTTACTTTGGAAAAGGAGCCTCTATGAGGAAGAGAGCTATTACCAGAGATAGCTTTTTACCTAAGAAACGTATCTGTATGAGAGGGCAACCTTTGTTTTCCAGATAGCCCCTTCTCCTTTCCTGTAAATGGCCTTTCTCCCCCATTGTGTCCCTAAACCCCTACCCCTTTCCTTACCTCATGATGTTATATAAGTTTTAACTACCTGGCTTGCTTTTGGAGTCTCATATTTTTATGGGGCTCCCACACATATGAAATAAGGTTTTCTCCTATTGATCTGCCTTATATCAATTTGATTATTAGACCATCCAAAGAAACTAGAAGGGTAGAAAGAAACTTTTTCCACCCCTACAGGCATTAGAATGGGCAACAAGAGAAGAGGGCATGATTGGCTAAGAGATGGGAAGACTCCTCCTAAGGCTAGCAGGAACTATTTTCTAGCATAAGGTAAGCTTGCTAAAGCTGTTTGAAGATTGCAATTGGTTTATTAGGTGTTCTTGAACAGATGTTTCCCTAAGTGCAGGGTGACTTAGGTTTAGATTTATGATAGGCTGGGCCACTGAGGCAGCCTCCATTTTGTGGGTCCTCATAAAGAAATTAACTTTATCAGAGGCAACTGGAAAGAACAAGGAGCCTATAAACAATATTGAACACAGCATTCTGTGGAAGGAGAGTTTTGGAACTACCAGACCTTGCTTTTGAGTTTTCGTCAGGAAACAAATCACAAGAATGCCTCCTGTTCAACTTCACTGACAGCTGTCCTTGACGACTTGGAACAAGGCTGCTGCCCACCCTACAACCATCACGGGCCAGTCGCGGGGGGTGGTGGTGGAAGGGGGCCTCAAAGGGCCTAGTGTTATTGAGCTGTTGTGGACTAAGAGACTGGAAAGGAGTGAAGGTGACCTAAAGTAAAGTCAGGAGGTGGCTATAACACTTCTGGATGTCACAGTAACAGAGGTCATCAGAACACTAACTTCCCTAAGACAAAGTGAAGAATGTCAACATTTAGGGGCGCCTGGGTGGCTCAATCGGTTCAGCGTCCAACTTTGGTTCAGGTCATGATCCCATGGTACATGGGTTCGAGCCCCGCGTCGGGCTCTGTGCTGACAGCTCGGAGCCTGGAGCCTGCTTCGGATTCTGTGTCTCCTCCTCTCTCTGCCCCTCCCCCATTCATGCTCTGTCTCTCTCTGCCTCAAAAATAAAACATTAGGGACAAAAAAAAAAAGAATGTCAACATTTAGTTAAGAGTCCCATAAGCTTCTTGCCTAAGACCCCAGAAGAACACCTGGTACTACAAACAATTTGCCATCTCACCACTTGAGAGGCAAGTGGACAGAAGGGTAGACTGGCCATCTTCCATCTGCAGGAACTGACCACTCTCTACTCAAAAGGCAAGAGAACAGCTGGGTCTCCGGTGATAGCATTCAGTCAGCTGCCCAAGATGCTGCCCCAGAACAGCAATGCTGCTGGCGGCCAGGGACAGTTGGTCAAGAATCCCATGGATAAAGACCAGTCCCCTACCATAACGCTGGGTACCTCTGGCCAAATTAAGAAAAGGCACCTATCTGGGCAGACACCACTCCAAAGGCACACAGCTTGGCAAATGGACCGTGTACCAAAGTTCCAACCCCTTGGCGCTGCGACAGCTACCCTTGTGCAACGTGCTTCCACAACAATGCTGTAGCTGGACGGCAATTCATTGTCATTTTCTCCGTGCAAACTTACAGTGCTCAGCAACAAGAGTGTTTCCTATTCTTAAGATCATAGTTAAGATTCTCTCTCTTTTAAGTTTATTCATTTATTTTGAGAGACGGTGTGTGTGCACAAGCAGCGAAGGGGCAGAGAGACGGGGAGACAGAGACTCCCAAGCAGGTTCCACGCTGTCAGTGTGGGGTCTGATGCGGGGCTCCAACTCAGGAACCGAGAGATCATGACCTGAGCCGACATCACGAGTCGGACACCTAAGTGACTGAACCCCCCAGGTGCCTCTTAAGGTTCTCTTTATTCAGTACATTCATATGAGCAAACAACGGACCTCCTCTTCTTCAACATTAACAGGCATGTGGATCAGATGTTATCAAAAGTCGTTTGGGCTCTAACAGTTTATAAGTTTTGCTTTTTTAAATACGTAAGTAGTACTTTGTGGGTTAATTCACGTTTTGACACATTTTTCTATTTGATCCCCGTAACAACTCTCTCTGAAATAGTTCCTCTTATTCCTATTTTAATGAAAGGAAACCAAGTTTCAGAGTCAGATCTCAAGCTCTCTCTGTAGCAGCCCCAATCCACCCCTACGGCTCTACGAAATAAGCACATTCCAGTCCGGGCTCCTTAACAAGACCTTCCCCAGTCAGTCTCTGAATCCTCAGTTCCTGGCTGGAGCCAGGCCCTCTCCTGCTGTTTGCCTTATGCCCACCTTCTTGTTGTTTTAGGTCTTCATGGAAGGGGAAGAAAACGATTAAGAATTCACATACAAAGCCTGTCTACCTTCCAAAAACTTTTTCCATTAAAGGTGGAGTTGCTTTTGAATGATAAAATAGGACTTTCAAAGTAAGGCTTCACAAGTTCAAACTTCTCTTAAAAATAATATTTCATGATTTTTTCCTCTTCCTTGCCTACCTGTATTTTCTTTCTTTTTTCTAAACGGAACACATCTTACCTTTGCATTAATAAGATACAATCATAATCTTCATTTTTAAAGAAGACTTCGGTATCTTGACAAGGTCGTTCTAACACAGAAGCTTTTTCAAAAATTACAAACAGGTGTATAGAATGGATATTTCTTGCTTTTTTTTTTTTTTAAGATTTTATTTCTAAGTAATCTCTACACCCAATGTGGGGCCTGAACTCACAGCCCTGAGATCAAGAGTCCTTCTACTCTTGATCTGACTGAACCAGTCAGGTGCCCCTAGAATGGATATTTCTGACCCCGACACTGCTGGATTGATCTTGTTCTTAAACCTCACTCCTTCTCTGAGTATCTTATTGTCCGTGACCGCTAGACCATCCTGGAAGCCTCACCCCACCCTCAATCTTTCTCTTTGGATAGTTCAGAGATGGAATAAGTAAGGCTCAGGGACAAGATAGGAGAATGGATGAGATGCAGGAGTGGGGTGAGCCCAGAGCTGGGCCAAGTACAAAAATGTATCCAATAAGCACCAATGGAGCACTTCTTGTGCCAGGATCTGGACAAGAAAGGGATGATGAGGGCCAAGGGTGCAGAAAGAGAGGCTCAAGATAAGGTGAAGGTGACTATGGTCAAGACGGCTCATGTGTACGCAGTGAAAACGATTCCCTTATTCCTTAGTAATGAGACTCAGGTTGTTATTTGGAGCACCAGGGTACCCAGCTAGAAGACTCCATTTGCAAACCACCCCTCCCTGCCCCCACCAACCTGTAGCTTAATGAGGTCATGTGATTCAGTTCTTCTGGATCAGGTATAAAGTCCCAGTGGATAGGACTTCCAGGGAAAGCTCTTTTTCGCCTTCCTCCTCTTTCCCTCTTCCTGCTGCCTAGAAAGAGCACGAGGGCTGGCGCCCCAGCAGCCATCTGTAGCTATGAAGAAGCTTTGAGAATGCAAACCAGCGCTAACAAGCATGGACATGGAGCACGGGGGGCCACCCTGGGCTGCCAACCTTTGAGTTTTTCTGAGGAGGAAATAAAACTTTTATCTCATTTAAGCCGCTGCCTCTTATCTTGAACTTTCCATCATAAGGAGCCAGATGTCCTTTTAGTTGATAAGTGACATCAGTCATTTTTGTTGTTCAGCTTATGAGCTATAAAAGGCTTAGGTTCAGATAAGCTCACAGCAGAGACATAGTGAGTCACACAGTGGAATTTCAAATGACAAAAATAATGCAGTTTGGGGGCACCTGGGTGACTTAGTTGGTTGGGCACCCGACTCTTGATTTCAGCTTAGGTCACGATTTCACGGTTCATGAGATCGAGCCCCGAGTCCAGCTCTAAGCTGACAGTATGGAGCGTGCTTGGGATTCTCTGTCTTCCTCTCTCTCTGCCCCTCCCCCACTCTCTCTCAAAATAAATAAATAAACTTAAAAATAATAATAGTGCAATTTAGCAGTAAGTTTGAGGTCCTTAGGTCAAGAGAAAACAATCCACGGATTGGAGGAATACAATGCCTCACAAGCAATGGAACATTCCTCCTGAGAGACTTTGAGCGAGAGTGAGTTTTACTGAGCATCGGAAGCAGCAGTGTGTAAAAGGGCACGAGGGGGTGGGAGGTTAGCTGGGAGGCTGGGCATCTCCTTCTAAGGCTGGCAGGTCTTGTTTTCTAGGGTAAGGTAAGTTGGCCAAGGCTGAGTTGGAGGATTGTGATTTGTGTGAGAACTCCTGGACAGACGTTTCCTGTAATTTACAATTAGATTTGTGATGTGGGCTGGTCCAGGGGGCAGCCTCCATTTTCTGGGTCCCAGTATATGAATTACCTTTACCAGGAGATTTCAGATACTATATAAGACCAAAACTTTATGATAACTTAGTAATTTTTTTAAGTGGCTGATATGCCCATGAATTCTGAAACCACTTACATGCCGGCTAGCATATGCTTTCTTATGGGGGCAATGAACTTTTCCAGGTATATGCATATTTTCCCTCTAACTAAATGAATAAACTTGAGGAAAGAGATCAATCTTAAAACATAAGTTGATGTATTTTGACTTCTAGCCTACAAATTTCTCACCTACTAACATTAATGATTTAAGGTTTTAAAAAAGTTAAAGTTTATTGTAAGCATCCATTTTATTTTATTTTAATTTTTTTTTAAATTTTTAATGTTTATTTATTTTTTGAGAGAGACAGAGACAGAGCAGGAGCAGGGGAGGGGCACAGAGAGGGGGAGACAGAATCCGAAACAGGCTCCAGGCTCTGAGCTGTCAGCACAGAGCCTGACGCAGGGTTCGAACTCACAAACCGTGAGATCATGACCTGAGCCGAAGTCGGACGCCCAACCGACTGAGCCACCCAGGCGCCCCGTAAGCATCCATTTTAAATAAAGACATGGTATTTTAGTTAAAAACATTAAAGTGACATTAAATAGGATTAAACAGGGTTGCCGGTATGCATGACAAATAACTTTGCAATCCCTCACGGTGAACAAAGAAGATACCTGTCTATTGTTAAACCTCAAGGAGCAAATGATTAATTTTAAAAACTAAACATAAGATTAAGTTGTGTCTACTTTTTCTTAGAATTTTTACCATTCACAATAATCAGAAGAAATAATGGGAGAATATGGCAACAAGAAAAGAACGTAAATGACATACCATAAAATAGCAACAACAGCAAACAAAAATAATAAAAAACAGAAGATGTAGGAATGAATTCACTACGATATTTGCCCTTTTTAAAACTTTAAAATGGGAAGTTGTGGGGAACACAAGAAATAAATGGAGAAAAACATGAATGAATGTCCATTCATGAATGAACATGAATGGATAGATAGGCTTAACATCAGAAATAGGTCACTTTTTCCTAAATTAATCTATTCATTTCTATCTTCCCAATAAAAATGATGCTGGCAGAAATTTCAATCGAGGGAATAGGAAACTAAACAAAATGGATTATAAAATTCACGTGGACAAATAACAAGAAGGGGAGGCCAGAATTTCTTGGAAAGAGAACTCTGATCTCAGAAGCTAAGCAGGGTCAGGCCTTCTATGGCCATAAACCCTGACCATGCCCAATCTCATCTGAAAGAGAAGAGAATTAAGGGGAAATTAGTCCTACCAGACAGTGAAACATATTGTGAAGTGACAGTCATTAAAAGAGAATGGTATAGGTGCGAAGAGAAATTAATTATTAAATAAATGATACTGGAAAAATGGGTAGCCATTTGGAGGGGGAAAAAAAAGTTGTATCCCTACCTCATACCTTACACTACTATTGGTTCCTAATGTAAAAAACAAAACTGGGGTGTCTGGGTGGCTCAGACAGTTAAGCATATGACTTTTGATTTCAGCTCAGGTCATGATCTCATGATTGGTTAGTTCAAGCCCCTATGTTCTGTGCTGCTGGTGTGGAGCCTACTTGAGATTCTCTCTCTCTCCCTCTCTTTCTGCCCCTCCCCCTCCCCCCACACACGCATGCTCTCTCAAAATAAAGAAACTTAAAAAAAAAAACAAAACCAAAATCATAAAAGCACTATAACAAACCATGGGATTGATTTTTGACAAAGGTACCAGGACAGTCCACTGTGGAAAGAACAGTCTTTCCAACCAATGGTACCACAATGACCAGGTATCAACATGCAAAAGAATGAAATTGGACTTCTACCTCACACCATATACAAAAATTAAATCAAAATGGATCAAAAACTGAAATGTCAGAGCTAAAATTATAAACCCACTAGAAGGAAACACAGGGGTAAATCTTTGTGACCTTGGGTTAAACAAAGGTATCTTACTACGACAGCAAAATAAAAACAACAAAAGAAAAAAATAGATAAAATGGACATCATAATTTAAAATCTGGGATTGAAAAGACACTAACAAAAAAGTGAAAAGACAACCCATTTTATGGAATGAAATTTTTGTAACTCAAATAATATATTATCTTATTATTAGATATCTATATCTAGAATACATAAAGAACTGTTACAGCTCAATAATAAAAAGACAAATAATTTTTCAAATAGGCAAGGGTCTGAACACACAGTTGTCCAAAGAAAATATACAAGCGGCCAATAAGCACATGAAACATGCCTAGCATCATTAGCTATCAGGGAAATGCAAATCCAAAGGACAAGAAGATACTACTTCACACCCACTAGCACAGCTAATATCCAAAAGGCAAACAATGAAAAATGTTGCTGAGGATATGGAGAGAGTGAAACCTACATACACTGCTGGTAGAAATGTCAAATGATGCAGCCACTCTAGAAAACAGTTGGTCAGTTCCTCAAACAGTTAAACATACTTACCATATAAGCAAGCATTTCTACTCCTATGTATATATCCAAGAGAAATGAAAACCTATGTCCACTTAAAAATCTGTACATGCGTGTCCACAGAAGCATTATTCACAATAGTCAAAAAGTAGAAACAACCCAAATGTCCACCAATTGAAAAATGGATAACATAATGTGACATAGCAGTTAGTGGAATATTATTCATCAATAAAAAGAAAAGAAGTACTGACCCATACTTGATAACAGTTATGCTAAAAAATGAAAATATTATGCTACATGAAAGAGCCAATCAGAAATGACCACAAATGACGCAATTCCATTCATATGGAACACAGACAGAAAGCAAATCACTGGTGGCTTAGACCGGGGAAGAGTGGAATAAAATGGTGAGTGAATTTGGATGTGCACAGGATTTCCTCTGAGGTAATGAAGAAGTTCTAAAATAGACTATGCTGTGGGGCGCCTGGGTGGCTCAGTCGGTTGAGCGTCCAACTTCAGCTCAGGTCATGATCTCACAGTTCATGGGTTCGAGCCCCACGTCGGGCTCTGTGCTGACAGCTCGGAGCCTGGAGCCTGCTTCGGATTCTGTGTCTCCCTTTCTCTCTGCCCCTTGCCTGCTCACACTCTGTCTCTCTCTCTCTCTCAAAAATAAATAAACATAAAAAAATTTTTGAAAGGAAAGAAACTACGGGAGAATACAATCTCTGAGTGAGGAAGACCTAGGCATATGAATTCAGAAGTCACAACAGAAAAAAATAGGAATTGTATTCATTAATAAAAGATATGGATAAATAAAAATTTTCATAGAAGCATCACCATAAAGTCAAGGTGTCAACAACAAAGTGGAAAAAATAGTTGCAACTCTCATCACAAAGAAATAATTTCCCTAATAAATAAGAATGCCTTCAAATCAGTTGCCATCCAATAGAAAAAGTCCATCAATAGAACACAGAAAATATAAATGCATTTTAAAGACCCCAAAAGATGCTCAAAGTCAGTAATAAAAAGGGGAACACAAATTAAAACTAACATAGCACGTTTTCACCTACGAGATGGTCATATACGGAAAAAAACGTCCTACTCTCCTGTGTTGAGAATATGGCTACGTGGGCATTCTCAGTCCTTCCTAACGTCATGAGTCTAAGTTGGTACAGTCTCTGTGGAGGGCAGGTGGCACTATCCACTTCCAGTGACCCCACTGCTGGGAATTTACTTGGCAGACATGCCTGGGCACTTACGAAATCATGAGCACACTAGGTTGCTCCTGGGCACAACACTGGTTATCAGCAAACTTCTGTGAGCAGGGAACTGGTTCAATGAATTCCAATCTTGCCCCTGTCTTGAAATACCCTAGTTTGTGAAGAAGAAAGAGAAAGCTCGTTGCACGCTGCTATATAGCAAGACCTACTGTTAGGTGAAGAAAGAAAACGGTGATTTTGGTATTTACCGTTTGTTCAAAAATGGAATAGGGTGGGGGAGGAATATAAATATGAACTTGCTTGAGAATGAATTACCTCTGGAAGAATATACAAGAAGTCATTAATATTTTTTATGACTAGGGAGAGGGCAGGAACCGAGATCTTTTTTTTTTTTTTTAAGCAAATAGCCTTTTGTACCTATTGAGTCATGTGAACGTCTTCAATGTTTTATAAATAAAGAAATTTAATGTACTTGGTGTGATGCTCGGTCACTGGAGGCTGAGATCCACTCAGCACCAAGAGCCTCAGTAAATCACAACAGCGATAGACATTCAGGAAATGCATGTAACACAGAGGGACAGGGATGAACAAGGCAGCCAGACTTAGCAAAGACGCAAACAACATTCCCGATTAAATGTGAATTTCAGACAAATCACTATTTTTTTATTGTACGGTATTTGGCACATATTTACACTGTACTTTATCAGGCAACCCTAACTAGGAGGAAATAAACGCCCAGGCTGCCCTGGGAAGCTAATTAGCAACACAACTAGTGTATGTCTCTTCCCAGAAGGAGGTCTACACACACCAACACTAGAGAAAAGGGGTGGACATTTATTCTTCAGCCATGGAAGTGACAGCCTGACCTAGTCATTATGCTGAATCCGCACGGATGTGTGAAATCACTTAGTTTATGAAGAAAGGACACAAGGAGTTACCATCATTCTTCATCATTCAAGTGAATGAAAGAACCAAAGGGAGGGAAAGACTTAGGAAACAAGTCCGTGAGAAAAGGCAACGTTTTCATATTTTAATTTTCAACTCAATCCCAATTTCAAAGAGATACAATGACCACGGTTCTCAAAGGCAGCTGACAGCTTTCATCTCAGCTGGAGCTGCAGGTCTGAACAAAGTCAAATCCTGTGTGTGACAGCCAGAACCCAACATGTCTGATGTCTATTTCTTGAGTGTGTTGGGTTTTGGTTAAGGTTTGCCCAGAGATACCCTGTGAAGAACAGGAGGTATCTATTGTTCATATAGTTCTCCTTCCTCTTCCCTGCCGTGGAGTCCACTTTCGATCCTGGGAAATGTCACTGCATTAGCTGTCACCAAAGAACTCGGGTCAAGTAAGAGCAGCCCCACTGGCCCAGCGGCAGGACCCCCAGGACTGGGATGGATCATGTACATGTCACACAGGTTGGCTCACGTGACAAGTCATCTCTGGACAGGACAGCAAATTCTCCTTGGCCTCCTCCTCCCTGTCCTCTTTCTGACATCCACCAAGCTCCCCACGCTGCCTCCCCTACCCTGCCGATATCTGCCTCAAAAGCCTGTTGTAAGATGCGTTCCTCAGCTTCCCAAACACAGCCTCCAAGCTGAAGTCATTGGGAGATGTCCCAGAACTACACTATCACAAGTATAACACTGTATGAAAAATTCAGTTAACACTGTAGAAAGTACCATTTATTTCATAATGTTCCCAACATTGTACCTGCATTATTTTTAGTGCTCTAACCCCCTGTTACGTTATTATCATCCCCATTTCACAGATGATGAAACTGAGGCTCAGAAATATTAAGATGTCAGCAAAACTAAAAGGCCACCAACAGAATGGGAGAAGAGATTTGCAAACGACATATCAGATAAAGGGTTAGTGTCCAAAATCTATAAAGAACTTATCAAACTCAACACCCAAAAAACAAATAATCCAGTGAAGAAATGGGCAAAAGACATGAATAGACACTTCTCCAAAGAAGATATCCAGATAGCCAACCGACACATGAAAAAATGCTCAACATCACCCATCATCAGCGAAATACAAATAAAAACCACAATGAGATACGACCTCTCACCTGTCAGAATGACTAACATGAACAACTCAGGCAACAACAGATGTTGGCGAGGATGCGGAGAGAGAGGATCTCTTTTGAATTGTTGGTGGGAATGCAAGCTGGTGCAGCCACTCTGGAAAATAGTATGGAAGTTCCTCAAAACACTAAAAATAGAACTACCCTATGACCCAGCAATTGCACTATTAGATATGTATCTAAGGGACACAGGAATGCTGTTTTGAAGGGGCACATGCACCCCAATGTTTATAGAAGCACTATCCATAATAGCCAAAGTATGGAAAAAGCCCAAATGTCCATCGATGAATGAATGGATAAAGAAGATGTGGTGTGTATATATATGTATGTATGTGTATATATATATATATACAGATGTATATATATATACAGATGTGTGTGTGTGTGTATATATATATATATATATATATATATATATATATATAATGGAGTATTACTTGGCAATCAAAAAGAATGAAATCTTGCCATTTGCAACTACGTGGATGGAAGTGGAGGGTATTATGCTAAGCGAAATTAGTCAGAGAAAGACAAATATAGGACTTCACTCATATGAGGACTTTAAGACAGAGAACAGATGAACACAGGGAAGGGAAGCAAATATAATATAAAAACATGGAGGAGGAAAAAACAGGAGAGATTCTTAAATATGGAGAACAGAGGGTTACTGGAGGGGTTGTGGGAAAAGGAAATGGGCAGGAAGGGAAATGGGCTAACTGGGTAAGGGGCATTAAGGAATCTACTCCTGAAAGCATTGTTGCACTATATGATAACTAACTTGGATATAGATTTAAAAAAATAAAATTAAAATTAAATTTTTAACAAAAAAGAAATATTAAGATGTCCAAGAATTAGAACCCAATGCAAGTGTGTCTGATACCAGAGAATGTGTTCCTTCCGCTACAGTGTGATGCCTTATGTTTCTCTCTGAACCGAAAAAAAACGTTATTGAGATTTCCCATACTTTATGAAAGCAATAAATGTTTATAATAGAAAATCTAAGGAACTAGGTATAGCAGAATGAATGAGCTCTCTCCCCATCACTTGCTCTCTGCCAAGTGACCTCACGATGCCATCATCACTTGGCATCCCCAAGCCCAGTTCCCATGCATCACATTGTAAACGACAAGGGCAGGGACTTGGGATTGGTTGTGGTGCTAACCCCCTGGAAACTAGAAGAGAGGTTAGTACATGGGAGGAGCTCAGATTTATTGAAAGAATGGATGCATGAATCAACGAATGGTAAATCTCTCCTTGAGTAAGTTAACTGCGATACATAACTTTAAAATTCAAATTATTATAGATTTTTAACATTAACTTAACTATTTCACATTACACATCTTTTTAATTTTGGTTTTTGTTGGCATACATGCAAAATGATACATGTACATTGCAGCACTATTAATAGTAACAAAAGGTTGGAAACACCCCAAATGCCAATGTCAACTGACAGAAGACAATAATTTAACATATTATGATTTATCCAGGTAATGGAATTACTATGCAGCTTTAAAACAGAATTTTACGGACACACTTATATGCAATATATATATATACACTATATGGATACATACATGTATATACACTATATATGCATATATAACATATTATATAGTACATATGCATAGACACGTGCATATATGCATATATGTATACATTGTATAATACGCATATACTAGATGCAAATATACATAAAATATATATATACAGGGATGCATATACACACACACTAACCTATATATTATACACACGCTGGTATTATTGAAAGATCTTTAGATATGAAATGAAAAAAGCAAGCAAAGTCAGTGTGTATCATACGGCACCTTTGAGAAGAAGACAGGATTCCTACTAGCTTCTAAAAAAGAAATCACGGACACATACGAAATAAAGAGAAGTGGCACGTGTGAAGGGCGGGAAAAGGAAACGGAGCAGGGAGGAGACGGAGCATACTTCTACACAGAGTGCGCTTTCATACACTTTTAATCTAGATCATAGGGTGTTACCTCTTACTGCTTTTTCAGTTAGTCAGTTTTCGAGGCAAGGGCCCTACAAAGCAGCCCCCTCCCCATCTCCAAGGCTGGAGGTGCAACCGGCCATTTTGAACACTGCGGCGTGTCTTCCTGGTATTTGCCTTCACCCCTTAAATCTCAGTTTTTATCACTATTTCTTGAGTTTGCCATTTCAAATGATCTTTTTCATCTTTACACTGGTGCACATGCACTTTTACATTCAGCGTAGCAGAGAGGGAGTCCTTCTTCACACAAGAAAGAATATGATAAAAAATACACGTTTCTCCTATAAATCTCATGAACAACTTCTAAGCACAGCAGTGCTTTCTAGCAGGACCAGAAGTGCCAGGAAAGCACGGTCAACGTGAAGAGTTTCCAGACTCCTCCACAGATGACGTTATTTGCTGTATGTTAATGACCCTGTGTCTCATATTGTATGATATGCTTTTGAAAAACTGTTCAGATACAAGGCTTTACAAAATTTGGCATGAAAATTGAGGACTTTTCTTTAAATGTTTATTTATTTTTGAGAGAGAGAGAGAGAGAGAGAGAGAGAGCAGGGGAGGGGCAGAGACAGAGAGGGAGACACAGAATCCAAAGCAGGCTCCATGGTCTGAGCTGTCAGCACAGAGCCCAACGCGGGGCTCGAACCCATGAGCTGCGAGATCATGACCTGAGCTGAAGTCAGATGCTTAATGGACTGGACCACCCAGGCGCCCCAAGGATATTTTTTAAATCGTATCAATTAATATAAAAGATGAACACGATCTTCTCAAGGTATTCTTTAAAATTCACTATATTCAAACACCACAAAAGCTCAATTTATCTTGATGCTTTTAAGATGGATACTTTATAATTTCTTACTGCAGTGGATTTAAAAAAAATTTTTTTTAATGTTCATTTTCGAGAGAGAGAGAGAGAGAGAGCGCGTACGCAAGTCAGGGAGCGGCAGATAGAAAGACGGCGACTGAGGATGAGAAGTGGGTTCTGCATTGACAGCAGTGAGCCCAACGCGGGGCTTTAACTTAAGAACCTTGAGATCATGACCTGAGCTGAAGTCAGACGCTTAACAGACTGAGCCACCTGGGCGCCCCTACAGTGGATTTTTAATAAGGTGATTTATGTCAGCTTATTTTCTAAAAACCCATACATGCAAAGTAGACTTTTAAAATAACTTTTATTTTCCATGTGTTTAATTTATCATCACTATGTAAATATTCTTCATGAATGAACTACATATAATAATCGCACATCCTTCTTTTAAAAACTTTTGTCCTTCTGTGGTTAATAAATGTCTTGGTTGCTTGTTTAGTTTACTTTTGTTTTCAATTTTTTTTAACGTTTATTCATTTTTGAGAGACAGAGAGTGAGCACAAGCGGAGGAGGGGCAGAGATGGAGGGAGACACAGAATCTGAAGCAGGCTCCAGGCTCTGAGCTGTCAGCACAGAACCCGATGCGGGACTTGAACTCACAACCTACAAGATCATGACCTGAACCGAAGTCGACGCTTAACCGGCTGAGCCATCCAGGCGCTCCCGTTTAGTTTCCTATATACCTGTCACTTATCCTTTCCCAAACATGATGACAAAGGTGCAAAATGTTTTGTAGTCAGTGAAACTCATCATTCACATTATGAAGAAATAAAATGCCAAACTAAAAACGAACTTAAATCACAGGGGATTAGATGAAGGGATGGTCAAGCAAAGATATTTAAACAGATGAATAAAAAACCCAGTTTTCTGGGAATGCAAGCTGGTGCAGCCACTCTGGAAAACAGTATGGAGGTTCCTCAAAAAACTGAAAACAGAACTACCCTACGACCCAGCAATTGCACTACTAGGCATTTATCCATGGGATACAGGTGTGCTGTTTCGAAGGGACACATGCACCCCCATGTTTATAGCAGCACTGTCGACAACAGCCAAAGGATGGAAAGAGCCCAAATGTCCATCGATAGATGAATGGAAAAGAAGATGTGGTATACAATGGAGTCTTACTCGGCAATCAAAAAGAATGAAATCTTGCCATTTGCAGCTACGTGGATGGAACTGGAGGGTATTATGCTAAGAGAAATTAGAGAAAGACAAATATCATATGACTTCACTCATATGAGGACTTTTAGAGACAAAACAGATGAACATAAGGGAAGGGAAACAAAAATAATATAAAAACAGGGAGGGAACAAAACAGAAGAGATTCATAAATATGGAGAACAAACAGGGTTATTGGAGGGGTTGTGGGAGGGGGGATGGGCTAAATGGGTAAGGGGCACTAAGGAATCTACTCCTGAAATCATTGTTTCACTAAATGCTAACTTATTTGGATGTAAATTTAAAAAAATAAAAAGTTAAATTAAAAAAAGTTTCCTATCATTTCATCTAAAAAATTGATAATTTAATAGCATAAAGTAGGAGAGATATAATCTCATAACAAAGAACAACCTTTCAAAGTGAATAAATTTAGTGTTGTTAGTAGTTAAAGCTACATTATTAATAAGTTGAAATCCCAAATGTCCCATATTAAGGTATGATTATTATTATAATATTCATGTATTACCATGTAGTCAATGACACAATATTAACATGAAAGATGCAGACTGTGAACAGAAAATATATGTATGGAAAAAGTCTGGATCTCTGTGCCTAGCAAAATGGCAGCACAGTAAACTATTGAGGTTGCTGGGGAAAATATAATACAATATGACACATTTTTATTTATTTTTAAGTTTATTGATCTAATTTGAGAGAACAAGACTGAGCAGGGGAGGGGCGGAGCGAGAATCCCAAGCAGACTCCACACGTCCATGGGGCTGGATCTCACGCACTGTGAGATCATGACCTGAGCTGAGATCAAGAGCTGGACGCTTAACCAACTGACCCACCCAGGCCCAACACCCTTTTGAATACATAGCTGCACTCACAGAGAATGAGCCCTAAACCAAACAGGCAGCTGCAAAGCAGAGTGGGAAGCCAATGCTTTTGCAGCAGCTGTCAGAGATATCACAGATTTCTAGAACCCAGCCGGAGACCTGAGTTTAATAATGCAAAGAAGGCACAGGTCAGAGCCATGGGCCCATTCAAGTCTGGGGGTTGGAAACAAAGTGCCTCATGGAACCAGGGACCTTTGAGAGAGATCCCTGACGTGGGGGGGTTGGAGAGGTGAGTGAGAAAGAAAAAAAAAATCTGGCCAAGGGGCTCTGTGAAGAAAAAAATTCTCCCCCAAGAATTAGCAAATGCAGGTAGGTTTGGGCTCAACTTTTCATTGCCAAGTCGGGTCCCTGAAGGGGAGAAATTAACTTGAAGTGGTCCTGGCTTGGTGCTGACCACGGGTACTGGCAGAGGCAATTATAAATCTTTTCTGGAAGAGCTCTCCTTAACTCCCAGAGAGAACCCACACAAACCTGAACTTAGAATTCAAGTTCATCACAAAACACACAGGCACCCTCAAGAGAGGCAACAGAAAAGACCAGAGAATTAGGTTCCTAAGATTTTCAGATAACGGAATTCTGGCATACAAAAAATGTAAAATAAGATGTTTAAAATGTTTAAGTTGGGGCGCCTGGGTGGCTCAGTCAGTTGAGCGTCCGACTTCGGCTCAGGTCATGACCTCACAGTTTGTGAGTTCGAGCCCCACATCGGGCTCTGTGCTGACAGCTCGGAGCCTGGAGCCTGCTTCAGATTCTGTGTCTCCCTCTCCCTCTGCCCCTCCCCTGCTCATGCTCTGTCTCTGTCTGTCTCTCTCTCTCAAGAATAAATACATATTTTAAAAAAAATGAAAAAATAAAAGAAAAAATAAAATAAATAAAATGTTTAAGGAAACTAAATCAATAATAAGGTATAAGGTTTGTACAACAACAGGAAGCGCCTGACAAATTTGAAAAATAGCGAAGCACAAATTCTAAAAATAAGAAGACATCGCTTTTGCTATCAAGAATTCAACAGATGGGGCAGGGGAGGGGGTGGGGGGCACCTGGCTGGCTCTGTCGGTAAAGCAGCAGGTGACTCTTGGTCTTGGGGTCATGAGTTCCAGCCCCACACTGGGGGTAGAGTTTAGAAAAAACTCAATGGACGGGTTAACTAGCAGATTAGACATAGCTGAAGAATTAAGGAACTTAGAAGGTCAGGCTCCAGCAAAGACTTAAAGAGAATGAATCTTGAGGGGCATCTGAAAGAAGAGGAAATGAATGCGAATACTTTGAGGAGGGAACGCCCCTGCATTCCAGGGACAGCAAGGAGGCCAGCCTGGAGGGAGGGGAAGAGCAGGAACATGAGGTTAGGGAGGCAGGGGAGGCCACACTGTAGTCTGTAGGTCAATGTAAGGGGTCCCTGGCTTTTCCTCTGAGCCGGCAAGTGCTGCGGGATCAGCTCCCGCGGCGGCCACGTCGAAGAGTGTGACAGGGTTGAGGGCATAAGCAGAGGGACAAGGTGAGAGGGCCTGCGGTGATCCAGGTGGATGGGGTCTTGAGGCAAGGTGGTGGCAGTGCAGGTCCTGAGGAGGACTCAGGGCCCACGGCATTAGCTACTGGATGGGGGAGGGTAGGAGGCGGAGGCCAGAGGCCAGGATGACCGAGCAACTGGGAGAATGCCGTTGCCTTGACCCCAAATAATGCAAGACATCCAATCCGAGTGGGGCTGCCGGAACAGGGCACGCGACAGATCCATCCGGAGCTCAGAGGACAAGGAAGCTGGACGGTCACGACCGCAGAGCTGATGCTCAAAGCCACAAGCCTTGTCAACAGCACCGAGGGCATGTCACTACAGTAGTCCCCCCGTCATTCGCGGTGGGTACGTTCCAAGACCCCCCTCCTTGGAGGCCTGAAACCTCGGACAGTACCAAACCCTACAAACACCGTTTTCTCCTACGCATGCACATTATAAAGTTTAATTGATAAATCGGGCACAGTAAGAGATTAACAACTAATAAAATAGGACAATTATAACAATACACTGTAATGAAAGTTGGGTGAATGTGATCTCTCCCGCAAAACATCTTCTGTGCAGTCCTCACCTTCACCTTCTCCTTGTGATGGTGTGAGACGATAACATGCCCACGCGGTGGGATGAGGCCTGGTGAAGGGCGCTGGCATTGTGACATGCCGTTCGGCCGCTCCCGGCCTTCTGAGGTCACAAGGAGGGGCGCGTGCCTCTGGAACAGGAGGACTGAAACCACAGACAGTGAAACCGCGGAGGGTGGGGTGGGGACCGCAGTAGGGAGAAAAGAGAGGGGAGAACTGCCCCAGCGATGAACTTGAACGCCAGAGAGGGGATGTGTGCGAACAGAGGGACGCCAGGGCCTCAGACGATGCCATTAACAACATTTCTACACTGTCGGATGGACCTGCGGGAACACCTTAATGTGGGGTAGCGGGGGAGGGGACTTAAAGTAATGCCACACGGTGCTGTCAGCACAGTGCAGTTCACACAGCAGCCGCTTCAGCCGGGCAAACCCAACGTAGCTCTGGCCTGAGTAAAAGTACCAACTGGCTGAAAAGACCATTAAGTGGATTCCAGTCACTGCTAATTTTTTTTTAAGTTTATTAATTTATTTTGAGGGAGGGATGCAGAGAGCGAGCGAGCGAGCGAGCGAGCAAGCAAGAGAATCCTAAGCAGGCTCTGTGTTGCCAGCTCAGAGCCCTATGCGGAGTTTGAACTCATGCACCATGAGATCATCACCGAGCTGAAGTCAAGAGTCAGATGCTCAACCGACTGAGCCAAATGCTGCTGATTCAAACACTGCCAGATTAAGTGGTTTAAAACCCTGTTCTGAGTTTCCCCTGATTAATAATATACCACGGGGGGCGGGGGGTGGGGGGAGTTAGCAATTTATTCTCAACCTGTTTTTTCCACATTGTGGTGGGGAGTAGCAGAGTCGAACTTCTTGAACTCCACATTCGGACATGCAAAGATCCGCAATTCTACTTGAGACTTTAAAAAAAAAAAACAAAACATTTGTGCAACCAGGGCTGCAGCGTTCCAGAGCTTGGTTTGAATCTTAGCTACTTAGATTCCAAATATGACGGCCTGTTCAGTTTGACCCTGAAGGAAAGGCTGACAATGCAGAATGGTGTTTTGCTTTTCCTATCCTCAACCTATCCCTACGGAACTCCCAGCCTTACGCCTGTCCATGCAAAGGACTCACTTCCCGCCGCCACCTCTCTCTGGTATTTTATTTCGCAGCAAGAGACAGACACAGTATGACACCCGCCAGATCTCACACAGGACCCTGAGAAGAATAGTTATGCTTATCTCTCCTCACAGGGGCTCTCACTAGGGTCCTCCTCAGCCCCTCCATCAATTCCTTTCGGTTTCTCTAAATCCAAGCTTCTAGGAAAGGTGTTGGCTATGATTACTGTTGTTGTTGTTAATTGTTTTTTAATGTTTTTATTTATTTTTGAGACAAAGAGAGACAGAGCATGAGCAGGGGAGGGGAAGAGAGAGAGGGAGACACAGAATCCGAAGCAGGCTCCAGGCTCCGAGCTGTCAGCACAGAGCCTGACACGGGGCTCAAACTCATGGACTGTGAGATCATGACCTGAGCCGAAGTCAGACGCTTAACTGACTGAGCCACACAGGCGCCCCATATAATTACTGTTTAAGCCTTATGGTCTTGTTTCTGGGGATGCTAGATTCCTTTGAGGAAAATTGGCTTTCCAGAAAAATGATGAACCTCATACCATATGTAAAATAAATTATAGATGAATTAAAGACCTAACTGTGAAACACAAAGTTTTAAGATTATTAAAAGAAATTCTAACAGAAATATCTTTATAATTTCTAGTTAGGAATAGTTTTATTAACAAGACCCAAAAAGTAAAAAGTAGAAAGAATATATAAATGACTATATAAAAATGTATTCATCCTCAAATATTTATTGATTCCTCAACTTGATAAACAGAATCTGTGAGGACTCGTCACTAACACCATATTCAATGGTGAAAGACTGAAGGTCAGAAACAAGATAAGGATGTCTGCTCTCCCTACTTCTATTCAACACTGTACTGGAGGTTCTAGGTGGGACATTAGTGAGAAAGTAAAATAAAAGCACCCAGATTGGAAAGAAAGAAGTAACACTCTCTCTACTTGCAGATAACACAATCTGGTATATAGAAAATCCTAAGGCGTCTACTGGAGAACTACTATTAAAGTTCACCAAGGTTGCAAGATAGAAGATCGATATATGAAAGTCAATTATGTCTCTATAGCAACGAACAAGCAAAAATAAAATTAAGAAAACAAGTCTCTTTCCAATAGCGTAATAATGAATATTTAGTAAGAAATTTAAAAGGTATAAAATTTGTACAGTGAAAACTACAAAATATTTGAAAGAAATTAAAGAAGATCTGAGTGAATGGAAAGATATGCTATTTTATGAATCAGAGTACTGAATATGATTAAGATAGCAATATTCCCCAAATGGGTCTACAGATTCAACACAATTCCTGTCAAAATCATGACTGTCTTTTTTCCCCCCCTCCAGAAATTGATTCTACCATTCATACAGAAATGCAAGGTACCCAGAAGACCAAAAAAATCTGGCAAAAAAAGGAACAAAGTTGAAGGATTCACACATCCCAAATTCAAAACTTACTCCAAAGCTATAGTAATCAGGACAGTGTGGCCCTGTCATAAAGACAGACAGATAGATCAACGGGACAGAACTGAGAATCTAGAAATAAACCCTTAGATTTATGGCCAACTATGTTCCAAAAAGGTGCCAGAACAATTCAATAGGGAAAGAACAGCTTTTTCAAGAAAGGGTTCTGGGAACTCTGGATATCCACACGCAAAAGAATGAAGTTGGACCCCAACCTCACACCATATACAAAAATTAACATGAAATGAGTCACAGACCAAAATAGAAAAACTAAACCTATAAAACTCTTGGAAGAAAACATATATATGTATCTTTGTGACCTTGAATTAAGCAACGGTTTCTCAGGTATGGGACCAACAGCAAATGTAACAAAAGGAAAACCAGATAAAATAGACATCACCAAAATGTTAAAAACTTATGTTTCGAACCATAGTATTGAGAACATGAAAACGCAAATGACAAATGGGAGGAAATATTTACAGACCATATATCTGATAAAGGACTTCTACCCAGAATTACAACTCAACAATAAAAAGACAAATAGCTAAGTTAAAAAAAATGGGCACAGGATTTGAAGAAACATTCCTCCAAAGATATACAACTGACCAATGAGCCTGTGAAAAGATGCTCAGCATGATTAGTCATTAGAAAAATGCAAACCCATCGCTTCTCGGCCTTTTGGCTAAGATCAAGTGAAAAATGTAAACCCAGCTACAATGAGATACCATTTCACACCCGCCCAGATGGCTATCATCAGACATCTATAATAAAAAAGGCACTATAACAAGTGTGTAAGATGAGAAGAGATTGGAACCCTTGCACATTGCTAGTGAGGATGTAAAATGGTACAGGCACTTTGAAGACAGTTTGGGCCATTTCTCAAATGGTCAAGCATAGTTACTAATTCCATTCCTAGATATATACAACTGGAAATATGTATCCACACACAAACCTGTTCACAAATGCTCATAGTAGCATTCCCAGTAGCCAGAAAGTAGAAATAACCCAAATGTACACAAGAACAGATAAACATGTGGTATATCCATACAATGGAATGTTACTTGGCAATAGAGAAGAAATATGTTACCTGCTATGAGACATGGATGAATCTTAACAACACTGTGTCAAGTGAAAAAAAAGCCTCATACATATCGTATGATCCCATTTATACGAAGTGTCAGAATAGGCAAATCCATAAAAATAGATAGTAAATTAGTGGTGCCAGGAACCGACAGGAAGGACTGCTTCGTGGGTAGTGAGTATGAGGTTTTTTTTAATGAGGTGATGAAGATTTCTGAAATTAGGGTGATGTGTGTATATCTGTGAATATACTAAAAACTACTGAATTTGTGGTATGTAAGCTATATTTCAATATGGCTGTTATTTAAAAGACAGTATATCGAGCACCTCCATATGCTATAGCAAGGAACAAAAAGATCCCTTGAGGAGCTTATATTCCAGTGGAAGGTCCAGATAAAGTGTGTCCCAAGATACACAAAGAATTTACAGGTTTGACTGTGCAATCAGTCTTGGTAAATTATGCAGAATTATATAGAAAAAGAGAGGTTCTAGGAGGAAAACAGGAGGTTCTTGGAGGCTTCTAAGATAAAACTTCTGATTTTCAGGAAGGGAATGAAGGGAATTTCTAGAAATTGCAGATTGAGATCCAGATGCCAAACTCTAGCAACACTGTCCAGTGAGACACTGAACAAATAATTC